>NC_056735.1:1386170495-1386487901 GCF_019279795.1 Protopterus annectens | reverse complement strand
TCCACTATTCTCCTGCCAGGAAACCATCTCCTTCATTTTCTGGTTTTTAACCATCTCACCACTTTTCTTCAGGATTGTCTCTACAGGCTCCTTTTGTATTTTCTCCATGAGGTCCCCCCAGGAAACATCTCCTTCATTTTCTGGCTAACTCTCCACCACCATTTCTTTAAGTAAGTCACCTCACAACCCTCCCAACCGGAGGGCTGTAATTATGCATCCATTATTAGCTGACTCATTTCCACCAAACAGATTTCTTTGAAATATTTGCTCATAATCCTACCCACATTCTGTGGTCTTAATATTTGCTTCCTCCTCAGTTTCTTTCACCACTACATCATTTCCTTCTCTCTCCATCTGCCTCCCTGTTTTTTCAGGCCACCTCTGCACCTGAAAAAAAAAATCAGGAAGTGCTCCTTCAAAATGTGTCCCACTCAGAAAAATGATGAGTTGGGAAAGTTCCCTGATGCCCTATCCAAATTTCCCCTAGTAGTACAAATACCTCCTCAGATCTCCCCTGAAAAGAGGCTACTAGCTTAGTGGGACTATCCTGGTCAACAAAGGAAAAATTAAATAAATAAATAAATTTACTTCCAGGTCTCAGAGAGTTTTCTAGTAATCATATTATCATTCCAGTTTAAATGAACCACCATTGTGTTAAGTTGTGACTTTAAACAAGACCCGTGCCCTCCCCGTGTTTCATGATTTAACAACAGTAACAACAAATGAAGAACGCTTATTTACTTTAGTCCTCCCATTCCATTACTTTGTGCAGAATGGTCATTATGTAATGAATGGTGCGCCATCTGAGACATCGCTGTAAATGTCTGTATACGCTAAGAATTGATTTGTTGTTATGTATGAACTGAGGGTAACCAAAGAACTGATTTGTTGTTATGTATGAACTAAGGGTATCTATAAGACATTTGAAAACAAGTATTTTAAAAGATTCTGAGAAACACAGTGAGAGAGAGAAAGAGAGAGAGACAGACAGACAGTGAGAGAATGAGGGAGGGGCAGAGAAAGGAAATTATTTGGTGTGGGGGTAGCCTCTCTGCAGGGTTCTGTGTCACCAGCTTAGTCAGAGAAGCAGTCTTCTAGTGGCATTGCCTTTTTTCAAGCTATGTTATACACATTGTCTGTAGTTTGGTGCTACAGTTCATAATGTAGTATTTTGCATTCTTTTAATATCTGCCCAAGATTGTGGTAGCTCTGGGAGATGTAAAAGATCCCACTGTATTTATTGAAAAGGGTATGGGAACTTCCTCTGGATCCTGGCCAAATTTCCTGTAGTCAGTGAGAATACCACAGTGGGTCTGCCTTGAAAAGAAGATTCTGGACTACTGAGACCAGCAAAGTTCAAATAAATCTATAAATAAATAGAGTCCTTGTCAGTATGTCATCTGTTAACAGAAACACTTTGTCACAGTAGCCAAAAGCAATCTTTTTCTTAAGAAAGTATTGACTAAATTCTATGAAAAAGTATATTATACCACTCACTTAATTTTGTGAATCCACTCCCATTGTGTACTACTGCATACAATTAAAAAACTGTATTTCTCACTAAATGAGTGATTTACCATTGTTGTCATTTTAGCTCCAAAGATTAATTCATCACCAAAAAAAATGCACTTTATTTTGCTTTTGCCTCTACTTAAAAGTACTCAATTGTATTTATTCTGCTCCATTTATTACTGCTTGGTAGTAGCCTGATTAAATTGTAACTGCTACTCTAAGCCTTTTGGTTTAAGCATTTCGGCTCCAGACCAGATATTTTACATTAAGAAGGTTTATGGTCTGCACTGTTGTGGCAGGACAGGTAGCTTACATCCTTCTAAGTTGGGAATTGCTGATTGAAGGCTCAGTGTCTGTTATTCTAAAAGTGTATTAGTTCTGGTTAAAGCACTTGGGCTTCAGGACAGTTATTATTCATTAAGAAGGTTTGTGGTCTACACTCTTGTGGGAGGAGAGGCTAGATTTTGCCTTTCTGAGCTGGGAATTTCTGGTTAAAGGCTTATTGTGCCTGCTAATTTGAAATGTTTCTTTCTGAAATTAGTGCGCCTTGGTTGCTGTAGCATAGACTAGATTCAGGATCCTGAATCTAGTTTTGTTTGTATAACTTGAGCACTAATCCAGGCCATCTCTTTTGGAGAAGGTTCCCCTGCACCCTAGTGGTAGGAGTGTGCAGTTAGATCTTGTCTGATTGAAGACTGCTGGAACAGGGCTCAGTTTTGAGCTTTTTTATTGGTTAAGTGGGTAATTTGTTTAAATCAGTTTGCTCATTTTCTATTAGGTTTATAGGTTCATAGGTTTATACTAGGCTGTCTGCCCTAGGGCATTTATAAGCCTAGCCAGAGTGTGTGTGGCTTTTGCCACCCCTTGGGATGAGCATACTGCCCATATAGGGTTTAGTTCACTGTGCCTCTGTCCAGTAGTGACACAGAGATGACCCCCAGGGTAAACCTACGATCCCCCATCCACTCGTCAAGATTTCTCTTGAAGAGAGTCAGTGAGGGGCTCTGCCTAACATGGACTGGGATTCTGTTCCAGAGTGTAGGGAGCCTCTGGGTTATGAATCTGTCCCTCCAGCATGTCCTATTTATTTCTGTGTTGAGGTTCAAATCTCTTGCTCTCGTGGCTCTGATGGATTTGGATTTTCTGAGGTGGAGCATGTCCATTAATTCTGGATTGGACATGGCCTTGTACGTCAGGCATAGATCACCTCTGAGTAGGTGGTATGCGACTGAATAGAGCTGGAGTTGCTTCAGCCGGGCAACATATGACATATGTTTGAGACCCTTTATCCTCTTGGTGAGGAAATGTTGGGGTCTTTCCAACTGCTGCAGGTGTTGGGTAAGATACATCCCAAATGGGGCATTGTACTCAATTATGGGCCTGATAAGAGAAGAGTACAGGGGTACAATGACCTCTCTTGATCTAGATGTGAATCCCTTCATGATAAGGTGGGCAATATAGAAGGTCTTCCTAACCACCTTGGCAATGTGAATGTCAAATGAGAGGTTACTGTCAACTTGGGTCCCTAGGTCCCTGATTACCTCTTCCGTACTTAATGGATTACCACCTATGTGGTAATTTGTGGGTACCTTGTTTTTCCCAAAGGGTATGACTATACATTTTTTGGCGTTCAGTTTAAGGCCATGGCTCTGGCACCAATTATCCATTTCTATGAGGCCTTTCTGAAGGATGCTTGTGTCTGCTGGAGTATCAATTATGGCGCCCAGTTTGCAATCATCTGCGAACTTTGTCAGCCACAATCCTCCTATGTTTGCTTGCACCTCGGAAAAATAAATGCCGAATAAGAGGGGTCCCAGGACTGAGCCCTATGGGACACCGCTTGTGACTGGCTTAGAGTCTGACATGGCTCCAGCAATTCTGACCTTGTGGGTTCTGTCCTTGAGCCAGTTTGTAACCCATCTTGTGACATATGGGTTTACTTTTAAGCTGGTGAGTTTGTCTATGATGCCCGAGTGGGGTATTGTGTCGAAGGCTTTTGCAAGGTCAAGGTAGGCTGTGTGAACTGCCTTACCCTCACCAATGGCCTTAGTGACTGTTTCAAAAAAGTCGACCAGGTTCAAAAGGCAGGATCTGCCCTTGACAAAGCCGAAGCGGGTAGGATCCAATGTCTTTAGGTCCCCAATATCTTTGTTTATGAGTTCCATAATGATCCTTTCCATAGCTTTGCAGACCAGGCTCGTCAAGCTTATGGGGCAGTAATTTCCAGGGTCCGTAGAAGCACCTCCTTTGTGGAGTGGGACCACTGTTGCTGTATGCCACTCTTTGGGTACATATCCTGTAGTAAGGCTAAGATTAAACAGCAGCCTTATGTGCAGGTTTAGTTCCTCTTGGAGTTCATGTAGCACGCAGCCCGGGACACTGTACGGTCCCATTGATGCTGTATTTTTAGCTTTGGAGAGGGCGGCTCTCACCTGGGCATCTGAGATGTTAGGGAGGCAACACTCTGTTGGGATAGATATTTCTCCTTTTGGGGGGGAGGGGGCAGAGAAATTTGCACTGAACCTGTCTGCCAGAATGTTGGCAATGTCTGTGGGTTCAGTGTATTTTGTGTCATTTTGGACTAACTCTGAGCATATCTGGGAGTTTCCACCTAGGTTTCTAACATAGCTAAAGAAGGCCTTGTGATTGTCTTTTGTGTCTTTTGCGATTTTTCTCTCAAAGTTGGCCTTGGATGATTTTATGAGTGATCGTAGTTTTTTGCTAGTACTGATCAGAGATGCCTTCCCTTTTAGGGATTTTGCTCTGTCATGTAGTAGCTTTCTCCTCCTGTTGTAAAGTTTGTTAATGGCTGGGGTCCACCAGACAGGGCGCCTGCCTTTGGAGGAATGGGTCTTGGTTTTATTAGGGATTGCATGATCCATGCATTCTTGAAGATGTCCGTAGAAGGCATTTATAAAGGATTCAGTGGTGTGGGTTGTGGTTTCCACTGGCCCAGGGGCCTTGAAGGATAACACTTCAGTCTTAAAAAATGTAAAGTTGGCTTTTGAGAAATTCTTCACTGTGGTCTTTTGTGCTGGGGGTGGGGGCAGGATGTGGATTTCCAGTGAGATTAATTTATGGTCAGATCTCACCAATGAGGGGTATACTTCCGGTGTGGAGCATTTTGTCCCCATGTTTGTGATGATCAGGTCTAGTATATTATCTCCTCTTGTGGGAGTGGTGACTAGTAGTTCCATTGCATTTGAGTTTATGAATTCTAGGAACCTTTGGGCTAGGGTGTTGGGGCTTGAGTAATGTTCCCAGTCTATGTTTGGGTAGTTGAAGTCTCCCAATATGATGGTATTTGGAGAGACATTCATACTCTCCAGTGTCTTCAGGAAGGCTGTGTGGGGTTCCTGAGTTTGAGAGGGTGGTCTGTAGCATGCTACAAACTGTAGGGCAGTTTTGCCTATGGTTAGTTGCACCTGGATGGTCTCCAATGCTTCGTGCATTGCCACTAACCTGGAGGTGTGGGTATCTTTGATGAATATGGATACTCCCCCTCCTTTTGTAGTTCGGTCCAAGTTTTGGGGCCAGAAAGCATGATATGAGGTATAACCTGGTAGTGCTGGGGTGCTCTCAGGAGCCTTGAACCAGGCTTCAGTCACTGCACAGACATCAATGTTTTCCATACTGAGCGGAGCTTCGAGAGCATGCATCTTGAGGTTTAGACTTCTGGCATTGAGCAGCATTACCCTTAGTTTTTTTTCACTTGTGTTTTCTAGGGAGGTGGGTTTGTCTTTTGAGCCTTGCCTAAAAAAGGCACTATGGGAGTGGCAAGAGCCTTGGCCAATATCCGGAAGCCCAGAGGTGACAGGTGCAAGCCATCCCTTGCGAAGCAGTGTGGCTTGTCAAGCATGTCATTCCAAGCAGACAGACATTGGATCCCCTTAGAATGACACCAGTAATTAAGCCAATTGTTAAAGCTAATCATTTTGTCTTTGTACTGTGGCATCATTCTTGGTGAGGGTAAGATGCTGCTCAGGGTCAGGGTCATACCGGCCTGGGCTACATAATTAGAGAGCTCCTCTATGTCTCTTTTCATGTAGTCCAGGGAGGTACGTCTCAGGTCATTCACACCAGCATGGACAATGACTGAGTCATATTTGTACTTGCTTTGGAGTGACCTGAGTGCTTGTGTTATGTGGCAGATTCTAGCGCCCGACAGGCAGCTTACTGTAACCCTTTCCTTGTTCAGTCTGGTGAGCGGGATGTCAGTGTGTCTGACTATGGAGTCACCTATTACAAGTGTATCTGGCATGTTGTTTGGCCTTAAGGGCTGTGACTGTTTAGCACACTGACTTTGTGAACTATATGTTGCATGTGCTATGTCTTAAGGTAGTGGTCGCTTGGGTGTCTGCTTTGGAGGCCTCTGTTGTTTTGGTAGATTTTTAATTAGAGCCTCTGAGTATGTTTTTGTGTGGTTATGTGTTTGGTTTGCAGTTGTGACAGGTTTATGTGAGACTGGGTTTGTGGTGTGCGTGGTTACCTTCTCCTCCTGACTGGTTTTGCCAGTACTGAGTTGAGAGAGCTCAGCCTCCAGTTTGGCTATATAGTTGCATCTCTCACATATATTTGTATTTGTTGGGAGGTGGAGAGGGTTGTCTGTGTACATGAGGCAATTGTAACATTGCCTCAAGATTCCCAGATTCACCAGCTGAACAGGAGAGGACACCAGCAACTGACCCTTTGACATGCTAGAAAGTGTAAGGGATTGCTGTGTAACTGAGTCAGAAAGGACCTAAAGGGAAATTGGTACTCAAGGGTTTTTAGGTGAACAAAGTACTTTCATTTTGTTTAAGAGTGCTTTATCTGTATAAAAATGCTTTAGGAGCAAGTGCTGGGCTTTTCAGATAGAGAATTAGACTCTTTAGATTGCAAGTAGATCAGTTCTAAGGGAAAAATTGAAGAGCAGACTTAGTGGAGCCAGGAATAGTTTAAGTCTGTTTAACCAGTGCTGCTCTATGCGCACAATCGTGCAAAGCCACGCAAACGCGGATTTTAAGCAGGGAACTTCAAAAGAGCTGGAAATGGTCCAAAACAACCAATTACTCCAAGCTATTGTGCTGAGGTCACTCCTTCAGGGACAGATAGGCTGCTCAAGGCTCCCCACTCCCACTGGTGAGCAAAGAAACTTCCTTCTATCCAAGTATGGCAATGGACAACACAGGAACTACACCACAGTCCAGAATACAGCAAAGCCTGTATACTGGTCTAAACTAGTCGAGGAGAGGCAGGAAAACAAGGATTTTTTGTTGTTGTTGTTATATAAAAAAAATTGCACTTTATTCATCTGCTTTTACTGTATTTGTGTTTCTTCCTACTTTATTACTTTATTTTGCTTTTGCTGCTTGTTCTTAAAAGTACTTAATTGCATTTATTCTGCTGCATTTATTACTGCTTGTAAGTAGCCTGATTAAATTGTTACTGTTATTCTAAGCCTTTGGTTGAAGCACTTGGGCTTCAGACCAGTTGTTTTACTTTAAGAAGGTTTGTGGTCTGCACTGTTGTGGCAGGACAGGTAGCTTACATTTTTCTAAGTTGGGAGTTGCTGATTGAAGGCTTAGTGTCTTTTATTCTAAAAGTGTATTAGTTCTAGTTTAAGCACTTGGGCTTTGGGCCAGTTATTTTACATTAAGAAGGTGTGGTCTGCACTCTTGTGGGAGGAGAGGGTAGATTCTGCCCTTCTGAGCTGGGAGTTTCTGGTTAAAGGTTTATTGTGCCTGCTTATTTGAACTGTTTCTGAAATTGGTATACCTTATTTGCTGCAGCATATACTAAATTCAGACCTCCTGAATCTAGTTTTGCTTGTATAACTTGAGCACTAATCCAGAGTATCTTTTTTGGAGAAAGTTCTCCTGCACCCTAGTGGCAGGAGTGTGCAGTTAGAACTTGTCTGATCGAAGACTGCTGGAACGGGGCTAAGTTTTTAGCTTTTTATTGGTTAATTGGTTAATTTGTTTAAATCAGTTTGCTCATTTGCTACTGTTATATAAAAAAAATACACTTTATGCATCGCCGATTAGCTAGGGTTAAACTATTCCCGGCGCCATAAAGTCTGCTCTCCAAATTTTCCCTTAGAACCAGCCAGTTTTTTAGTTTTAGCACTAAAATCTGTTTCTTTGAGCTCAGCACTTGTTCAGAACTCGTAAGCATTAAATAAGCTACAAATTACTACAGCACTCAACTTTCCTCACTTGTGTAGAGGAAAACAGTTTTTAGTACTTAATAAATAAGCACCTATCCAGGCATGTCTAAGGGTCAGCTCCCGGTGTTTTCTCCTGTCTACCTGGTGAATATGGGCATCTTGGGGCAATACAGCAATTGCCTCATGTACACAGACAACCCCCTCCTCCTACCACCCAACACTACAACCTATGAGAGATGCACTTATATAGCCAAACTGGAAGCAAAGCTCTCTTCACCCAAGACTGGACTAGACAGTCAAGAGGAGAAGGTAAACACTTGCACCACACCACACTCATCACATAGTCCCTCAAAACCTACACCAACAAAGCACACACATAGAAACATGAAACACACACCTACATTCCCAGAGTCACTCAATAAAAATCTGCTCAAGCAACAGAAACCTCCAAAGGAGAAACGTAAGCAACCTCCACCCCCCAACACAACCCACATGACACATAGCCCACAAACTCAGTGTGCCACTCAACCACAGCCCATAATGCATAACAACGTATCCAACACTCTAGTCATAGGTGACTTTATAGTCAGGCACACTGATATTCCATTCACCTGGCTAAACAAGGAGAAAGTTACTGTCAGCTGCCTGTTGGGTGCCAGGATCCGCCACATAATGCACGCACTCAGGTCACTCCACAACAAGTACAAATATGACTCTGTCATTCAAATCCAATATGCTCTAAAAAGCAGTTTGTATAAGTAGTGTTCCGTTGGTCAGTGAAAGTACACCAGGTTAAACAGATCCAAACGGCAAAGGTGGGACCAGAAGAAAAAAGCCAAAACGTAAAATCCCTTAACGCAAGGTTTATTAAATGACAAAAAACTAGCGTTTTCGCTGGAGCCACAGCTACAGCTTCTTCAGAGATACAGCTTTTTTTAAAAAGTATAATGAGACCCTTTTAAAACACGTTATATGCGTGAGGTTTTATGTTTCAGAAACAAGTTAAAGGCATACACACTCTATAAAAGGTGCTTCACGCCAAATACTCAGTTCACAGTAATGTCATTAAAAATAACAATACTATTATGTTATAGTACCAAATGATTGCTAAACTATTTAAGGAACAAAAATCAGAACATTTATATAAAAATCTTAAAAAAATTTTTTTCATTAAAAACCTATGATCTAACCTTGGTCATAATGACCAACTATTACTTAAGTACATGCAAAGAATAAGTAACCAGCTTCACTTATTTAGTTACCCTTAGGTAACTATACTTACACAAGAAAATATAAGTGTGTATACTCAACTAAGAATACTAACAACATTATTTGTGTGCTTATTAAAAAGCAATCTAAATTCTTATAAAATAAATTGTGACATAAGTGCAAGAACAGTGTAAATGAAAATAATAAACCATCAAACCTTTATGTACATAAATTTAACCTATTTCTAAAATATAAAATATGTCAGTTAAGAACAACTGGTTAAACTTCCCCTGATATATAAAAAAGCGTGCCTAAAAAACTAATATTACCTTTATAGCAGTATGCTACAAGGTAAGTCAACATTAAGGTGATTCTGACCATAACAGTGACCATTATTAGAAATTGAAAATTAAAAATTACATAGTTTAGCTCACAACAAGGTCCATGCCTAGCTGTGTAATTTAAACCAGAATAATAAATGCTCAATAGAAAATTCTAGTCGCTTTAGTTAATAGAATTCTCCAATACTGAAACTAATCCTACAGAGTGCCCTTATGAAAATCAACGTTTGTAACTTTTCATTTTTAATACACAAGCAATGTTACAGTGTTCGTTTAAACCAGGAAACCAGGAATTGGAACAACCGGAAATAAATCCATGTATCCAACCTAATTCCAACTCCTTGGGTGACTTAAAATTTTGACTAATGCTAAGGGAGACTTTACAATATACAATTTTTCTACCTTTCAAGTAGATTTATGTTTGATTGAACTTCTAGCTTTTGGACACTCTTTTGTTCCAACATCAAGATGTAATTTGGTCAAGACTTTAGTTGACTTGAAGTGTTTTGTAAGAAAGTTGAATTTGAAGTTGTTATTTAATGACAGTACTTCCCCCCGTCACAACAGCCTAAAACTAGCTAGTACCTTCAACCCTCCTTTGCACACTGGTTTGTTTCTATTTGAAAAAAATTTGTTAACTTGACTTTAGATTTTTGTCCAGTTCTAAAGCATTACAAAACAATAACTTGAAATTTAATGCTACTGATGAGCAATTAACAGCCCTTGAACAACTGTGTAAAGCCCCAGTTAGGGTTCTCAAACCAGATAAGGGTGGTGGTCTAGTTATCTTCGATAACTATAAATATGTCGAGAAGATGGAAACTATCTTGGAAGGCCCCGCGTATTGTCCCTCATCTTTGAGTGAAATGAATACCTCATATTCCAGGAACAGGGGTTATTTTAGGGACTTGTATATAAATGGGAATATTGACTTAGACACTTATAATTACATTGATATTATTATGCCAAAAACTCCGGTTATTTTTGGCATACCCAAGATGCATAAGGACCTACACAATCCACCTTTTCGAGCCCTTATCGACAGTCGTATTTCTCTTACATACCCTTGTGCCCAACTAGTTGACAACATTCTGAGTAAATATCTAAAGGAAGTCCCTCAAATATGTAAAGACTCTTGGTCTTTTTTGGAGAAAATCCATAAAACAGAATTTAGAAGGTCACTAAACCTTCTTACCATCGATGTTATTGACCTTTATACATCAATACCCCATGTTGAAGCAATAGAATGGATTACCCTTATGTTAATTGACTTGAAAGCTCCAAGAAAAGAAATTGATGTCATCTCCCAATTGCTTGACATTATTTTAACATCAAACCTTTTCACCTTTAATGGGAAATATTATAAACAAAATCAAGGAGTAGCGATGGGTTCCCCTTGTGGGGCCAGCGTTGCAAACCTTTTCATGGCATATTGGGAGAAATATTTCTTGTTCAATGACAACGAAAGGATGAGTCCAATTAAGTTTTGCACTAGATATTTGGACGACATCTTTATATTGTTCGAAGGAGGGAGTATATTGGCCAAGAATTTTGTAACATCAATCAATGGGACTACATCCTTTTTAAAATTCACATTCAACTTCTCAGAGTCAGAAATTGACTACTTGGACATTAGATTGTCTAAAGATTTTTCTAAAGGTGAATTTTTTTCTAACATATATAGGAAGCCAACTTATTGTAACTCCCTACTACACTTCAAGAGTTGCCACCCCTTTAAGCAAAAGAAGGCTATTATTAAAGGGCAAATTATACGGGCATCTAGAATGTGTAGCAGAGAGGGTTTATTTTTGGATGAATGTGAGATTTTGAAAAACATGTTCACCAATAGAGGCTACCCGATTTTATTATTTAATGAGATTTTTGAAGAAGTTAACAACAAAAGAATTCATGGTCAATACCCACCCCTTCTACCACAAGGAAATAGTTTTCCAACTGACACTGTGGATGTTTTAAGTACAAGTATGGACAGGGACGGTTTAAATAAAGTGACTACCTCCTCTATGGACGTAGTTAGTTCTGTTAAGGGTAGTAGTTTTATTACCAACTTTAGTTTGGACTCAAATAGTATAAAGTCTATCCTTTACAAAAACTGGTATTTTATTACCAATGATGAACATCTTTTGGAAAAACTAGGATTTAAACCTAAGGTTATTTATAGAAGGGGCAATAATTTGAAATCTATTTTGGAAAGATCAAAAGTATCTAGTTGGGCAACAAAAAATAAAGGTTGTTTCCAATGTGGCACTTGCAATTATTGTCATTTAGTAAGGGTAGCTAATTCTTTCACAGTTCGTGAAAAGAAATTTAACATTAACCATAAACTGAACTGTGAATCCAGATCTATTGTGTATTTGGCTACTTGTAATTGCTGCTCAGCTTTTTATATAGGAAAATCGGATAGAAGACTGCGTGATAGGGTGTATGAACACTCTTACGCTATAAGGAAAAAGAACAAAGCCAATGCACTAGCCAAACATATAGATAAATATGAGGGGCACAGTTTCCAGTTTTTAGCTATTGATCAAGTCCTTAAATCAGAAAGAGCAGGACCAATTTCTTTATTTTTAGAAAACAGAGAACTAGAGTGGCAATTATTATTGGATTCGTTTTCCTTTCCTAGTTTAAACGAACACTGTAACATTGCTTGTGTACTAAAAATGAAAAGTTACAAACGTTGATTTTCATAAGGGCACTCTGTAGGATTAGTTTCAGTATTGGAGAATTCTATTAACTAAAGCGACTAGAATTTTCTATTGAGCATTTATTATTCTGGTTTAAGTTACACAGCTAGGCATGGACCTTGTTGTGAGCTAAACTATGTAATTTTTAATTTTCAATTTCTAATAATGGTCACTGTTATGGTCAGAATCACCTTAATGTTGACTTACCTTGTAGCATACTGCTATAAAGGTAATATTAGTTTTTTAGGCACACTTTTTTATATATCAGGGGAAGTTTAACCAGTTGTTCTTAACTGACATATTTTATATTTTAGAAATAGGTTAAATTTATGTACATAAAGGTTTGATGGTTTATTATTTTCATTTACACTGTTCTTGCACTTATGTCACAATTTATTTTATAAGAATTTAGATTGCTTTTTAATAAGCACACAAATAATGTTGTTAGTATTCTTAGTTGAGTATACACACTTATATTTTCTTGTGTAAGTATAGTTACCTAAGGGTAACTAAATAAGTGAAGCTGGTTACTTATTCTTTGCATGTACTTAAGTAATAGTTGGTCATTATGACCAAGGTTAGATCATAGGTTTTTAATGAAAAAATTTTTTAAGGTTTTTATATAAATGTTCTGATTTTTGTTCCTTAAATAGTTTAGCATTCATTTGGTACTATAACATAATAGTATTGTTATTTTTAATGACATTACTGTGAACTGAGTATTTGGCGTGAAGCACCTTTTATAGAGTGTGTATGCCTTTAACTTGTTTCTGAAACGTAAAACCTCACGCATATAACGTGTTTTAAAAGGGTCTCATTATACTTTTTAAAAAAAGCTGTATCTCTGAAGAAGCTGTAGCTGTGGCTCCAGCGAAAACGCTAATTTTTTGTCATTTAATAAACCTTGCGTTAAGGGATTTTACGTTTTGGCTTTTTTCTTCTGGTCCCACCTTTGCCGTTTGGATCTGTTTAACCTGGTGTACTTTCACTGACCAACGGAACACTACTTATACAAACTGCTTTTTAGAGCGTATTGGATTTGAAGGTTGGACTATCTACTCCTTGGCGCCAGCTTTGTGTTTTTGTTCCTGTTTTTTTTGTCTGTCCTTTTTGGTGGTATGACTCTGTCATTGTCCATGTTGGTGTGAATGACCTAAGACGTACCTTCCTAGACTACATTGAAAAGAGACATGGAGGAGCTCTCCAATCTTGTAGCCCAGTCAGGTATGACCCTAGCCCTGAGTAGCATCCTGCCATCACCCAGAATGATACCACAGTACAAGGACAAAATGATTGACTTCAACAATTGGCTAAGCTTCTGGTGTCATTCTAAGGGGATCCAGTATCTATCTGCCTGGGATGACATGATGGACAGACCACAATGCTTTTCCAGAGATGGCCTGCACCTGTCGCCCTTGGGATTCCGGATACTGGCTAAGGCTCTTGCCACCCCTATAGTGCCTTTTTTAGGCAATGTTCAAATGACAAATTCACCACCTTAATAGGTACAAGCAAGCAAAATCTGAGGGTAATGCTACTCAATGCTAAAAATGCATTCACTCGAGGCACTCCTTAAAATGGAGAACATCGACATCTGTGCAGTGAAAGAGACCTGGTTCAAGGCTCCAGAGAGCATCCCTGCATTACCATGCTATAATTCATACCACACCTTTTGGCCACCTAACCTGGACTGAAACACTAAAGGCGAGGTGTAGCGATATTCATTAAGGATATCCACACCTCCAGGCTAGTTGCTCAGCATAATGCATCCAAGATTATCCAAGTACAACTAACTCTGAGTAAGACCACAATCCAAATTGTAACTTGCTACAGATCCCCCATCATGCCCCAGGATTCACACTCTTCATTTCTTGATACACTGGAAAATATTAGGGTATAACCCAACACCTTAATAATGGGTGAGTTCAACTACCCCACCATTAACTGAGAAAACTACTCATGTACCAACTCTTTTGCTCAAAGTTTTCTGGAATTCATAAATTCCAATGCCTTGAATCAACTTATCCACACCCCGACCAGGGGCAGCAATATCCTAGACCTAGAAAAAAGGAGGTCATTGTCCCACTGTACTCATCCCTCATTAGACCCATTATAGAATACAACGCCCCATTTGGTATGTACCTCTCAAGACATCTGCAACAACTGGAAAGGCCTCAGAAATACTTCACTAAAAGAATCACAGGCCTAAAGCAGATGCCCTATGCTGACCGCCTTAAAAAACACCAGCTATACTCTGTCGCATATCGTCTACTCAGAGGCGATCTCTGCTTAACATACAAGGCCATGTCAAACCCAGAGCTGTTGGACATGCTACACTTAAAGAAATCCCAATCCCTCAGAGCTACATGCTCCAGGGATCTAAACCTTGTCATCACAATAAACAAAACATGCTGGAGGGATAGGTTCCTGACCCAGAGACTCCCCAGACTCTGGAATAGATTACCCATACATGTCAAGCAGAGTGCCTCTTTGGACCTCTTCAAGAGGAACCTTGACGATTGGATGGGAGAAAGGAAATTCACCCCAGGAATCACGTCAGTCACCCTGCTAGACAGGGGTCCAGGAAAGTAAATAATGTGGGAAGAAATAGCCAGGGAATTGTTATGGCTAGGCTTGTATAGGCCCTAGGGCTGATAGCCTAATACCAGCCTATGAACCTATGAACCTATGAACTAACATGGATGACCAGTGTTCCACATCAGAGGTCAATTCCTCATTGGTCAGATCCGACCACAAGCTAATCACCCTAGACATCCACATCCCGCCCCCATCCCCATTAGGGAAATCACTGAAAAAATTTCTCCAATACCAACTTCACACTTATTAAGACAGAAGTGGCAAACTTCACAACACCCATGCAGACTGACAATAAAGGTACGACTGCTGAATCCTACACAAATGCACTTTATAAGCACTTACACGAGTGCATGGATCATGCTATCCCTAACAGAACCAAGGTGCTATCCTCCAAAAAAAGGAAGCCAATCTGGTAGTCCCCTGCCATAAACAAAGTCTACAACAGAAGAAGAAAACTGTTGCAAAAAAGAGTAAAATCCCATGATTGGAGGAATTCCCTGGTCAGCCTCAGTAAGAATCTGAGATCCCTCATAAAATCCTCCAAGTCTAGTTATGAAAACAAAATCGCCACTGATTCTAAAGACAACTACAAAGCATTCTATAGCTATATCAAGAATCTCAATTGCAACATTTAGATCTGCTCTGAGTTACAGCACAATGGCACTAAATATACAGACAAAAACACCCAAAAAACGGACCAGCTGTGAGGATGTATAATTTTATTGCTTCAAATCTAGTCAGCAATGGTCAAAACCATTGCTGAATAAGCAAACCGGTTTCGGCTAAAATAAGCCTTTTTCAATGCCAAGAATTCAAAATAGTAAATATACAGAACCAACTGATATTGCCAACATCCTGTCAGATAGGTTCAGTGCTAACTTTAACCCCCCTCACCACCTAAAAGGCCCATCTCTATACCGGAAGAATGCAACGTTCCTGTAATCACGGCTGCACAGGTAAAAAACACACTCTCCAAAGCCAAGAACACAGCATCCATGGGACCTGACAACATCCCAGGCTGCATTCTACACAAACTGTAGAATGAACTGTCACCCCACCTAAGCACCATGTTCAATCATAGCCTCACCTCAGGCTTTCTGCCCACTGAATGGCGCACAGTGATGGTTATCCCACTCCACAAAGGGGGAGCCACCACAGACCCCGGAACTACCACCCCATTAGCCTAATGAGCCTGGTCTGCAAGGCCATGGAACGTATCATCATGGATCTTATAAACAAAGACATTGGTAATCTCCAAACTCTGGACCCCACCCAGTTCGGGTTTGTAAAAGGCAGATCATGTCTCCTAAACCTGATAGACCCCTTTGAAGCAGTCACCAAAGTCATAGACGAGGGTAAGGTGGTTCACACAGCCTATCTAGATCTCGGCAAGGCTTTTGACACCATCCCCCACTCTGGAATTATAGATAAACTCACTAAACTAGGTATAAATCCCTATGTCATAAGATGGGTTGCCAACTGGCTCACTAAAAGAACCCACACTGTGAAAGTAGCAGACACCAGATCTAACTTCAGACCAGTGACAAGTGGAGTACCACAGGGTTCAGTCCTGGGACCTCTCCTGTTTGGTATCTACTTTTCTGAAGTACAGGCTAACACAGAAGGTCTTTGGCTAACGAAGTTCGCAGATGACTGCAAACTAGGAGCCATAATCAAAATTCCTAACAATGTGGACATCCTACAAAAGGACCCCAAGGAGACAGATGCCTGGTATCAAAGCCATAGCCTCAAGTTCAATGCCAAAAAGTGCATTGTCATCCCCTTTGGTAAAAACTCTGTACCCATGAGCTACGACATAGGTGGTAGTCTACTTAACACCAAAAGTGTGATAAGAGACCTTGGGACACAGGTGGACAGTAGTCTCTCCTTTGATAATCACATCACCACAGTAGTCAAGAAATCCTTCTATGTGACACACCTCATCACAAAAGGTTTCTCATCCAGGAAAAAAGAGGTCATTGTTCCCCTCAACTCATCACTCATTAGACCCATTATAGAGTAGAATGACCCTTTTGGTATGTACCTCACAAGACATCTACAACAACTGGAAAGGCCGCAGAAATACCTCACAAAGAGGATTACTGGCCTCAAACAGATGCCCTACGCAGACCATCTCAAAAAACTCCAGCTTTACTCTATCGCATATCGCTAACTCAGAGGCAATCTCTGCTTAACATACAAAGATATGTCAAACCCAGAGCTGTTGGACACGCTCCACTTAAAGAAATCCCAATCCCTCCGAGCAACATGCTCTAGAGACCTAAACCTTGTCACCACAATAAACAGAACATGCTGGAGGGAAAGATTCCTGTCCCAGAGACTTCCCATACTCTGGAACAAACTATCTATCTATATCAAACAAAGCTCCTCATTAGCACTCTTCAAGAAAAATCTTGACAAGTAGACGGAAAATAGGAAATTCACACTGGGGATTACCTCTGTGGCTCTGCTCGACAGGGGCACAGGAAAATAATTTTCTTGGGTGGCGAAAGCCAGGGTACCTTTTTGGGGGTCTATATTAGAACACTGAGCATTCAAAATGTCGAGTGTTCTAATATCAAACCCTACGAATTAAAAATTTAAAACATCGAACATTCAGAACAGCAAATTTTTTCCTAGGGAAAAAAATTGCTGTTCCAAAACACATACACACAACACAAGCACACCAAACAAACAGCAATCCACACACATACACCTAAACTCTTACACCTAACCCTACACTAAACTATACATAGACCACTAACTATCCACTTACCTTAACCCAAACCCTAACCCTAAGGTCCGTCACTATCACACAGTCACCTCACCCATGCCCTAACCCTAAGTCACCTACACCGCCCTAACCCTCACATCCACACAGTCACACACTTACCTGACCCGCGCCCTAACCCTAACTCACTTAACCCGCCCTAACCCTCACGTCCACACAATCACACACTTACCTGAACCTGACCCGTAACTTTCCACCACAGCGCTGAAAATACCAAAGCAACAGAAACGGACAACCAAATTCTTTCCCTAGGAAAAAATTTGGTTTTCTGTTTCTTTGATATTTTCAGCATTTGCTGAAAATGAGTTGATATTAGAACACTCGAAATTTTGAACTTTGGGTGTTCTAATATAGACCCCATTTTTGGCTAGGCTTATAAAGGCCCTAGAGTCAATAGCCTAGTACCTACCTATGAACCTATGAACCAGAAAAAAATACTTGTAGTGGGAAAATGCATAATGCATAGGGAAATGTTGACGTAACTTTGCAGGTTGTTCATTACCTATCCAGAGACAATCTGCAGGCTCATACATTTTGTCTCATGCTTTGCACCTGAATTCCAGCAACAGATGATACAACATGCTGTTCCTGTCAAATGCTACAAAACATGACAGATGCATCTGGGGAACTGGGAAACTGTCAACTTTTCACTGCATATGCTTCTCAACTCATCACTGCATGTTTTGAACTTATTAACTTCGGGGTGTAGAAAGTATGGTAAAATGCTACCTCTGGTTTAACTTGCAGATGTGGTATTGTTCCCAGAACCAGGGAACTGGGTTGTCTTCTATAAGCATTGCGGAGTTCCTGAAAGCTAATTTATATTACTGGAAATAAAGGAATACAATCACATTATCAGAGTTCTGCTTTGTCTGCATTTACAGGACTACTAACTACAATTTTGTTTGTGTGAACAGTATGGCATAAATGGTGAGAATTATTATATCTGTATGCATAGGAATATCAGTACAGCAGGAAGAAACTAGCGCTTGTATAAATTCATCGAACCACATTTTTTAAAATATTTTTCAGTTGGGTGTATCATGAACTTCATTACCCAGATTTTCTAAAATGAAGACAACACCAGTATAAAGACTTGCATGTGTAAATGTTTATTTAGCATGATTTGCATTATTTTGCAAATGTACAGTTAAATAAAATGTTAAAAAACAAGACTGACAAGTAAATGAAACAGTTTTGTGTAGTTACACAGAATACCACACTGCTGCTCTTAATACAATGTTTTATTTCATAGGTACATTTCTGAAGGAAATATACAACAGAGACATTATTCTGTAAAAGCTTCTTGTCACAGATAAAGCAAATGTTTGACTTCAAACTTTCAGAACTCACAATACAGAATTTCTGCAGTCAGCACACATTGGTCATAGTGTCAGCAACTGGTACAGCTGTGGAACAAGTCATGGTAAAAACTTAACATTAAACTGGTCTTTGTTTCTGTCCAGTGACTATGGACTGTATTAGTAAAAAATCCTGTATGTCACTCACAGAGGAATATACCACAATGTATGCAGACATATGCATATGAAACTATATTTATCTCCCATACCTAGTTAAGAACTTATAAAAGTCAAACAGTTGAATACAGTGCTTCATTATGAAGGGGAACGCCTGCAATCTGTGAAACATGAGTTCACTAAAAGATACTTCAGCATGAAGGATATTTATTTCTACATTCACAGAGCTCCATTCTAAAGGAACTTATTCAGCTTGTAATCCACAGATACACATTTAAACAATATGTTTCAGTAAATATCTTGGAGTTTACATTTAAACAATATGTTTCAGTAAATATCTTGGAGTTTACATTTAAACGATATCTTTCAGTAAATATCTTGGAGTTTACATTTAAACAATATGTTTCAGTACTTATCTTGGGAGTTTAACTCCTACATTTGGTTGTCAGTTACAGAAGTAACTACATTGGTAACACGCATCTTCACTATAGAAGATACACTTTCTGTACATACACTGTACATATTACTATAATAAAACATTAAATGTCCCCAAATAACACTTATACCACTTGGTGGATTAGGTGCAACCTTCAATGTGAAGGAAATGATGTAAAGTCACTTTCTAAGTGAAACTTTCATGGAAATCAGGATTACCTACTGAGAGAGGCTGACAGAACATTTACAAAGGGATATCTTCCTCTGATTTCAGAACTCACAAGCATACTTTTTATATTAGCCACGACTTCCAAATAAGTGGAACTGTGTTCATGGTGTTCTGCTGGGGAAAAAGTTGACATGGAGATGTCGCTGGTGATTCAGGGGGTCTAATGTCCCCAGTAACTGTTACCTGTTGCAGATGATCCCACACTTTCATTTGAAGTTATTTTCTACTTTCATGGAGTGAGAAGAAGCCGAGTGTTTCCTGTAAACACCTGGAATAGCCTTCCTTATAATCCAGCAGGGAGCTGTTCTGTAAGGATGTTCTGGCTAGAAAAAGTAAGGAAAAAAAACTTTAAGTATTGACTTATGCATAATGTAGCTGAACTGCCACATTTTGCTTTACCTCCCTCATTAGTACACTCACAATTATATTTTTAAGCCTAAAGAACTACCTTTATAGGGATAGGCAGTGAAATCAACTTAGATACACATCTTACCACATAAATGTAGTATTAGATGATACTTTAAAGAAATAAATATGATTTCTTAGGCTGAGAAATTTCTTATGCCAGGTCCTTGAAACACTTGACTCTGAGCAACACACACACAGGTGTGTGCATGCACATACACACATGCACGCACATGTGCACAACATATGCTTGGACAAATTGATGTGCACACGTAAACTCATACAGGCACACACACTTATACTCTCTTACATGTGCACTCATCATACAAACACGCACATACACACACTCTCAAACATACAAAATCATTACTTGCATGTTCAGTTAAAAATTATTTTGACTGGTTATTTCAAAATATCTGGGTAATTTATATTTTGACATCCCCAGACAATTTTACAGTCTTGCTGTCTTACTTAACAAATGTGTTGTACACACAAGGAGTTAAACCAGTTAAATATTCTTACTATATACAAACATATACTGTACATATGCAGTCTGCAGGGATGTTTTTAAACAGAAACAAGACTCACCTTTGTTCTGCACCTGCCCCTGCTGTTTCAGAAAGCTCACAGTCATTGCAAGGATATCAGCTTTTTCTACTTTGGAGCTGGAATTCTGGTCTGGAAACATCCTTCCCAGTATGTGCCTCAGTGTCTCAATGCTGCCATTGATACGGTCCCTCCTCATTTTCTCCACAAGTGGTTTCCTGAGCTACAAAGGAAAAAAAGAGATACATTTTAGAGACCTTTGTATAATTTTAAAGATTTAATGACATTATAAATCAAGTATAACTATTATAAGCTAATAAAGAAATGCAATTTATACTTCTCTTGTTTAATAGACACTGTTACATTTCTTCATTATATTGGTTTATTCAGTATAAAACTAAATAAATAAATCTCTTTGGAACTTCTATCATCATAAGTGATTTTCCATATCATGAAAGTCGATTATAGAAAACACTTGCTGCATCACTAACACGTGAAAATGTATTAAATTAATTTAATAATAAGCTGAAAGTTTTAAGCTCGGAATTGTATCTGCAGGATATACGTTCATTGAAAACGTCATTGGCAGATCTAGAGTTTGTACTTCTGTGCACATAAACAATGAAATGTATACCTACTACTTACTTTCTGTTTTTCCTTGACAGTTATTCAGTCAGTGATTTGAGTCATAGATAGATTGCCATGTCCCATTCTCTTTGCCTCCTGTTATACAGGAAAAACAGTTGTTCAGAATAGGGTGGTCTTTGCAAAGTGTGTAAAATGAGGTAGGAGATCGCCTCTATTTATTCATCACAGGCAGCAGGGAAACTCTTTGGTCTGTGGTTTGGTTTACTTTCCCACACTCTGCAGCCAATCAGAGAGTACAGAGAAACAATAGAAGTGTGTCACGCTGAAGAGACAATTCCCTGTGCATAATAGCCTTCTTCTAGACTGGCAGGTGTTTCTTCTGTTGGGGGAATAGGAAGTAAGCGCAGAATGACATTTCATGATGTGGGAAAGTGTCAGTTCTCAGAAACCCAGAACCGCTCTTAAAGATTTCAGATCAATAATATTCTATTGACATCTGGTATGTAATCTTAAAGTGACCTCATGCTAGAGAGGGAACGTCTGAAAGTAAAAGATGCATTCTTATCTAAAACTCTATGCAGGATTTCATTATTTGATTAATAATTAAATGTAGCTGTGTATACATGAACATGTATTATACATAAATTTTCATCTGTTTACCTATCAATCTATTTTATCTACCTACCTACCAATCAACGGGACTCAAAATCTGAATATTCTATGACAGGTAGACATAACACTGTATAATTGTGCTATTATATCAGCATAGCCTAATCTGATGATTTTGTTTTTGAGGGTTTGTATTGTAAATGTTTAATATAATAGTTGTAAATATACAAATGTCTGAAAGACAAATATCTGATTCCATATAAGCTGTATCACATACTTAAAACATATAAAGTAATCAAGATGAAAACTCGTTAACACTGAATAAATAGTGGCACCTAGGAGCTTCATATTCTGGCCCTGCCATTAAGCATTACTGCATGCTGGACGTTTTTCGTATAGTTGACCTTTTTCCATTTTTTCAACAAAAATATTACCATGTGTATTTTTATTTAAGCCCCCCCCCCCCCAGCTTCATATTAGCTTCCCTGACCATTTTCTTTATCTTTAGGTTTACATTACTGTCTGTCCTTGATATCTTAATTACCATGGGGCAATGCTACTTGGACATTCCTCTGTTTAAAGGTATAAATCTAACATATTAATAACTTAATATTGAAACAAATCATATTATGATGTAAGTTATTCTGTCTGTGTACATGATATGTTAGTTAGTGTTCATATTCTTCCTCCAGCTATGTTTGCTTCTTTACTGTTTTTAAATCACAACATCAGAAACCATGTAACTCATTTGTCCATGGTATCCCATTTCAAGCCTGTGTAAGAATTAATTTATAAGATATGATGAGATCAGTTTCCATTTTGTCATTTAACTAGGGGAGAACTGTAAAGAAAGTTCTCTTGTTTGCAGTAACACCTTCTAGTAAACTTAATAAAACACTGTTGTCTAAGATTTAATTCTGTAACATTTATAGGACACGTGATCTCTCTGAGTCTACTCTGGGGTACAAAACATTTTATTGTTTCTCACTAACAGTACAAAACAGCATTTTTCTAATCCGATCATTGTAAATAGTGAGATGCAACAACCTATTTTTCTCTCTCACATATATAGCATTTCTGCAATGCTCACTAGTATTCTCAGTTTACTGGCTGTATTTCCTTAGTGTATTTTCATGTGTCCATCTACGGTTATTTCTATTTAATCAATCCAGCTTCAGTTTCAGGGCTGCGCTTTCTGAAGTTCTGTAAGGTAACACTGAAGTGGATGCATTTAAGTTTCCCTAAATTTCCACATGGTCATTTGGGAGGAGAATTTCTGCAATGCTTGACAGTGTACCAAAGCAGGGGTCAGAACCAGACACACTTCTATTGTCCTCCTTTGAAAGAAGGAATTTGCTAAAGAGTGTGGGAAATGCTGTTCCACTGATGATCATGTGACCTGTCACTAGCCACAAAATTATTATTTTTTGTTCTTTCAAATGAGTGTACAGCCACAAAGACTTTAACGTGTTACTCCAGCAGTAACTGGCCAGCAAAGTATTTCATTTTCAGATAAATTCTGCAGACAGATGAAATCTTTCAAAGACATTTTAAAACATATAGCCAATGGCATGGAGTCCAGTTGTTTATAGATAAAGACATACCACATTTTAAACTAACACATATTGCAACAAGAAAGGTACATGGGAAACACATTGTTATCTTCAGACTGATTGTAATGTAGCTGGAGAATCTTGTTTAAGAGTCCATAAAATGCACGAAACACGTTGTATGAATCAAACCACACTTTTTTTTAAATGTTGCTACTAAGACCACTGAAAAACAGTAGAAATGCTCCCAATAAAAGTAAAATATTATTAGAAATGTTGAAAATCAGAGCAGTTCACTGGGCATCTGTAGTGATTCACAATGAATCTTTTTATTGCTGTTGCATATGGTATTACATAAATTATCAAGAGTCATAAGTATGTCAAAGTAACATAAGGCATTTAAAAAGTGCATTGCAGTTTTATCATTATATAAAATATTCTGAACTTAAAAAAGGCACATCACTGGAGCACAAGGGTGATGTGATAACTGAGGTTTTCCAATTACTTGAGCTTCCAGGTTACAAGATCCTTTTGGCAGGAGTAATATATCCTAGTTATTCATTACTCCCCATATTTTGTTGAGTAATTTACCTTAATCATTTACTAATTCCTTTAAAATAACTGTATTTGATTATTTTTCTAACTGCAATAATCGAGTCTATCCTTCAGTGTAAGCATGTAATTACAAATGTCTCAAATCAGATTTATCAGCACGCATTTCAGAATTTGTTTACTTGCATACCTCTCAACTGTCCATATTTTTGCAAACTGTCCAGATTTTTGCCTTATATTTTTGGTCTGCTTCTCTTTAAATGTGTGGGTTTCTGGTAAATCACTAATGACTGTAGTAACTAAATAACGACATACATCTGAGTTTCACAGTTTCACATTTCACATTTCATATCCTTCTGAAAATGATGCCAACATAAATCCTATTATTCTAGCAACTTTTTAGGTTTATAAGAGCAATATTTAAAATCTGTAAGTTGATTATTTATTTATTTTTATTACTGGCATGTCAACTGAGCCAGGCGAATTTTCAGCAGAGATAAAAGGATACAAACTCCATGCATGCATTTTATTTGTTATGAGCAGTTACATTGCTATCATTTCAGCCATGACTTTATTACAGTAAAAGGGGAAAAAAAAGTTTTTTAGCATTTAGCATGTAGCAAAGAGCAATGCCCTACCGCAGGTCTGCTAACAAGTTCAACTATAATTCAATCCTCTAAATGTATGAGTTAAAGATTATGATTACAAGTGCAAAACAAACTTTTTTTGAACATTTCTTTGTTAGAAAAGTGCATTTTGTGCACTTTAAAAAATATGAAGTTTAAAAGATTGCTTCTAAACATGGAAGATAAAATGTACCAAGCTATGTTTATGACATATGAGCAGGCAGGCAGTGCTTATGACACTTTGGGTTCCAGCTCTAATTATGCTGGATTAGAGTAGGTAAGGAGTTGTAAATTAGTTACATAGAAAATGAATGGATATTTATGATTTTGTGTTTGTGTTTATTGTATATATAGGAGGCATGCTTATATTGAGTTAGGAGTTGTGGTCTTATTTTGGTATTTTGTTTTTGTTGGGTATTTTGTTTTATTGTGAGTTTGCATTGGTTAAGGCATTGTTGATTATATCAATAGATATTCCTAGGTATGGATGACGTGACCGATTTATTACGGTATGTCTTTCTTTGTTGCATTTTATCTCTTTTATGAGATTTTGTGATGTTGGAAACACTTAGAGACTGACTTTGCAGTAAACATTATCTGATTGGTGGCTTTCGTCATTGTTGAGCTGTGATTGGCTGCTTTATGACCATTTATTGACATGAGTTCTTGTTTGTGCTTTGTTGTGGTATGCCCCATGAAAGGCATTTTAGGATGGGGCAGTCATGATTAATGCGATTGATTTGTTAAAGAATGAGTTTCTTTGTGCCATTTTATCTCTTCTATGAAATTGGAAACATTTAGAGATTGAACTTATACTATGTGCTATCTGATTGGTGGTTGTAGTCATTGTTGAGCCATGATTGTCCGTATTATGGCCTATTACAGACATGAGTTGTTGTTTTGCACTTTGTTGTGATATGTCCCAGTAAGGTTTTTATGATGGGGCTTTTGTTTGTTAAAATGGTGATGGTTGCCTTAGCTAAGCAGCTCTCTTTGGTTGAATGAGGAAGTGCTGCTAGTATTAAATGGATTTTGACATATTTGGCCTGTCTATAGACTGATTATTTATGCTTGGATTATAGGTTTACTCAATAAGTGTTATTGAACTGGTATTCTGGTTAAACCAGCATGTCCTTTTTAGTTGTAGTTTAAATTGGCCTTCTTCTTTGTAGTCTTTATTAGACATCAAACATCAATGGTAGTGACAGCGATGATTGATTGGTTTTATACGTGTTTGATAAGCCGATGAATTTTTCTGCTGTCATATGCTATTTCAATTGGTCAATACTGAGTAGGTGAAGCAGCTATTGGTTTAAAGAATCTCTGTTTGATAGGAGGCTAAGCTGAGAGGTTTAACCAATGAATATAGATGACTGCAGCTTCCCAACCTATCCTAGACATAGTCTCTGATTGGTTTTAATAGGCGTTTCTTGATTTTGATTAGCTGTAATCCTATATATTGTCACCAATAGAACAGTGGTACGTTTTTGTTATTATAGAGTGAATCACTCAGCTACACAATTTTTCTGTTTAGCCCATAAGCTTTCTGTTGATACTGTAGGCTTTTTTAGCCCATGCTGTTATTATAAATATGAAGCATGACAGTGACGACTCATCTAAGACATATTTTGCCTGAAATATGCTTGGCGATTCAATAGATTATAACCACTTCCATGGAGTTTTGTATCTGATCCTGCTAGCTGCTTGTAGAATGTATGAGTTAGACAATGATCTATATATAATGCTGAAATAAGTTCATATCTGTTTGTAGAAGGATGCTTCCATTCAAAGTTTGTTAGGTAGGTTTGTCTGTAACTGTGTCAATGTTTATTTTCATATTGAAACCAGAATGTTTCAATTCATGATTGCCATGTTAGAGGATTGTGCTGCACCATATTGGTTGGGAATTCAGCCACTGGATTAAAGTTGATAGAATGATGTAACCAGTCATATTATAGGCTACTTCCACCACTGATAGGTCAATATATTTTTTGTAAACTTTTGATAGGATTGATTTCATTAGGCTTATGAATGGTTGGTTAAAGGGATAGTTATGAACATTAGATATGCACAGCTGATTTTTAATTGTTTTTTGACTATTATTGGATGTTTTTTAATTGTTTTAACTATTTAAGACTGTGATTTTGATGCATTTTTGAATGGTCTGAAGAAGCAACAGTATGTTGTGAAAGCGCTTTCTGTTTTTTAAACTTTTTTTATTTTGATTAAAGTTGTCCGTTTCCTCGCAGAGTGGTGGTGGATGTTATTTGATTTAGTTATGCAATTATCAAACTGTGAATTTAACAGTTTAGAAATTACATAACTGATTTACAATTACTTACCTGTGCTACTACAGTATAATTACAGCTGGAACCAAAGTGTTGAAAACTCTGCCTGTCCAGCCATAAATATTCAGGCAGTAAACACGGCTTGGTACATTTTATCTTCCATATTCAAAAGCAAATTTTAAAAAGATTTGATTTATAAATAGGTATGCAGGACCTCTCCCCATATCAATTGTGCAAAAAGTATAAAAAAAAGAAAAAAAAAACTTGTATAGCTTGCCATGGGCAATGTTTACTGTTACCTTCACCCATAGTTTTATATGATTCCTGTTATTGATATATATTATATATATATATATATATATATATATATATACCTGCAAAACTACTTAACAATTTCTATTAGTCACTAGCAAAATAACTAGTAGACTACACATTGCCAGGAAAGCACTGCCAACAGTTGCTAAGGACAACAGATTGCAGACATTTTAACTACACAATTTTTGGTTGGCCTCCCTACTGAAATGTCGGTACTCGTAAAGTCAAGTGCCAACACACCAAAAAAAAAAAATCAGAAATTGCAGGAGAAGAGCAAAGCTCTACATTGCTCTTGTCTTTTAAACTTTTTTTTTTTGCAGGGTAGCTATCCCCCCCCCACCAACACTCTCAGATTTATATATACCAAATCCGACTGAGATTACCATACTTCAGAGAAAAGGGAATATTCCAAGAAATGACCATCTCAGACTTGGTATATGTATGTCTGTTTTTCATCCATTTAGTGTCTGCATTTTGGGACTCGTTCATTTGGTGGTGTCTATTACAGTAATACGTAACTAAAGATTGCTAACTCAGCACTGTTATTGCTTGCTAAGGCCAACCAATTGCAGGTGCTTATAGTGTATAGTAATATGGTATAGGTTGGTTGCCTATGTCCTATTACTATGATATGAGAAAATGAAATTGCTGATCACTGTACATGTTATACAGTTACTTGATTCATAGAGTATACAAGCCGGCCTTATTCCCTTTCAGACCTTAACTTCATGGGGCACCTCTTATCTCCAGGAGGGGTAAACAAGTCAGGAAGTAGAGGAATCTATAGCTGCCCATCTAATCTACAGTCTTAAAGCAGGTAAGGATATCACTCTATTTTTAAGTAATATATTCCAGAGCTGGGGACGCACTGAATAATAAATGTGTCCCTCCTGCATGTATTATTAGTTTCTTGCTGGAGATAAAAGTCTTTCATTTGAGTGTTTGTGGAAACATTTATTTTGTAGAGGTGTAGTAGATCAGGGAGGTTTGAGTCATCAATAGCACAGAATGGTAGATGTAAATCACAGCAAAGGAATCTATACAAGACAGAATACAGGCATAAACTTTCAAACCTTTATGAATGAGTGTCTCTAGTCTGGTGATCATTTTAGCTAGGATCCTCTGAGGTCTCTGTAGCTGTGTGATGTGTTTGGATAGATGCATACAAAATGAAGTATTATATTGTATAATTGATCTGATCAGGGTAGAGTAAAGAGGAAAGATAAGTTCTTTTGACTTGGATGAGATACATTGATTTATTAATAGAGCTATACAGACAGATTTCCTGAATTCTGTTGCTACATGGTGGTCAAAAGATAGGAAGTTATCTGTAAGGATGTTGATCTCTGATCACCATATCATTCTGGAGTGGGGTGCAGCTATAATGCTATAAAGCTGCTGCCATGTTTTGGTGTATCAGAGGTGACAATGCTATAATCCTTTGTATTTAACATTCAAATTGTTTCCTAATACACTGTTTGTGTGGTTTAGCCTTTGATGGTATCAGTTGCTGACTGAATAGCAACACAAGTTTGCTGTCATTGGCAAATTTACTCAGTAATATGTCCTGGTCAGTGGTTTGGAAATCCAAGAAGTAGATGCTGAACAGAAGGAACCCCACTCCTGAGTCCTGAGGCGTGCTTCTAACCACTGTTTTGCTTTTTGATATGGTACTTGCTATTTTAACTACAGAAGTTCTATCAGCCAAATTTCTGTCTGTCTGTGTAGGTATTTAAGCTTACTTGGAATACCAGCACAGGGAATGGTGTCAAAGGTCTTGGCTTGATCAAGGTACACTGTATGAACTAAATGGCTGCTATCTATAGCTTCAATGTCTTTTTTCAAAGAAGTTTATTAAATCAAATATCCATGATCATCTTTTCACAAAACCATATAGTTGCAGGTTTATAGCATTTTTTTATATCTGAGCTTATGAAAGCAAATATAAATTAATACAATGAATGGCAAAAAACTGCACGTATTAGGCTGATGGGTCTATATTTGCTGTAATCTGAGGTGGAGCCCCTTTATGGGGGAGGCATAATGATAACCATTTTCAATGACTGAGGAATATACCCTGTGGCAGCACCTAAGCTAAAGAGTTTTAGTAGTTAAAGAAGGAGCTGTTATTATCTTTGACTGCAGATGTTAACTTTATTTTGTGTTGCACTATGGTGTCCTTCATACTTGCTGTTCTTTTTGACAGAGTCCTTAATAGAGGTAGAGTTTGATTATAGGCCTTAATTTTTCTTTTATTATATACTGTTGCTTATTAATGTTGCTTTCCACCAAGGTGGTTTATTTTAATGTCCCCCAGTATATTTGGTGCTAATTAGCTTCAGATGGTGTTTCCCCATTAGCTGGAATTTCTAAAGAAATTTGTTGTGTATCAACTTGCAAAAGCAATAAAATATACATGGCACTTCAGATTCAGTTTTGTGTGTTGGTGTTTTTTATTTTGTTTGTGTGTTTTTTCCCTACTGGCTTGCTATCTATTACTATTTCTGGGTTTAGATGCATTGGCCATGGGTAGAATTTGAGGATATACTGTATATGTTGGTCTAAGTTTCTTGAACACAGGGGATGAATGTTACTTTGTGGACCAACCTCCATATTATGGCACAGAAGCTTGATATTGTTGTATATCATTTGTCTAACTGGCCCTGTGGAACTAGTTACCGTGATGTAGCGCACAGTCATGGTGCTGAACGCTGACAGTCACATGACAGAAACTCTGGGGCTGGCTGCTGTGATGTGGCACAGACAATTGGCGCTGAATGTCAGCAGTGGTGTCAATGGACATCTGTGACACTGGCTGCCATGATATCACAAAGAAGCTCATCACATTACTGCTTTGTAAGTGAAGTCATCTGGCTGTTGTACAAAGACTGCAGTGCAGCACTGTAATCGTGTCAATCTATGTGATCTGACCAAAACAGGAAAGGTACTGCAGTGCCAGTTCATGGCCTGTACATTTTATGGGGGGGGGGGGAGGTACAATATAGCACTGCCTCAGTCCATCAGAAGGATAGGCGTCAGTCTTGGGGTAAATTTTCTATTTCCATCCACTGGTCCAAATTATGATCAAAAAGGTCACAGAAGAGCTTTGTTTTAAGCATATAGAAGTCCATTCTCCATAAATCCATTGTCATTGATACACAGTCTGAAGGTTTTAATTATGATTGGTGGGTGCTTTTGGTACCGTAAAAGCAATCTGATAGTTATGACACTAATTTGTCACTGAATTTGTAAGTGCATAATAATTTGAATTGATAGTTTACATGAACTGTTTAAAAGAATTATTTTACATGGTGACCAAAGCTGCCCAAAACACATATGTGTGGGGTCCTAGCCCCTGCAAATCCGTAATTAATATAACTACCTCCAAGATGAAACAAATTCAATAGTAAATTATAATCCCTTTTATCTGAAGCCATTTCAGCCTGTCAGCCTTAACCCTTAACCAATCATTTTTCAGTGAACTTGTCAGTAACTAAACAGCTATGAAGTGTTACTTCCAAAATCGTTGTTTTCATACTACATGACACAATCAAGAGGAAACTAGAACCTGTCTGGTGAAGGGTGGTTGGTGTAGGGTTTGGATTGGAATAAGCATCCTCATTAGTCCTTTTGAACCTTTTTACATTTTTTTTTCAAGTTTTAGCTTCTGGTATTTAAGCCCTGCATTTGAGCAAGTTTCTGCTTGTTTGTGCATTGTGCAGCACTGCTCGATGCTGCGCAATTGTGTGCCATAGCCAAACAGATTAATTCAACAATGTTTCCCTTAGTTACAGGCTCAGCTGTAACACATTAGTGTAGCCTCATCCTTAGTACTTTCCCAGTCAAAGAAATACTGCTAGTGAGCTGCAACCGATTAAATTACAAAAAATAAATAAAGAAATAAATAAAATAGGCAGTAATATCCATCTGCTGGCTGAGCTCCTCCTTAATTGATCTGGAAAAGCCCACACTAGGGGCAACATTCTTCAACCTAGCATTATGGATAGTTGGAACACCCTTGTTTCTCCTGCCAGCCTTGTTGACTTGGGTCTATTGAGGCAGTGTAGGTACATTTATATAAATGAAAAACATACACAACATCTACAATGATTACAGCTATTTGGAATTAACTTTTTTATTTAAAATTTTTGTAGCACAAACACTGATAGCCATTTGCTAAACAAAACAGTACAGTGTCACAATGGAAATAGACTTAGCATGAACAACAGTAAACTTCTCTGACCTTGAAAGTCACATTTATTGAAATTTCATTAAAACTCACATTCATAGACAATGCATCATACCAATGGCGGATTCAATTTACCTTTGCCCTTTTTTCAATCCATTTGCACACATTTTAGGACCATGCATACATGCATGTGTTCTTTGATTCACCTTCCTGATTGTACCAAATAATATTCCTTATACAATACAGCACAACTTGTTAGAATCTGTTTTAAATTTGTAGTTTTGAACATTTTCCAGTAAGCAATTAAACAAAAACCGTGAACCAATAATGACAAAACTCCCCAGTTCAGAACATTTCAACCTTTTAATAAAAGGCCACTCAAACTTGTGTCATTACAATCCACCAATATCAGTCAATATGCACAATCTCCACAGAAGTAAAAATAATCTAAATAATTCCACAATAAGGATAACTATAACTAATGAAGAGGTTGCTGCTGGCAAACAACTTTACATTTCAATGCTTCATCGACAAATTCAGTGCCTGCTGGTTTTGAAGAATAAATTGCCTAGGTTACATTAACAAAAAGAAAAACAAATGGGTGCCTGGAAAATTGCAATAAGGAATGGATGTCAAACTGACAATAACTTCATAGTAAATATTTTTTGAGCCTTGGGTTCAGTTGACAGTGACCATATATATTTGATTTGATGTACCATGTACCACAAGTCAAACTGCCCTTTGTAGTAATCCAGCATAATCTATATACTTTACTGCTGATTATCCACCCAGATGTGAAGCTATCATTTATAAGACTTGCTTCAGTTGACTGTTGTAGCCATAACAGCAGCTGTTGTTCCTTACAGTGGACAGGATCATGCATTTCTTGAGATAGCTAGGATGTGGTCATTTTGCACTTGTTCTGTGATATCGTTGGTAGTAGTCAGTGATGCTTAACAGCACTGAAGGAATTGGGTGCAGACACAGCCATAGAAGTCATAGTGAAAGCATGTTGTAAATAGTAGAGATACTTTACTGCACAGTCTGCAAATAGAATATTAAAAGTTGAGAATTTGTGTGAACCCAAGGCTAAAAAAAGATTTTCTACGAAAAAGCTCATAATTGGCATATGTTTCTTTTCATAAAATGAAACTAGGGACATTAATTTCTGGAGTTTGGAGCCTTGACTAATGTGCATGTAACCATCTGGGTTCAAGGACTATAAGTAGCACTGGAGGGATCAGCCTGTATAAATGGCAAGACATTTCAGATAATATAAAACGTGATGTCCTTTATAAGGTGCTGTGTAAACTGGTCAAAGTGGTCATCTGTTTCCATTTTTCCACGATTAATCAATGGGCAAATGGCAAAAACAAGGAAGTTGAAACATAAGAGGCACTAAGAAAAGAGGTGTGATTATTTAGACTAGAGTATGGGTTTTTTATGTTTTTTTAAGTTGGTTCTTTTTTAAATAATAAATACAGAAGAATTAATCAGTGGCATATATGTATCACTAATGGAAATGGCATTATACATTTAGATATCTACCCATAATGTATTGTATTTTATTTATTTATTTATTTATTTATTTCAGTTTGTTAACTGGGGTAGAACACTTGTCTCTTTGGGCCATTTTACAGATTTAGCCCAGGAAATTAAAATAAAGTACAGACTACAAAATTGGTATTACTGCATGACAGAAAAGTAACAGAGTCTGTAAATGTATAATATAAATTCATTCTGAAAAGGTAAAGATAGTGAAGGAGATGAGATTTTGTCATTAGGAGAGTAATTTAGTAGAGAGGTAAAGAGATACAGCCAGTTATTGCTAGGGAGAATAAAAGTATGTCTATGAGAAATTAGTTGTTGTAAGCACTATGTCCGTTTGGACATGGTAGAAGGGTGGTAGGGCAGAAAGTTGAATATAAAGTGTTTTATATGCTTCTACTTCCATTAAGATTTTTTTGTCAGAAACTCATAAGACTGTGTCACTTTTTTTAAATCTGTGAAATGTAACTCTTTGGGGAGGGGTTTGGCTGTAGCATGTAGACTATTTAATACAGCAGCATAGAACTGTAGCATTATTTAGCTTATTTCTTAAATTTTATCCCCAGTTTCTTTGGATTCTTCAGCAAAAAGGTGCAATTATGAATGTTCCGAGTTCCATCTTTTAAAACAGGTGTTTTGAATATTATAAATCATCAAAATTATAATTTATGTAAGCAGCTGTATAATGGTTTTGTGACTTGTGAATAGAGTACCTAATGTGTACAGCTCCTGTACTGTCAAGGTCAGTACTTGTCATTCTGTAAGTAGAGCAGCATTACTGATTAGGCTGCATTTTATATGGCGATTGACGACACTATCATGCTTAATCATCTGCTGTGAGATGTAACTTCAGTTGTTGCATTATTAAGAGAGAATATTTTATTTATTTATTTTTTTCATGAAAGAGGATTTGCAGAAAAAAAAGTATTTGGGGGGTCGGGATGGGGTAGGGGTGGGACTGGATGTGGTTAGGGTTGTCCCAAATGATGCAACATATGCGTACCACCACCTTTTTGCTTACAAAAAAACTACTGTATAGACCTATTTACCAGAATGGAGATAGGCAGAGGTATGGCATCAGCTGAAAGTCTGAGGTACTCATTGGGGATTTGGTCACCTGCTAAGGTTTCAGATTTTTCAGCATTGTTCTTATGATGTTAGTTGGGACAGGTCTGAGGTCAATAGAGTTGCTGTCATTAGTTTCCACATTAGGTGGAAGAGACGGTGGGGTAGAATTGTTCCCTGTAACTAAGGAGAGGATGGTGTTTATAAAGTAGGTGTTGATTTGTGAGGCAATACTCATGCTTTGGTTATTGGTTGTTGGTTTAGGGGTTGTGGCTTTACCTGGGTGGAGGAGTGAGTTAATTGCCTGCCAGATCAGTTTGTGATTGTTTTCATATTTGTTTTGCATAGATGTATAAGTTGAAATCACCTATGATAATGGTTCCATGGGTGTAGGTTGAGGCTGTCTAGGCTGTGAGTTCCTCAGTGGCAGTGGGAGTATTGTTGGGAGGTATGTAAGTGGCTATTATGGTAATATTTTTCTTTGGGTTGATTCTGAGCCATGATAAACACACCCAGGAGGGGGATTTGGGGTTCTTGAGGTGCTTGGTATGCTGCTCCAGGAGAAGATTGAAGTCATTCCTGTCCACTAATCCAGGGTTATAGGAAGGATGAGGTGGGGGTGTGGCTTCCCAAGATGGGTTTCTGTTAGCTCTCACCAGGCATGTGTGGGAGTAATCGCACTCCTACTTAAGGAGTGTTGGTAGCCCCTGTGGTGATGCAGCTCCTTACATCACTTGCAAGGAGTCATGTTAGGGATATAAAGTACAAAAAAAATATTCTTTTGGCATTGCTGACCATGCCATTAACTTCTTTAAGCCAGCAGGGGAGCAAATGAATTCCAGTGGTCCTCACTTTGGAAAGGAAATGTTTGGGAACATTTGCTGTCCCCATAATAGGGAATGAATGGACAGCCATGGCAGGGGCTTGATGGTCAGCATCTACAGGGGCAGAAAGAAAATATATACAGATGAAGAAAAAGAAATACCATGTATCTGACTATTACTTAAATGTTTCCTGAAATACTCAAGCTGCCAGCCACAAGTACTTGACTGGTCTAAAAATCACAAGCTGATAGCCATAAATACAAGAGTGGTTTGAAATACAAGCTGCCAACCACAAGTACACAAGTGCTTTGAATTACACACGCTGACAGTCACAAGTACATGTGGTCTGAAATACCCAAGTTGCCAGCCACAGGTACATGTGTGGTCTGAAAGACACAAGCTGGGAGCCTCAAGTACATGTTTGTTTAGTGAATTAAAGCCTATATTCCAGAGGCAGAGATACCTGATATTGTCATATCTAACAGTGATCTGCAGTACAGACCTCAGGAAGTCAGAAGATTTGTGCGTGAGTTTTCAGACATGTAACGCCCAGTCCATAATTATGATGCACAGGACTGTGTGCAGAGAGCTGTACGTACTGATTATGATGTACAGGACTGTGTGCAGAGAGCTATACGTACAGTGAGACATCTCATGAGATAGAACTGTAGTGAAAGCTATGATGGTCATCTCACAGGTATGGAACATTCAGCTACAGGGAGTGAGTCTGCTGATTGTCAAAGGGTTGAACATCTGGTGATCTACTTCAGCTACATTACTGATCCCACAAGATCAGAACAAACTAAAGGAAATCTGAGAGAGACAAGTCAAAGGTGTTTAAAAAGTACTACTACAACAGAAAGAGAATACCAGATTTACAGGTTAGTGATAAAGCAGTTATCAAAACACCATGGGAAAATTCACTGCCAGAGCTAAAATAGCTGGTAAAGTAGTCGAACTGGATTCCTTTCAGCTCGTCTGCATATATAATCTGGACAAAGCGAAAAACAATGGGAGACAAAGGCACAAAATCAAGGATAAATTTTAAATAATGCTGTTACAGACTTATAAAGTTGTTAGAACAAGAGGTTTTGCATTAGCATGAATTTTCATGAAGGCTGAAACTCAAATGTATGTTATTATTTAGTGACATTAATCCCCAGTGATTTGCGAGAAAACTACACATTTTATAACAATCACACCAATAATGTGAGGCAAAATTCTGGACATTCTGCAAAAATTTGGACAGCTGAGACATATTCCAAATTGCACTTGTATACTGTCTTTGGGGAAAGTTGAAAGCTATATCAGAGGTATCACAGACATTTATAAAAGACAAATGTGTTGAAAGTCCAGGATAAAGACAAATCAGAAGTCATAAACAGTTGCGTCACACGAAAACAGAGAATGTGAAAACTATGATATTCAAGAGCTGCAGAGAGCAAGAGAGAGACTCCTGAAACAGTGCCCCCAGAAAAGCTGGGGTGTAGCAAGAACAGCTTAAAAAAGACTAGCTCTCGGATTTAGAAAGCACTACTGCTGGAGGTAAGCTCTAATGCAAATGTTTTACCACTGGCTATAGCCCTTTCTGATTCATAGGCAACCCTATTGTAGTGATTCTATGTGGTCTGTAGAATCACTACGTGGGCTGCATCACCACCCCCCTGGCTTACTGCATATGTTAATGAGGCAGTCCAAAGAAGTGTCATATGATAATGAGTACTGTACTATCCTCCAGAAATGCCTGTGAAAAGTGATTTATGCAGCAAAGGATTCACAGAAATACATAGTTGTGTAAATCAACCCACCAGATACATTAATTAACTTGGCTTTTAGTCCTTGTTCATCTTCTGTGGAAGAGACCATGTCAGATGTGTCAGGGAGTTCAGCTGAGAGTATAGGTTTGTGCATGTGTGAAAATGTGTGCATATACGCAGAGGTACGAAGGGTCTCAAGTGACTGTGTGCATATTTGTATGCGTCTGCCTGAAAGGTCACCATTTGGAGATTAGCTAGGGGTAGGTAGACTAGGTGTGTGTGTGTGTGTGTGTGTGTGTGTGTGTGTGTGTGTGTGTGTGTGTGTGTGTGTGTTGGGGGGGGGTTAAATTGTTAATTGAGTCCATGAGTGCAGTTGGGTGAGGATGGTGCCTGTCATGTGATGAGAGTGTGTGTGTGTGTGTGTGTGTGTGTGTGTGTGCTTGGGTTGCCATGCCCCTAAACTCTTCTAGACTAGCAAGCAAAGGCAGTCATACTGGGGGAGACATTAGAGAGCATGAACTGTTAAATATTACTCTGTCACATTAAAAGTTAATAGAACAAAATTTCAGCTACTTGTAACATATTCAGAACAATGTGAATTATGAAAATCAATGTTTGGCATTACTGACAGACTATAATGGTCTGTGAGAATGACCAGAACAGCTATGAATGACAAAGTCATGAACATTCTGTAACATCAGGGGCAATTGGGAGGTAAGGGATTGTGTGAATTTGAATGTGTGTTGGGGAGTGATTCAGAGATATGCAAATTAACCAGTAATGAGGTCTTTCCTCACCCTGGCCTGCGTACCTCTGAATTGCTGATTTAATGATTGTTTTAAAGGGCCCTTTTTGCTCCAGCCCTTACTACTTGTGGCTGGGTTCTTCCTGAATCCTGGCCTAGACATTCAGTGTAAATAATCCTGTTAAATACTGTGGATACACCGAAATCAGAAGAAGTAAAAGCAATTTTAAAGATAAAAACTAATTTGTTAAAATATGTTTGAAAGTAAAAGTTAAGTTTGATTATGCTGTGAGTAGGCCATGACATGTTTACTAAAGTTTTAATATCATTGAATCAATGAAATGTAATCTGTTTTGCATTACTATACGTATATGTCTATAGCTCTTTCTCTTTGTCTCTCTTTCTATATATAAATGGTATATTTATAAGTAAATTCACCAAAGACCACAATTTTTAAAAATATATATCTATAGGTTTATTTCAGAAAGAAAACTTAAAGGAAACCATGCAGAATTTTCACGCACAGGCAATTTAAATCTTGGCAGACGGTTTTGCATGAAAGTAATAAGCTTTAAAAGAATGAACAACTGTTTAGTTCCAACCTCACCACAATGAGTGTTGGGGAAAAAATAAAAAACAGAGAAACTAGTGGTTTTAAAACTTTGTTGATGATCTCAGTCACAATAATTTCCAAAAATCGTGAATCCCAGGTAATGTTCCAAAGCAAAAGGCCTTTATTAGTTACAGACAAGTCATCCTCAGTAACAAAAAATCAGAAATATTTTAACAATGTTAAATACATCATCCTTTATATACTTAGAAGTAGGTGTGGAAATATATGTATTGTTTAATTTTAAACCAACCTATTCATGGAAAAAAATATTAACAGGGCTTTAGAACAGCAAGCACCCATCCCCCACACACTACTACTGATTAGATCAAACCAAATCCTAGTTAAGGAAAATACTATCTATTTGCAACCCACATTCCAAGATCAGGTATTAAGAAAACCATAACATATCAAGATATATATTAAAACACTTTTAACTAAAATTGTTTCTGTAACTGGAAATGTACAGACTATGCGTGTGTTTTAAAGTACTGTTTGTTGAAGTCCAAAACTCAAAAGCAGCAAAGGAATAATAATCAGTCAGAAAGTCCAGGATTCCTGTCTGCTCCAGCTAGAGGCTTAAATTATTTCCACAACATGCAGGTGATTTCAGTCAGAATGTGCCAGGCTCCACTGACTTCCCTTTTAGGAAGATGTCCAGGTCTCTCCACAAATGCTTCATGAAAATTCATTCTTTTCTGTACATATATCTGGCAGAATCCTCATTCTAGGCAAACAATTCTCCTGCAATAAGAAGACAACTTCTGTGAATCTGTATGGTTAGTAAATTTTCGTTTAAACATCAGAAATCGTGCGTCATTAATTAATTGGCCTTACTGGATAATACAGTTATATAGATATGTTGATTTACCATTTTGTTAAAACAACTACAGTCATTTAGGCAGCGTATTGACAAGGCCCACCACCATGTTACTGTATATAACTGAAACATAACAAATCATCTGGAAAGTGTAGCATGATTTGTAGTTTAGCAATGGCTTAGCATGTACCTCAGCATGATAGTCAAGTTTGTAGGAAAGCTGTTATTTAGCAATAACCCACGACTGAGTGTGGGTATCACAGTGTTAACCCATGGTTGGTGTGTTTTGATCACGAGGGTGAATCGCAAGTGATCAGACAAAGTGAACACTGGATTAATCCTGTGACACCCACACCCAGTTATGTATAATTATCATTATACAATGACATGATTTAAGAATAAAATGCTTACCTTTTTTTAAATAATGTCTTTGTACAGCAACACTTTAGTGTTCTTTTCCATTCTTCACTTTTTTGATGAACTGCACATGTGTATGATGAGTATGTCCCCACTCTTGCACAGTGTATCAGGGCAGTACTGGGGACCTGTACGAGAAGCGAGCATTCCAGTAACAGTTTGCTTCTCTTTTTCTGTATCTTGCTTTTGTGTCCTCCCTGCCCCCCCCCCAAAAAAAAACTTCATAGTTTAAATGTTTAGGGCAGACAAACATGTGAGGAAAATTAGTGACGTTCTGCTGCAGTTTGAACAGTTGAAAGATAAGAGCATTACAATAGATAGTATTACAAGTAAATATACCTCTTAACTGTCCAGTATTTTACAGAATGTCCTAATTTTTTTTCTTTTTTAATATTTTGGTCTGTCCCTTGTGTGATATTGAAAGATAGTATATTCTAATAGAGAGTGTGACTGATCAACAATTTAGCGAATGGACTTCTTTCTGTTGGGATATGCTCGATATATAGTGGACATGCTGATTGCCATGTCCAATCAATGTGCATGTTTTAGAACATTAATTGCTCTATATTCTACACCTGGAGCAGCAAAACAACCAGTAAGTCAGCCACGAGCCTCAATACATGTCACAGTATATATTACTTGTCAAAAATCAATTTTAAAACATCCACAGTTTAACTCCTTCATATTTACTACAGAGACATCATCAAAACTGTGACTGCAACACACACAAGGCCATTTAAGAACCTGTAACAAGGTAGACGCACCTTTTGGAATCAACTAACTTCTGCAGACATTAGTGCAAAGCAGAAAATCAAAATAAAAACCATAAAAGTCAAACAAATGCATATTATACACCTGAACCAACAAGTAAAATAAATTAAAAGAAAAGAAAAAGTTAAACTAAGTAAATCATAATCTACTAGCTCTCCTTTTTAATTCATTGCTAGTAGAAATATTGTCATTCAAATTGGGAAAGGTGGTAGCATCCAGCTTTAGCTGCCACAGCATTTCCCGGTAAAGCAGATTGTTCTGTCCGTCACCTGCATATTGAAGAATCTGCATTTGTTTAAGAACCAAAAAGTTAAACTTAGTAAAGCCGGCACACTCAATAGAGTGTCCATCCAGTGCACGTTTCTGATGTTTACGCTGAATACTGTACATGTACTGATAAATATGCTTCTTGAAAGCGTTCTTAGTTTTTCCCGCATAGAAAGTGGTGCAGGATGAGCATGCTGACAGATATACCATTCTTTTTGAAAAACAGTTAAAAAAGCCATACTGCCCAGATAACTGTCCAAGTTACTTAAAATGTGCCATTATATGTCAGGACACTGATGGCAGTGCCCACATTTCCTAGTAGGTGGTATTCTCTTAGGATGACCACTGTCTCTGTCCAACAGAGATTTAATGTTAGATTTGTTTTTGTAAGTGAAAGATGGCAATGAGTTCTTATCACATTGTAGTGTACACCATCTCTTCAGCATAATCTTTTCAGTGTTTCTAACATCTAAGGTGTAATGCAAAACCCTGTTAAGTTGCTCATCAAAGCTAGTAGAATTGTCATTCTTTTCTATCTGATCCAACCCACTTTTAATGATGGGGGCATATTTGTTGTTCCTCTCAATCCATATCTCATTCCTAATGGAATGTAGGATTGCTGCTGAATATCCATGATCCAGAAACATCGATCTTAAAAAAACTGAATTGTTCAAGACAAGTTGAGCTATCAGATGTCAACCTTGATGTTTTAATAAATTGACTTTTCACTGCTGAGGGGGTGGCAACTAGTAAAAAAAAGAGAAAAGTATTATAGTAAGTGTGCGTCCTGAAAAATCTTGTACTGAATTTGTCATTTAGTCCTTTCTTGATATCAATGTCCAGATAACTAATCTGGTCATGTTTACAAGAGAATATGAACTTGAGAAAAGTGGTACTTTTTTGCAACTGTGAAATAAAACTTCAAGTTCATCAATAGTTCCTTCCCTGATGATGACCAAATCATCCAAGTATATGAAATAACCAGCACATTTTTGAAATGGGAAGTTTAAGAAGTAAATCAAGTACCCATTTTAAAAGGGCAACATTTGCAAACATAGGGGCGCCTACAGCCCCTATGGCCACTCCAAGAGTCTGTTTTAAAAATTCCTCCTCAAATGTCAAGAAGTTATTATGTAACAGTAAGTCCATGAACTGAGTAACCAAGGCATTGCCAGTCACAAAGAGTAAGCCAAACTGTCTTATAATTTGATGAAACCATTCAAGTCCCCCATCGTGAGGTTTTACAGTAAGTAAAATTTGTATATCACAGGTGACCAACAGGCAGTGCATCCTGGCTGGTTGTTCTCCTCAATTTATCCAAGAGATCCCATGAGTCTCTTACAATATGCGGGAAAGAGACAAAAAGATTCTTCTGCTTCTGATCAATGTACTTGGCCAGTGGCTCCGTGACTGACCTACTGGCAGCAATATCTGCTGTGGCTTAGTGGTACATCATGCAGACTGGTGAGAAAAATCAGACATAAAGGCAGATTAGAGGTATGAGAGTGGATTTTGAGGATGCCAAAAATCTTTGGAATAAAAGGAAAATCCATGCTAAGAAAATGATAAAGACCTTGTGAAATCTTGTCAAAAAGCAGTAACTCGTCAAGAGCCACTTTGATAGCCCTATAAGCTATGTTGATTTCATTAATGGAAACAGCACTGTAAACACTCTCATCATACAAAATATTAAATATGCACCCTGAATAGTCCACATAATCCATGATAGCTAGTCCCTCCTTGTCTGGTTTCTTACAGCTAATGCTACAATTGTTAGTGAAGTGTTCCAAAAGCTGCTTTTCTTGGTCTGAAAGGTTAAAAATTGTTTTGTATTACTTTGTAACTCAGTTTGAATTTCTCTTTCACATTGCTTCTCAAATATATTAATGGCAGGGTGCAAAGGAGGATTAGCTTTCTCTTCCTTTTAAATTTCTCTGGAGGATTCCTACTGGCTTCTGTGATGCCCTTGCCCTGGCCCAGCAATTAAGGAGCCTCAATCCTCACCACTAACACCAGAGAGGGTGTCTCATATATGAGGAAAGGAAAACAAATACTCACAGTAAAGTGCAATTTCCCTTAAGAGCACACAGAGATCACAGTCAGTCTGAGGCTGGTCGCTCCCTTGCTCCCCAGGTCCCCAATAAGACTCCCCACTGGCACAGCTATAGGGTCCAGATCTCAGCCTAGCTGGGCAAGCTAAAATCTCAAGCACCCTCTCTGTCCAACCAGTGCTTCGTGTCCCTGTCCAAGTAGCTGACACACACACACTTTGAGATAAGAGTTTATACAACCACACAGACACTTCTGGGGAAGGCTGGCACAGGTTCTCCAGCTGTGTCCCTTTTACCCAGACTATACGGTAGTACCCTGCCATCACCTAGCTACTAATTATCAGCTACTCAAAGGCCCTTAAAATGGTTTCCAATTATTGCTGTGCAATATTATTATCCAATTGGTAGTTTGACTAAACAGTCAAAGCTTATTAAAGTGACTTGGTACAGGATCAATATAAGCATACAATGTACTCTAGAGCTTAACTTATCTCTACACAAACCAGCCACAGTTAAAAGGTTTTAAAATATTTAATAATAAATAATTAAAACCACAAGAAAATACTTTCTACTACACAGTCAGTGCTAGTCAAGACTTCAGACATCACACAGAAATACTTAAATAATTCAGTAGTACAGTTCTGACATCACAGGAAAAGACTTAGTCTAATCGTTCTAGATTCTAGCTATTCCTAAAAGAAAACACAAGTCTATGATAACTTACATGTGAGCAAGAGGCAGTGCTGTGAGTTGGATGATCTAGACAAAAATGATCAATGCCTTCTGATTCTCTCTGTTTAAATTGCTATTACAGTTCTGATAAATATTACATCATTCTTTTTCACTTTCATGGAGTTCCCAGACTACACATTAACTGCATTTACATTCTTAACATCTCCCTTTTGTTATCTTGCAGCTGGTCAGGAACAGAGCAGTAAAATACATTTGCATGTTTAAATCTAGCAATTTAACTCTTGGTTAAAACAATAAAAATAATTTCCTCATCTAGACTTTTTGGCACCACTGTCTACTTCAAAGGGTCACCACATGCTTTACTTTGGTTAGAAGAGTGCACTGTTGTCACATTTATTTCCAGTTCCACATGTAACAGTATTTCTTTACATTTAAAACAACAAGCCTGTAGTTTACATTCATATTTACAAATGACAGAATTATCTTCTATCTGGCTAGGCTTGCAGCCTTCACCCTTCTCTACCAGTCTTCACACCTTCACCCCCAAAGAGTATTTGGAAATTAAGCTTTCTGGTAAAAAAATTTAAATCATGGAGAGTGTCCTCCACCCTGGCAAAGGTATAAAGTTGAACTCCTTCAACAACAAACTGTGGCGTTCAGGGCCAATTACCATTTTAGTAAAATTATAAATGTGATAACCAAAAAATGAATTATATTAACAGTACGTGGAAGTGCAGATGTGGGTCCACAATTGATGGAACCTGTGGTTACCATTGCTAATGCTGATTCATGCAACCTTTCCTGTTGTTCTGTGACTTCTTGGTCCTGCCATAAGGATGAGAGTTCCTCGACTGGAGGGTGTTGGAGTGGTATTTGCTGGCCAGCCTCTCTGACCTTCTCAGTGGAGCTTTTCTAAAGGGATGTCCGGGGTTCAGCATTATATCTTCTACCAGGGCCAGGGTGGAGGACATGCTCCTTGATTTAAATTTTTTTAACAGAAAGCTTAATTTCCAAACAGTCTTTGGGGATGAAGGCAGTAGCAACACCCCAGAGAAATTTAAAAGGAAGAGATAGCTAATTTTCCTTTGCACCATGCCATTAATATGTTTGAGAAGCAACGCAAAAGAGAAATTTGAGCTGTGTTGCAAAGTAATACATTTTTTTTAACCTTTCAGTCCAAGAAAAGCAGCTTCTGGAGCAATTCAGTAACAACTGTAGTATTCGATGAATGAAACCAGACAAGTGTGGGGATCTGGTTATCATGGATTATTTGGACTATTCAGAGTGCATGTTTAATCTTTTGCATGATGACAATGTTTCCAGTGCTGTTTCGATTAAAGAAATCAGCATAGATTATAGGGCTATCATAGTGGCTCTTGACGAGTTACTGCTTTTTGACAAGATTTCACAAGGTCTTTTATCATTTTCTTAGAGTGGATTTTCCTTTTATTCCAAAGATTTTTAGCATTCCAAAAATCCACTTCAGTACCCGTAATCTACCTTTATGTCTGATTGTCGCTGCCAGTGGGTCAGTCATTGAGCCCCTGGCCAGGTTTATGATCAGAAACGGAAAAATCTTTTTGTCTCCTTCCTGCATATTATAAACAATTCATGGGATCCCTTGGATAATTTGAGGAGAATACTGGTCAGGATGGACTACCTGTTGGTCCCCTGTGTTATACAAAGTTTATTTACCGTAATACAATGTGTGACTTGAATGGTTTGGTGAGACTGTAAGACTGTTTGGCCTGCTCTCCGAGACTGACAATGACGTGGTTACTGAGTTCATAGACTTGGTGTTACATAACAACTTCTTCACATTTGAGTGGGAATTTTTCAAACAGACCCTTGGAGTGGCCATGGAGGCTGCATGTGCCCCCATGTTTGAAAATTCCTGTCCTTTTAAAATGGGAACTTGATTTACTTGTTAAACTCCCCGTTTCAAAAATGTGCTGGTTATTTCAGAAATTTGGATGATTTGCTCATCATTTTGGAAGGAACTGTTGATGAACATGAAGTTTTTATTTCACAGTTGCAAGAAAGTACCAGTTTTCTCAAGTTCACATTCTTTTGCAAACATGACCAGATTAATTATTTGGCTATTCATATCAGGAATGGACTAAATGATGAATTCAGTACAAGAATTTTCAGGAAGCCCACTTACTGCAATCCTTTTCTCTTTTCTACTAGCTGCCATCCCTTCCATCAAAGGAGATGCGTGGTGAAAATTATTTTTTTAGAACATCAAGGTTGACATCTGATAAGACAGTTTGTCTTGAACAATTCGACTTTTTAAGATCAATGCTTCTGGATCGTGGATATCCAGCAGCACATCTAGATTACTTTAGGAATGAGATATGGATTGAGAGGATCAACAAGTATGCCTCTATGATTAAAAATGGGTTGAATCAGATAGATAAGAAAGAATTCTACTAGCATTGATGGACTTAACATGCGTTTGCATTACATGTTAGATGTTAAAAGCACTGAAAAGATCATGTAGAAGATTTGGTATTTACTACAATGTGATGAGAATATAGACAACTTTTTCTATCATTGCCATCTTTCACTTACAAAAACAAATCTAACATAATCTGTTTGTTGGAGAGGGCCGTTGATCATCTTAAGAGAATGCTACCTGGTAGGAAATGTAGACCTGCCATCAATGTCCTTACATAAATATTTACTATAATGACACCCTTTTAAGTAACTTGGACACTTCTGGGTAGTATAGCTTTTTTAGTTGTTTTTCAAAAAGAGTGGTATATCTGGCTAAATGCTCATCTTGCCCCACTTTCTATGTAAGAAAAATTAAGAACATTCTGAATAAACTTATTTATCAGCATATGTACAGTATTCAATATAAAGATCAGAAAAGTGCACAGGCCAGAAATACCACTGGGTGTGCTGGCTTTACTAAGTTTAACTTTCTCCTTCTTAAACAAATGCAGATTCTTCAATATGCAGGTGACGGGCAGAACAATCTGCTTTACCGGGAAATGCTGTGGAAGCTAAAGCTGGATGCTACAACCTTTCCCAGTTTGAATGACAGTATTTCTATTAGTAGTGAATTAAAGCCAGTAGATTATGATTTCTTTGATTAACTTTTTCTTTTCTTTTATTTTACTTGTTGGTTCAGGTGTAAAATGTGCATTTGTTTGACTTTTATGTTATTTATTTTGATTTTCTGCTTTACATTGATGTCTGCAGATGTTGGTTGATTCCGAGATGTGTGTCTACCTTGTTGTAGGTTCTTATACGGCCTTGTGTGTGTTGCATTCGCAGTTCTGATGATATCTCTGTAGTAAAGATGAAAGCACTAAACTGTGGATGTTTTTGACTTTATTTTTGACTTTAAACATATCCTACGATGTGTACTGAGTCTCGTGGCAGACTTAACTGGTTGTTTTTCTGCTCCTAGTGTTTGTTTCTTTCAGTGCCGGAATTCCACTCTTGTTCCTTGTTATGGTTTATTGTACATTTGTGTATATTTAAAAGTTTTTTGCTTATTTTTGTGTTGCATTGAAACGTGCCTTAAGCTGTTTATTAAGAAACCGTTTCTAAGTAATTGAGAGGTAACAGTAATTGGATGGTTGAATGTTTTCTTTCTATTGACTCTTAGGTTGGGATGATAGATTCATTAGTGGTCCATGGTTTTTGACCACGGGTTCCCTGTATGACAGTGACTACAGTTGTGATCTTGTTAAATGTTGAGGAATTCAGATAAGGTCTAGTGTGTCTTTTCTGGACTGTATAATATGTCTAGGTAGTTAAAAAGTACTTCATCAGAAAACTTATCCCCAAAAAGAAATCTAAGGAAAGATGTTACATTGTCTGTATTACCCTCTTCTGTCATAGCTGTGACTGTATGATTTTGTTTTCCACTTGGAGTTTCTGTGGTTGCAGTTAAGTGTTTGTTGTTGCTTATGTCTGGATTTGGCATAAAATCAAATGACTCCATTACTACATCTGAAAAACTTATCTCTGGGAAGGTGTAGGTCAACAGTGATTGAGTGGATGCAACTTCCTCCTTGTCCTCTGCCCATGAAGTCACTGTAGTAAATTCATTGCAGATCTGGTTCCTGTTTTCTGAAAGCTGTATGGATTTTGAAGGTCCATAATGTGTTTGTTGGCTGTCTTGATCCTTTTTATTGTAAATGAATTCATTACAGTTATTGGTTTTGTCTTCTGGCATGGACAGTATGTCTTCGTAGTCTAGAGGTGCATTATCAGGTAAGCCAGCTTCATAAAGAAGTCTAAAGAAATCTATTTCATCTGTATTCACCTTTTCTTGTATCATAGTGGGTCTTGTAGCATTTTCTTTTGTACTTGATATTTGTTTGCTTGTAGTTAGATGTCTGTCTGGACTTGGCTTACAATCAAAAAATGCCATTGCAGATTCTAGGGAAACTTCCTCTGTGGTAGTATGAGGTATCACTGACTGACCAGTTGACTGTGTCTCCTTCCCCAACGAATCTGACGTTTTAGTAATCACTTCATAATAGGCTGAGTTCTCATTGCCTGATTGGTCTGCAGATACGGAGGGTTTATTTCCTGACCAGTGGCTGCCATTTAGTCCTTCCTGACTGTAAGTACGCTGCTGTTTTGAAGCGTTCATGATCTGCTTTTCTTCTCTCCAGTGGATGGTAGACACATCATTGTCATAATGAGCATCATTTACGTTAGAATTTAGATTCTGAAGATGACTTTGGGAAAGCCCTGTGTCATAACTAACACTTACATTTGATGCCACTGTTTGATTTACGTGATTTACACTTGGGACAGTGACAGCAGCCTGTGATATCTTATTTTTATGTTTATGTTTCTTAGAAGCTGACTTATTTGGTTTTTGAAAGTCGTGATTTTGCAGCAGTTGGATAGTGTTGGCAGGTTGTGCTTGCTGAGCTGGAGTTAAATATGCACAGACATTTTTACCTGTTGACTGGTTCGGATCTGTGTTTAGCAGTACATATGTAACCGAGTTTGAAGATGCAGATGTCACAAGGTTTTTTCTTGTGTTAGCTGTCTCCCTCTGTGAAGTACAAGGAAGTACATAAGTAACTTGATTTGAGGATACATTGACATTCTTACATGTGGTGGCTGGCTCCTTCTGATTGGTGCTGGGCAGCACATACATAACTGGGTTTGAAATTGCAGAGACATTTTTATATGTGTTAGCTGACTGGCCCTGATTAGTGCAGGGCAGTACATACGTAGCAGGCTTTGAAGTTACAGCGGCATTTTTACATGTGTCAGCTGATTGGCCCTGATTAATGGAGGGCAGGACATACATAACTGGGTTTGAGGTTATGTAGGCACTTTTATATGTGTTGGCTGACTGGCTCTGATTAATGCAAGGCAGTTGATATATAACTTGGTTTGAAGATACATTGACATTTTTACATGTGGTGGCTGACTGCTTCTGATTGGTGCTGGACAGCACATACATAACTGGGTTTGAAATTGCAGAGACGTTTTTATATGGGTTTACTGACTGGCCCTGATTAGTGGAGGGCAGGACATACATAACTGGGTTTGAAGTTACAGAGGCATTTTTCTGTGCATGAGCTGACTGGCCCTGATTAGTGGAGGGCAGGACATACATAACTGGGTTTGAAGTTATGGAGCCATTACTGTATGTGTTAGCTGACTGGCTCTGATTAATACAGGGCGGTTGGTATATAACTTGGTTTGAAGATGCTTTTACATTTTGACATGCATTAACTGATGGACCGAGTTCAGTGCAGGGCAGCACATAAGTAACTGGGTTTGAAGCTGCGTGGATATTTTTATATGTATTAGCTGAACTTTGATGAATGTAGGGCTGTACATTCATAACTGGATTTGAATATGTATTTACATTTTCAAATCTGTGAGCTGACTGGCCCTGATCAGCATAGGGCAGTACATTCATAACTGGGGTTGAGCATACATAGACATTTCCACGTGCGTTCACTTTCTGGCTCTTATCAATGTAGGGCATTGTGTGCGTATTATTACTTGTAGAGGGTTGTGTATGGAGCTGCATTACATTTGGAAATGAACCATTCTGGTAGGGCAGTGAGGATTGTAAAGTTCCAGTGTTCACATTTATAACAGCACTGCCACTTGCTGGTTGGATAAAAGCAGTAGATTCAGACTGCAGCTTCACCTTTTTTGCAGGACTTGTTATTGGTTCATAATAGTAGCCAGATGGTGCAACACATAGACCTGAAATAAAAGTAAAAAAACACATAATCTTTATGAAGATACGTTATTTCAAATGCAGAGATAATTTACTATATCATTTGGATGGCCTTGCAAATTATTTCATTATAGTGCTACACTGGAATGCTCTTAGTTTTCTGCAACAGAAGTGCTAAACATCACTGGTACCTCTTGCTATTTGTTATATGGCACTGCCTAGCAAAAATGGCAGCCTCACAAATGTACATGGATAGAAATAAATGTATGAAAATGAGCATATACAACTCACAGCCTATAGACATACTAGAAAGTGAAGATAAAAACAATATGAAAAAAAAAATTAAAGGCCTTCATTTCATCTCTTTTACTGGTATATTTGGAATAGTGTCCAGCTATCTAGTCCACTTTAAGCTACCTCAAACCCATTTTCTCTAACCCTCAATGAAGTGCCACCTTTTGCAATACTTCTGCCTTACTATGAGCCATGTACATAAAATGTTATATGCACGAATCAACTTCTCAGTGAAAGAATGTATCTGATGCTGTCAGTCTTCACTTAATCCTTGACTGTGAGTTTGGATCTGTGTCTCAGAACTGACTCAACCATTATTCCAGTTCGCACCTTCCAAAAATTCTAGAGCTTAGCTGTACCCATTATGCTTCTCTCAAGATTACCTCAGATATGGTTTGCCACTTTAAGTGCCAGACGCGTTCCTCTCCTGTCAGCTCTAGAGCTAGCCATTTCTTATCACTTTATGTGTTACTTATCTTTTCTAGAATTCTTTATTGAGTAGGTATTTCTCTAAAATCTTATTCTTTACCCAGCTTCTCTTTCCTTAACTTTATTGCTGTGTTTTTTTCTCTGGTTTATCATCACTGGTGGTTCTCCTTCCCTTTCCTTATCTTTACAGTAATCTTACATACCATTGTTGGTACCTTCCCCACCTATTCTTTTACTGCTATGGTAAGTCTTTTGTACCATTGTTAGTATATTTTTCCTTTCTAAAAAAAAAAAAAAAAAACCTTTCTTACATTATAAAAACCTTTCTCACATTATTTAGACTTCCTTTTCTCTTCTCTGTCTGTGTGTGTGGGTGTGAGATTACCTTTTTTAACATAGCTGAGAAGACTAAAGGCACTTCTGGCTTCAAAAGATACCAGAAGTGTAAATGTAAACTGCCAAACTCAGATGGGCATACCTTGTGTGTCTACTGCTTGGGTCTGGTGTACCTTCAAGAAGACTGTGCCATCTGTCATGGCTTTAATTACCAGGCCCTAGTAAAGAGGAAAAACAAGCTCGTCCTGAAAGACCTGATAAAATCCAGCATTGGTGAGGCCGTATCTGTGACATTTAAGACTGATGTTAGCTCCCCTTCTTCCTTGACTTCCTCCGAGCATGAAGGTTTTAAGAAGAGGAGCTGCTCTATTCCAAGACTTTCATTGAAACCACCTGTTAAAAAGAGTAAGACTTCCCCAGTTCCCACAGTTTCAGCGGAACCAGATGGAAAGCAGCTACCCTAATTGGTGCCAATCTCTGCACTGACAATTCCGGCACCCACTACTTCCTCAGATCAGACATTTCCCCCTCCTCCTGCCTTCTGTCTATCTCAGAACGGAAGGAATTTATTTTACGGATTTACGCCGCACAAGGTATTCCCTGAAAATTGACCCCTTTGTAGACTGACCATCAAGCACATTCTTGGATAGACCCCTGTCCCTGTTGGTGCATTTGGTCTGTTCCACCAAGAGCCTTGCAGAGTCCGATGTTCCAAAGATAGTGGACCAGCTCCTGGTGGCGAGGGGATTAACCAGTTCTTCAGTTCCTAGCACTTCTGGCTCTGAAGCTCTATATGTCTCTACCCTGATTCTCTTTCCTCCTCTGACTCCAACTGAGCATTCATAGCTTCCAGTTCCAACAGTCCTGGTGTCGACTGTATCAGTGCCAGTGAGAGTCTTGTCTCCTATGGTGATCACTACCCTGAGCTCTTTGGTTCTGTTGGAACTGGAGACCTCTCAGGGTCGGACTTTCAATGTAGGTTACAGGGACAGTGGATTGATACCAATCTTGTAAAAGATATTCATGCTTCTTGGAGCTTTGGCACATGTAAGTTTGACTCCGGCTTTTGACTCAGGGCAGTTACCTTGGTGTGGGATGGGACCATGGTTTCAAAGGAGTCTAACTTGATTCCAGGCTCCCATTCCTCTACGGGGGCCTGCTTTATGAGCCATGGAGAGGGCCTTGTCTACTATGGGCTCAGAGTCAATTCCTCCCTCGTTGGAACAGCATCCTGATCTTTCCTCTCACCCAGAGTGACCACCAGCTTCTCACCTGAGACAACAGGCATGGAAACCTCAGGATTCAACCGTGGTGGTTGTGTCCTCTTCAGACACCTCCCTGGTCAGTCCCATTGGACTGGACAGGAAAAAAAAGGGCAAGAAAAAGCACTTGGACTCCCCTGTAGAGTCTTGCACAGAAGATGCTGACTTTGATGAAGGGTAAGGTTTCCCAAGGTCACGGTCAGAAGATGTCTCATTTGGTGACATTCTAGAGATCCTCAAACAGAGGGGTAGCTGGACTTTCCAACAACCATCCTCAGAGGAGTCAGTATATCTAGAGTATTTCTGTACCCATTCATGTGCTGCTTGGATCTCTCCACCCGGTGATGATCTAATTAAGTTGATTGTGCAGTGGGCTTGGAAGATTTCTGATCTCATCAAACCAGTCCTTGAGAGACTACACTGTATATTGCCAGCTTGTATGGATCAAAAAAATTGGGGTAAAGGGGTGCCAGAAAATGCCATGGTGATTGCGGCAGCCACCAAAAAGGAACTTGCTGATGAAAGTCCTACTATCCATCCTCCTAATAAGGAGTCTGGGATGATGGATAGATTCGTGAAGTGCATATACACTTTATCGACCTCCAGGCTTAGATCCTTGAACTTCATGGTACATTTCATCAAGCTTCAAAGAGATCTGATAAAGCAGCTGTCAGACATTCTAACAGGAACAATAGCTGAGGGAGTTCAGCCTAAAGTAGCTTCCCAGCTGGCTACCTTCGATTCAATATGTAATTCATCCATGAGGCTCATTGTGCACGCAGCTGAAGGGACAATTATGGAAGTGGGTTCTGGCATAGCCATAAGGAGACACACCTGCATTAACTTATGTGAGTTTGTGGAGTCTTCTTTCATCAATGCTTCCTTTGACAGAACTTCCTTTTTTGACCCAAAAGTTAAAGAGTCCCTTACCAGAAGTCTGAAGGATGTAAAGACACTTTCTGCCATTGTAGTTCGCTTTTCCACTCTTTAACCATGCTACCCCAGGAACCAGAGGAGTGGCAAGCTGTGGTTCAAAATGTCCCAAGGACATTTTGAAGACTCACGTGGTAACAACAGAGGGGGAAGTTATAATGGAAGACTTTGTGCCATAGGCAGAGGAGGCCCACAAAATCAGGGTTCCAGGGATTCTTTCCCTGGTAATTCCTATCAGAGCTTCTGAATGGAGGCCCAATTGCTGTCCTCTGGAGGCAGTCAGTGGATGACTTTCCCTTTACCTACCTGCCTGGCTAACTATAACAATGGACAATTTGATGTAGAGGATTATAATCAGAGGTTACAATATTTCCTTCTCAAAACAACTCAAAAACCAAACAGAATGCCAGAAGTCCCCCCCCCCCCAGTCATAGGAATGCAGCAGTTCTAGAAATTCAAAAATTGCTTAACAAAAGAGCCATCCAAACAGACTCATCAGATCAGATAGGATCCAGGGTTTACTCAAGATTCTTTTTAGTGCCAAAGAAAACAAGAGACTGAGACCAGTTTTGGTTTCAGTGTCTTGAACAAGTCAATTCAACAAACTAAATTCCAGATGGACATGGTTCAGTCTATTCTCCCGTTCTTAGGGAAAGATGATTGGATGTGTCAGTAGATTGATGCGTATTATCACATAAAAATAGACAAATACTCCAGACTATTTGTACTCTTCTGGCTGGGAGCCAGTCATTTTCAGTTCAAAGACATGCTCTTTGGTCTCACCACAGCCCCCAGGGAGTTCACCAAATACATGGAAGTGGTAGCAGCTCACTTCAGACTGAAAGGATTTCATGTGTTTCCATATCTAGACAACTGGCTCATTACCCCAATCACCAGGCATCTACTGCTGCAGCAAAGAACTACACTCTTTAAACTTGCTCCTTGCTGGGGATCACTGTAAACTATGCAAAATCCCATCTAGAGCCAACATAGGATTTAGAGTTCATAGGAATGGTATTAGACACAATCTCCCGTATCACATCTCTACCCCAAGAAAGACTTCAATGAATCAAATCACAAGTCAGCCAGAATATTCACAACAGAACAGTGACTGCAAGACTGGTATTACAGACTTCTAGGATCTATGGTGGCCACCATCACTTTATTTCTCCTTGCTAGGTTTCCCATGCAAATTCTACAATGGCTCTTGGCGTCACAATGGTCATTACCTAGCCATCCAATGTCCCATCAAGTACGAATCACCAATTTATGCAAAAAGGACCTGAGTTGGTGGCTCTGTTCCAATGACAGTCTATTGTACCGTCCTTTTGTCCCTCCTCAACCCCAAGCCATAATGACCCCAGACTCATCCCGAATAGGGTGGGGGGCATTATCTGTCGAAGAAAGTCCAAGGCATTTGGTCCCAGTTAGAGTCCAATTTGCATATCAGTGTTCTAAAGATGAGGGCAGTGCTTTTGGCATTGCAAGCATTCCAAGTTATGGATATGTCATTCTATGATACCAAGATGAAGGAGATGCTAGCAGATGTAGCCACCTACAGTATGATTGATAAAAGAGAATTAACATTCATATATTATACATAGTGTACAAGACACACTTTATGACAAGCTCATGAATAGATTGATAAGCAAAGAGCTGTTTGATTTTTTTGAAGTATGTCATCCTACTATACCTAGCATCAATGGAATGCCTAAGGTGCATAAGAATCTACATGACCCTCCGATGTGACCAGTCATTTCTGGAAAAGGATGGATAACTAAACCCCTTTCTATTTTTATAGAAGGAGAGTTAAAGAAATTGCTACCTCACGCACCTGCAGTGATCAAGGACTCCGCTGAGTTCTTAAGTAGACTTTACAAGAAACTGCAACAGATGAATACTTGTAAGAATTTATTATTGGTAACTATGGATGTGAACAGTTTGTTCACGTCCATACCCAATGATTTGGGGATCGAAGCGATCAGAGACTTTGGTGTGAAGCACAAAGAAACCAATGATATCCATTTACTATGTAGTCTCTTGGAATTGGTCTTATATAACAATGTGTTTCTGTATGGTAGTAGTTACTACTGGCAGAAGTCGGGGGTAGCAATGGGAACTCCATGCGCAAATAGTTATGCCAATCTGGTCCTGGCAAGATGGGAAGAGCTATGGAAAGCAGATATTAACAACAAATGGAATAGAAACATAGTTTTCTACAATTGATTTGTGGATGATGTCTTTCTCTTATGGGATGGCGATTTAACCTCCTTGGAACATTTTGTACAATTTTTGACCAACACAACTTCATTTTTGAAGTTTGAAGTGACATCTTCTAATGCAGAGATAGAATTCTTGCATGTTAAGTTAATGTTAGATGACACAGGAAGCATCAATTCTAGAATGTATAGGAAACCTGTATGGCTCAATCATTTACTACACAATACTAGCATGCATCCCAAGCATGTTCTTGACAACATAGTGACTAACCAACTAACTCGAGTGTCCAAGCTCTGCATGAGGGATGAGGATTATAGGGAGGAGCAAATTAAACCTATCAATGACTTTAATAAGAGAAGGTACAAAGTCAAAGAGACACAGACCAATGAAGCAACTACCTTGGAACTACACTCGCAGAGGAGAAGACCCTATTTCTCGGAACAAGGGGAAATAGTTAAGATCAAGCGAAAGGAGGTAAAGTCCAATCTGAGATGCCAGTTGACATATAGTACTGACAATTTTGCTATTTGTAATACCATCAGAAAATTTTGGCCAGTGCTAACATCTGACAACAAAATTAGGGAAATTGTTGGAGATCAACCCAGCTTTTCTTTTAAGAACAGGAAAAACTTAAAAAGACTATTATGTTATAAAACAGAAACTGAAGCTATTTCTGAAGACAGGAGTTTTCAGATGAACAGGAGAGTTGGAACATTCAGATGTGGAAGTTGCAAGGCATGCTCTCATATAAACATCTCAAATACTTTTACACATCCCCTGACTAAAAGGAACTATAAGTTTGAAGGATTTGCAAACTGCCAGAGTAAGAACATTATCTGTGTGGCAACCTGCAGTCACTGCAAGGCATACTACATAGGGAAAACTAATCAAATGCTCAAGGAACGTATCCTAAAGCACTTATCTGACATACGAAAATAAGTTACCAGCAATGCATTTTATATGCATATTAGTATAAATGACAGTCATTCTTTCAAGTTCATGGCACTAGCTAGGCTTCATGAAACACCAAGAGGTGGGGATTTAGTAAACCGAACAGAAATTGAAGAGATGACGTGGATAATGAATTTGCAATCAGATCAGTCGCCAGGTCTGAATGCATTTGTCCCTTTAAAACCTGCACTAAAAGGGAAACCTTTTCAGCACTCAAAATGACATAATTAGAAGGGTGTGCATGCTGCTATGGTTACTAAATGCATCTAAGTGAATGAACACTAGGAAATGAAGGTATTTAAGAAGAAGTTTCACTGGCAAACATTTAGGATTTGAAAAAGGTATTATACCGAAAGTGCTTATCCGGTTTATGAGCCAGTGTGTTTATTTTATTTTATCCTATCATAGTATACTTTATTAATGTTTTCAAGTTTTAAGTGTTTTTAAGTGGAACTGGTGGCAGAACCATTTGTTTTTGGATTCCCAGGCTACACATTAACTGCATTTACATTCTTAACATCTCCCTTTTGTTATCTTGCAGCTGGTCAGGAACAGAGCAGTAAAAATACATTTGCATGTTTAAATCTAGCAATTTAACTCTTGGTTAAAACAATAAAAATAATTTTTTCATCTAGACTTTTTGGCACCACTGTCTACTTAAAGGGTCACCACATGCATTACTTTGGTCAGTAGAGTGCAGTGTTGTCACATTTATTTCCAATTCCATATGTAACAGTATTTCTTTACATTTAAGACAACAAGCCTGTAGTTTACATTCATATTTACAAATGACAGAATTATCTTCTATCTGGCTAGGTTGGCAGCCTTCACCCTTCTCTACCAGTCTTCACACCTTCAACCCCAAAGAGTATTTGGAAATGAAGCTTTCTGGTAAAAAAAATTTAAATCATGGAGAGTGTCCTCCACCCTGGCAAAGGTATAAAGTTGAACTCCTTCAACAACAAACTGTGGTGTTCAGGGACAATTACCATTTTTAAAATTATAAATGTGATAACCAAAAAATGAATTATATTAACAGTACCTGGAAGTGTAGTTGTGGGTCCACAATTGATAGAACCTGTGGTTACCATTGCTAATGCTGATTCATGCAAACTTTCCTGTTGTTCTGTGACTTCTTGGTCCTGCCATAAGGATGAGAGTTCCTCGACTGGAGGGTGTTGGAGTGGTACTTGCTGGCCAGCCTGTCTGACCTTCTCAGTGTAGCTTTCTCTAAAGGGATGCCCGGGGTTTAGCTTTATATCTTCTACCAGGGCCAGGGTGGAGGGCATGCTCCTTGATTTAATTTTTTTTAACAGAAAGCTTAATTTCCAAACAGTCTTTGGGGATGAAGGCAGTAGCAACACCCCAGATAAATTTAAAAGGAAGAGATAGCTAATTTTCCTTTGCACCATGCCATTAATATGTTTGAGAAGCAATGCAAAAGAGAAATTAAAGCTGTGTTGCAAAGTAATACCAAACCATTTTTTAACCTTTCAGTCCAAGAAACGCAGCTTCTGGAACAATTCATTAACAATTGTAGTATTCGATGAATGAAACCAGACAAGTGTGGGGATCTGGTTATCATGGATTATTTGGACTATTCAGAGTGCATGTTTAATTTTTTGCATGATGACAATGTTTCCAGTGCTGTTTCAATTAAAGAAATCAACATAGATCATAGGGCTATCATAGTGGCTCTTGACGAGTTACTGCTTTTTGACAAGATTTCACAAGGTCTTTTATCATTTTCTTAGAGTGGATTTTCCTTTTATTCCAAAGAGTTTTGGCATTCCCAAAATCCACTTCAGTACCCGTAATCTACCTTTATGTCTGATTGTCGCTGCCAGTGGGTCAGTCATTGAGCCCCTGGCCAAGTTTATGATCAGAAACGGAAAAATCTTTTTGTCTCCTTCCTGCATATTATAAACAATTCATGGGATCCCTTGGATAATTTGAGGAGAATACTGGTCAGGATGGACTACCTGTTGGTCCCCTGTGTTATGCAAAGTTTATTTACTGTAATACAATGTGTGACATGAATGGTTTGGTGAGACTGTAAGACAGTTTGGCCTGCTCTCCAAGAATGACAATGACATGGTTACTGAGTTCATAGACTTAGTGTTACATAACAACTTCTTCACATTTGAGTGGGAATTTTTCAAACAGACCCTTGGAGTGGCATGGGGGCTGCATGTGCCCCCATGTTTGAAAATGCTGTCCTTTTAAAATGGAACATGATTTACTTTTTAAACTCCTCGTTTCAAAAATGTGCTGGTTATTTCAGATACTTGGATGATTTGTTCATCATTTAGGAAGAAACTGTTGATGAACTTGAAGTTTTTTTTATTTCAAAATTACAAGAAAGTACCAGTTTTCTCAAGTTCACATTCTCTTGCAAATGTGACCAGATTAATTATCTGGCTATTCATATCAGGAATGGACTAAATGATGAATTCAGTACAAGAATTTTCAGGAAGCCCACTTACTGCAATCCTTTTCTCTTTTCTACTAGCTGCCATCCCTTCCATCAAAGGAGATGCGTGGTGAAAATTATTTTTTTAGAACATCAAGGTTGACATCTGATAAGACAGTTTGTCTTGAACAATTCGACTTTTTAAGATCGATGCTTCTGGATCGTGGATATCCAGCAGCACATCTAGATTACTTTAGGAATGAGATATGGATTGAGAGGATCAACAAGTATGCCTCTATGATTAAAAATGGGTTGAATAAGATAGATAAGAAAGAATTCTACTAGCATTGATGGACTTAACATGCGTTTGCATTACATGTTAGATGTTAAAAGCACTGAAAAGATCATGTAGAAGATTTGGTATACACTACAATGTGATGAAAATATTAGACAACTTTTTCTATCATTGCCATGTTTCACTTACAAAAAACAATCTAACATTAAATCTGTTTGTTGGAGAGGGCCGTTGATCATCTTAAGAGAATGCTACCTGGTAGGAAATGTAGACTTGCCATCAGTGTCCTTATATAAATATTTATTATAATGACACCCTTTTAAGTATCTTGGACACTTCTGGGCATTATGTCTTTTTCAGTTGTTTTTTGAAAAGAGTGGTATATTTGGCTACATGCTCACCTTACCCCGCTTTCTATGTAAGAAAAATTAAGAACATTCTGAATAAGCATATTTATCAGCATGTGTATAATATTCAATGTAAAGATCAGAAAGGTGCACTGGCCAGACACTCCATTGGGTGTGCTGGCTTTACTAAGTTTAACTTTCTGATTCTTAAACAAATGCAGATTCTTCAATATGCAGGTGACGGGCAGAACAATCTGCTTTACCGGGAAATGCTGTGGCAGCTAAATCTGGATGTTACAACCTTTCCCAGTTTGAATGACAGTATTTCGATTAGCAGTGAATTAAAGCCAGTAGATTATGATTTCTTTGATTAACTTTTTCTTTTCTTTTTCTTTTCTTTTATTTTACTTGTTGGTTCAGGTGTAAAATGTGCATTTGTTTGACTTTCATGGTGTTTATTTTGATTTTCTGCTTTACACTGATGTCTGCAGACGTTGGTTGATTCCAAGAGGTGTGTCTACCTTGTTGCAGGTTCTTATACAGCCTTGTGTGTGTTGCATTCGCAGTTCTGATGATATCTCTGTAGTAAAGATGAAAGCACTAAACTGTGGATGTTTTTGACTTTATTTTTGACTTTAAACATATCCTACGATGTGTACTGAGTCTCGTGGCAGACTTAACTGGTTGTTTTTCTGCTCCTAGTGTTTGTTTCTTTCAGTGCCGGAATTCCACTCTTGTTCCTTGTTATGGTTTATTGTACATTTGTGTATATTTAAACGTTTTTTGCTTATTTTTGTGTTGCATTGAAACGTGCCTTAAGCTGTTTATTAAGAAACCGTTTCTAAGTAATTGAGAGGTAACAGTAATTGGATGGTTGAATGTTTTCTTTCTATTGACTCTTAGGTTGGGATGATAGATTCATTAGTGGTCCATGGTTTTTGACCACGGGTTCCCTGTATGACAGTGACTACAGTTGTGATCTTGTTAAATGTTGAGGAATTCAGTTAAGGTCTGGTGTGTCTTTTCTGGACTGTATAATATGTCTAGGTAATTAAAAAGTACTTCATCAGAAAATTTATCCCCAAAAAGAAATCTAAGGAAAGATGTTACATGGTCTGCATTAGCCTCTTCTGTCATAGCTGTGACTGTAACATTTTGTTTTCCACTTGGTGTTTCTGTGGTTGCAGTTAAGTGTTTGTTGCTGTTTATGTCCGGATTTGGCATAAAATCAAATGACTCCATTACTACATCTGAAAAACTTATCTCTGGGAAGGTGTAGGTCAACAGTGATTGAGTGGATGCACCTTCCTCCTTGTCCTCTGCCCGTGAAGTCACTGTAGTAAATTCATTGCAGATCTGGTTCCTGTTTTCTGAAAGCTGTATGGATTTTGAAGGTCCATAATGTGTTTGTTGGCTGTCTTGATCCTTTTTATTGTAAATTAATTCATTACAGTTTTTGGTTTTGTCTTCTGGCATGGACAGTATGTCTTCGTAGTCTAGAGGTGCATTATCAGGTAACCCAGCTTCATAAAGAAGTCTAAAGAAATCTATTTCATCTGTATTCACCTTTTCTTGTATCATAATGGGTCTTGTATCATTTTCTTTTGTACTTGATATTTCTTTGCCTGCAGTTAGATGTCTGTCTGGACTTGACTTACAATCAAAAAATGCCATTGCAGATTCCACTGAAACTTCCTCTGTGGTAGTATGAGGTATCACAGACTGACCAGTTGACTGTGTTTCCTTCCCCAATGAATCGGAAGTCATAGTAATAACTTCATAATAGATTGACTTCTCATTTCCTGATTGGTTTGCAGATACTGAGGGTTTATTTTGTGACCAGTGGCTGCTATTTAGTCCTTCCTGACTATACGTACGCTGCTGTTTTGAAGTGTTCATGACCTGCTTTTCTTGTTTCCAGTGGATGGTAGACACATCATTGCCATAATGAGCATCATTTACGTTAGAATTTAGATTCTGAAGATGACTTTGGGAAAGCCCTGTGTCATAACTAACACTTACATTTGATGCCACTGCTTGATTTACATGATTTACACTTGGGACAGTGACAGCAGCCTGTGATATCTTATTTTTATGTTTATGTTTCTTAGAAGCTGACTTCTTTGGTTTTTGAAAGTCGTGATTTTGCAGCAGTTGGATAGTGTTGGCAGGTTTTGCTTGCTGAGCTGGAGTTGAATATGCACAGACATTTTTACCTGTTGACTGGTTCTGATCTGTGTTAAGCAGTACATACGTAACAGAGTTTGAAGATGCAGATGTCACAAGATTTTTGCTTGTGTTAGCTGTCTCCCTCTGTGAAGTGCAAGGAACTTCATAAGTAACTTGGTTTGAAGATACATTGACATTTTTACATGTGGTGGCCAACTCATTCTGATTGGTGCTGGGTAGCACATACATAACTGGGTTTGAAACTGCAGAGACATTTTTATATGTTTTAGCTGACTGGCCCTGATTAGTGCAGGGCAGTACATGCATAGCAGGGTTTGAAGTTACAGCGGCATTTTTACATGCATCAGCTGACTGGCCCTGATTAGTGGAGGGCAGGACATACATAACTGGGTTTGAAGTTATGGAGGCACTTTTATATGTGTTAGATGACTGGCGCTGATTAATGCAAGACAGTTGATATGTAACTTGGTTTGAAGGTACACTGACATTTTTACATGTTGTTGCTGACTCATTCTGATTGGTGCTGGGCAGCACATACATAACTGGGTTTGAAATTGCAGAGACATTTTTATGAGCGTGAGCTGACTGGCCCTGATTAGTGGAGGGCAAGACATACATAACTGGGTTAGAAGTTACAGAGGCATTTTTCTGTGCATGAGCTGACTGGCCCTGATTAGTGGAGGGCAGGACATACATAACTGGGTTTGAAGTTATGGAGCCATTTTTATATGTGTTAGCTGATTGGCTCTGATTAATACAGGGCAGTTGGTATATAACTTGGCTTGAAGATGCTTTTACATTTTGACATGCATTAACTGACGGACCGAGTTCAGTGCAGGGCAGTACATAAGTAACTGGGTTTGAAGCTGCGTAGATATTTTTGTATGTATTAGCTGAACTTTGATTAATGTGGGGCTGTACATTCATAACTGGATTTGAATATGCATTTACATTTTCAAATCTGTGAGCTGACTGGCCCTGATCAGCATAGGGCAGTACATTCATAACTGGGGTTGAGCATACATAGACATTTCCACGTGCGTTCACTTTCTGGCTCTTATCAATGTAGGGCATTGTGTGCGTATTATTACTTGTAGAGGGTTGTGTATGGAGCTGCATTACATTTGGAAATGAACCATTCTGGTAGGGCAGTGAGGATTGTAAAGTTCCAGTGTTCACATTTATAACAGCTCTGCCACTTGCTGGATGGATAAAAGCAGTAGATTCAGACTGCAGCTTCACCCTTTTTGCATGACTTGCTATTGGTTCATAATGGTAGCCAGATGGTGCAACACAAACACCTGAAATAAAAGTAATAAAACCACATTTTGTGTTTATAAAAATACATTATTTCAAATACAGAGATAATTTACTATATCATTTGGATAGCCTTGCAAATTATTTCACTATAGTGCTACCCTGGAATGCTCTTAGTTTTCTGCAACAGAAGTGCTAAACATCACTGGTACCTTGCTATTTGTTGTATGGCACAGCTTAGCAAAAATGTCAGCCTCACAAGTGAACATGGACAGAAATAAATGTATGAAAGTGTGCATATACAACTCACAGCATATATACATACTAGAAAGTGAAGATAAAAACAATATGAAAAAAAATTAAAGGCCTTCATTTCATCTCTTTCACTGGTATATTTGGAATAGTGTCCAGCTATCTAGTCCACTTTAAGCTACCTCAAACCCAGTTTCTCTAACCCTCAATGAAGTGCCACCTTTTGCAATACTTCTGCCTTACTATGAGCCATGTACATAAAATGTTATATGCACGAATCAACTTCTCAGTGAAAGAATGTATCTGATGCTGTCAGTCTTCACTTAATCCTTGACTGTGGGTTTGGATCTGTATCTCAGAACTGACTCAACCGTTATTCCAGTTCGTACCTTTCAAAAATTGTACAGCTTAGCTGTACCCATAATGCTTCTCTCAAGATTACCTCAGATATGGCTTGCCACTTTAAGTACCAGACACGTTCCTCTCCTGTCAGCTCTCGAGCTAGCCATTTCTTATCACTATAAGTGTTATTTACCTTTTCTAGAATTCTTTACTGAGTAGTTATTTCTCTAAAATGTTATTCTTTACCCAGCTTCTCTTTCCTTAACTTTATTGCTGTGTTTTTTCTCTGGTTTACCATCATTGGTAGCTCTCCTTCCCTTTCCTTATCTTTACAGTAATCTTACATACCATTGTTAGTACCTTCCCCACCTATCCTCTTACTGCTACCGTAAGTCTTTTGTACCATTGTTAGTATATTTTTCCTTTCTAAAAAAAAAAAAAACCTTTCTCACATTATTTAGACTTCCTTTTCTCTTCTCTGTTTGTGTGTGTGGGTGTGAGATTACCTTTTTTAACATAGCTGAGAAGACTAAAGACACTTCTAGCTTCAAAGGATACCAGAAGTGTGAATGTAAACTGCCAAACTCAGATGGACATAACTTGTGTGTCTACTGCTTGGGCCTGGTGTGCCTTCAAGAAGACTGTGCCATCTGTCATGGCTTTAGTTACCAGGCCCTAGTAAACAGGACAAACAAGCTCGTCCTGAAAGACATAATAAAAATCCAGCATTGATGAGGTCATATCTGTGACATTTAAGACTGATGTTAGCTCCCTTTCTTCCTTGACTTCCCCTGAGCATGAAGGTTTTAAGAAGAGGAGCTGCTCTGTCCCAAGACTTTCATTGAAACCACTTGTTAAAAACATTAAGTCTTCCCCGGTTTCCACAGTTTCAGTAGAATCAGATGGAAAGCAGCTACCCTCATTGGTGCCATTGGTGCCAATCTCTGCACTGACAATTCTGGCACCTACTACTTTCTCAAATCAGACATTTCCCCCTCCTCCTCCCTTCTGCCTATCTCGGAACTGAAGGAGTTTTCTTTTATGGATTTACGCTGCACAAGGTACTCCCTGAAAACTGACCCCTTTGTAGACTGACCATCAAGCACATTCTTGGATAGACCCCGGTCCCTGTTGATGTATTTGGTCTGTTCCACCACGAGCCTTGCAGAGTCCAGTGTTCTGAAGATAGTGGACCAGCTCCTGGTGGTGAGGGGATTAACCCCTTCTTCAGTTCCTAGCACTTCTGGCTCTGAAGTTCTACATGTCTCTACCCTGATTCTCTTTCCTCCTCTGACACCAACTGAGCATTCATAGCTTCCAGTTCCACCGGTACTGGTGTTGACTGTATCAGTGCCAGTGAGAGTCTTGTCTCCTGTGGTGATCACTACCCTGAGCTCTTTGGTTCTGTTGGAACTGGAGACCTCTCAGGGTCGGACTTTCATTGTCGGTTACAGGGACAGTGGATTGATGCCAATCATGTAAGAGCTGTTCATGCTTCTTGGGGCTTTGGCACATGTAAGTTTGACTCTGGCTTCTGACTCAGGGCAGTTACCTCGGTGTGGGATGGGACCATGGTTTTGAAGGAGTATAATTTGATTCCAGGCTCTCATTCCTCTATGGGGGCCTGCTTTATGGGCCATGGAGAGGGTCTTTTCTACTATGGGCTCTGAGTCAATTCCTCCCTCGTTGGAACAGCATCCTGGTCTTTTCTCTCACCCAGCATGATCGCCAGTCTCTCACCTGAGACAGCAGGCATGGAAACCTCAGAATTCAACCGTGGCGGTTGTGTTCTCTTCAGGCACCTCCATGGTCAGTTCCACTGGGAAGTGCACAGGAAAAGAAAGTGCAAGAGATTTCACTTGGACTCCCCTGTAGAGTCTTGCACAGAAGATGCTGACTTTGATGAAGGGGAAGGTTTCCCAAGGTCACCTCCAAAGATGTCTCATTTGGTAACATCCTAGAGATCCTCAAACAGAGGGGTAGCTGGACTTCCCAACAACCTTTCTCAGATGAGTCAGTATATCTAGAGCCTTTCTGTGCCTGACCATCAACTGCTTGGATCTCTCCACCCACTGATGATCTAATTAAGTTGATTGTGCAGTGGGCTTGGAAGATTTCTGATCTCATCGAACCAGTCCTTGAGAGACCACACCATATATTGTCATCTTGTGTGGATCAGCAACATTGGGATAAATGGTTGCCAGTAAATGCCATGGTGATTGTGGCAGTCACCAAAAAGGAACTTGCTGATGAAAGTCCTACTATCCATCCTCATAATAAGGAGTCTAGGATGATGGATAGATTTGTGAAGTGCATATACACTTTATCGACCTAAAGGCTTAGGTCCTTGAAGTTCATGGCACATTTCACCAAGCTTCAAAGAGATCTGATAAAGGAGCTATCAGACATTCTAACAGGAACTGTAGTAGAGGGAGTTCAGCCTAAAGTAGCTTCCCAGCTGGCAACCTTCCATTCAATATGAAATTCATTCATGAGGCTCATTGTGAACTCTGTTGAAGGGATAATTAGGGAAGTGGGTTCCGGCATAGCCATAAGGAGACATGCCTGCATGCACTTATGTGAGTTTGTGAAGACATTTAAATCTTCTTTCATCAATGCTTCCTTTGACAGATCTTCCCTTTTTGGCCCAAAAGTTAAAGAGACCCTTGCCAAAAGTCAGAAGGATGGAAAGACACTTTCTGCCATTGGAGTTTGCTTTTCCACTCCTCAACTACGCTACTCCGGGAACCAGAGGTGTGGCAAGCTATGGTTCAAAATGTCCTAAGGGCATTTCCAAGACTCACATGGTAACAACAGAGAAGGTAGTTATAAATAGAAGACGTTGTGCTATAGGTAGAGGTAGCCCATAAAATCAGGGTTCCAGGGATTCTTTCCCTGGTAATTCCTATCAGAGCTTCTGAATGGAGGCCCAATTGCTGTCCTCTGTAGGCAGTCAGGAGATGACTTTCCCTGCACCTACCTGCCTGGCTAACTATAACCGTGGACAACTCGATGTAGAGGGATATAACCAGAGGTTACAATATTTCCTTCTCGAAACAACCCAAAAATCAAAGAGAATGCCAGAAGTCCCCCCCCCCCCCGAGTCACAGGGATGTAGCAGTTCTAGAAATTCAAAAACTGCTCAACAAAAGAGCCATCCAAGCAGTCTCAACAGACCAGACAGGGTCCAGGGTTTACTCAAGATTCTTTTTAGTGCCAAAGAAAACAGGGGACTGAGACCAATTTTGGATTCAGTGTCTTGAACAAGTCAGTTCTACAAACTAAATTCCAGATGGTCATGGTTCAGTCTATTCTTCCATTCTTAGGGAAAGATGATTGGATGTATCAGTAGATTGATGCGTATTATCACATAAAAATAGACAACCACTCCAGATGATTTGTGGTCTTCTGGCTGGGAGCCAGTCATTATCAGTTCAGAGGCATGCCCTTTGGTCTCACCCCAGCCCCTAGGGAGTTCACCAAATGCATGAAAGTGGTCACAGCTCACTTCAGACTGCAAGTATTTCATGTGTTTCCATATCTAGATGACCGGCTCATTATCACAACCACAAGGCATCTACTGCTGCAGGCAAAGAACTACACTCTTTAAACTTGCTCCTTGCTAGGGAACACTGTAAACTATGCAAAATCCCATCTAGAGCCAACACAGGATTTAGAGTTCATAGGAATGGTGTTAGACACAAGCACCTGTATCGTATCTCTACCCCAAGAAAGACTTCAATGAATAAAATCACAAGTCAGCCAGATTATTCACAACAGAACAGTGACTGCAAGACTGGTATTATAGACTTCTAGGATCTATGGAGGCCACCATCACCTTGCTAGATTTCAAATGCAAATTCTACAATGGCTCTTGGTGTCACAATGGTCATTACTGAGCCGACCAATGCCCCATCAAGTACAGATCACCAATTTATACAAAAAGGACCTGAGTTGGTGGCTCTGTTCCAATGACAGTCTATTGTACCGTCCTTTTGTCCCTCCTCAACTCCAAGCCATAATGACCCCGGACTCATCCCGAATAGGGTGGGGGGCATTATCTGTGAAAGAAAGTCCAAGGCAGTTGGTCCCAGTTAGAGACCAATTTGCACATCAGTGTTCTAAAGATGAGGGCAGTGCTTCTGGCATTGCAAGCATTCCAAGAAACCCTCCCCTCAGGAGCAACTGCAATCCAAACAGACATGTCAGTGGTTCGGTACATCAGCAAACAAGGGGGAAGTAGATTTGAGCCTCTTCGTTGAGAAGCACTCAGAGTTTGGCAATGGACAGTTTCTTCCAGCTGCTTTCTAATTGCAGTGCATATTCTGGGGAGCTCAAACGTGATCAAGGAGAGATTGAGCAAGAGCATCCCAATACGTCACGAGTCATCTCTCAACCCTTTCTTGGAGAAAAGGATATTCGGTAGTTGGGGCCAGTCCTGTTGTGATCTCTTTGCATCCCCACGAACAAAAAGCAGCAGCTACTTAGCCCTGATACCCCTCAGGGGGAGTCACCGAGAGATGCTGTCCTTCATTATTGGCTGCCTGTCTGCTGTATGCCTTTCCCATGATTCCTCTTATTTCCCAGTTTCTGAAGAAAGCCAACAGGTCGAAGAACAGGATAATTTTCATTGCTTTATTCTGGCCTCAACAGATATGGTTTCCATTTCTGTGGCATCATTTAGTTTGAAAACCTTGGACACTGGACCCATCTCCAGACCTATTGTCCCATCCAGAGGGACTCAGTCATCTGAATCTTCAAAATTTCAAGCTCACTGCATGGCTTCTTCAGTTCCAGTGACTGCCAGGCATACCAGCCTTACTGCATGGTTCAACAAAATGTTCTAGCCTTCCACAAAACTTCGACTAGATGATTATACACCAGCAAGTGTCAGAAATTTTAGAAATGGAATACAGACAACAATCTCGACCCATATGCTGCACCAGTTCATAAGGACTTGGAATTTTTTAGCATCACCTTTCAATGTGGGGGCATCTTCCTCACCTTTATGGGTTCATCTAACTGCAATTTCAAATTTTCATAATTGTCTAAACAGCTCTAATGTCACACAAACTTTGTAAAGCCTTTCTGAAAGGAACCTTACTGCTGAGACTCCATACAAGGATTAATCTACTCCTTGGGACTTGAATCTAGTGCTACAAGCTCTAATTAATCTCCATTTCAACCATCTGCAAATTGCGATTTGAAGTATTTATCCTGGAAGACCTCATTTTTGGTTGCTATTACTTCTGCTAGAAGAATGTCTGCATTACAGGCCTTATCTTGCAAGCCTCCTTACCTAATCTTTCATAAGGGACAGATTGTCTTTGAGAACAAATCCTTCCCTTTGCCAAAAGTAGTATCTGGTATTAATATCAGTCAGACTATACAACTTCCAGTATTTTTCCCAAATTTTCAAACAAAGGTGAATATTGTCTGTATTTGTTAGATGTTCACAGACAATTACATGTTTACTTTCACAGAACAAAGGAATTTAGAAAATTTGATCAGCTGTTTGTTTCAGTCTCTTCTGTTTCTCTGGACAAACCAATTTCTAAGGTTACTCTGGCTAAATGGCTCAAGGACTGTATAATCTTCATTTATACCAAAAGGAAAGTGCGGCTGCCAGGACCTGTAAAGGCACATTCTACAAGGGTAACAGCCACTTACACAGTCTTCCATGCCAGAGCTTCCATAGATGATATATGAGCAGTGGCTTCTTGGGCATCTCCACACACCTTTATTACTCATTACAAGTTGGATCTGGTCTCTAGGGGATGAGCGTCCTTTGGTTCGATGGTGCTCAGGAATATCCTTCTGTGAGACATCCCAAGATTTCAGTAACTGGGGACACTGTCCCACAGTCAAGGATTAAGTGATGACTGAGAGCTTCAGATGAAGAAGTTATGTCTTACCATAACATGTTATCTTTGTTGTCAATCTGCACTTATCCTTGACATTCCCATCTTCCTTCCCCCTACATTTCGAGGTTTTTGGTGGAATGGCTCTATCCCAAAAGATTGGATTATTGCTTTATGAATATAGACATGGTCTCTGATCTGTTATTTCCTATTTGTCGCTATCTTATGCAAACTCAATCTGAGGTAATGTTGAGAGGAGCATTATGGGTAGGCCTAAGTTTGAGAGTTTTTGGAAAGCATGAGCTGGAATAATGGCCAAGTTGGTTCCGAGATCTGGAACCGAACCCACAGTCTAGGATGAATGAAGATCGACATCACAGATGGAACATTATGGTAAGACATAACTTCTTTTTGTCTGTTTCATATCTGCGTGTATTAATTAACCGGTTTTATTCCTTAGTATCTGCCGTATCCATCCAAAACACGGTCTCTTTGTTTCTCTTCTCTTCTCCAAATTATCCAGACCAAGTGCCTAGAGTCTAATCCTGAACTCCAGTCCATCCAATGAGCACATCATTCCCTCTGTTAGCTCACTAAAGCCTTGTACAGTGCACTGTGAGAATTATGTCTTTTAGCCGGATGGTGTTTTGTATCTTATAAAATTTAATGGAAAATATTCTGTTAACACCATTTATATTTTGTTTCTCTTGAGGCTGTTATAGTGACAAACCTCTCCTGTTGTATTCTTCAGGATATAAAAGTCAACTAGTCAATCTCTAACCGCACCAGTTTGCTTATCTGTTTGTACTTTATTATCCATTGTTATCCAGATCACTCTTGCTGAGCCAAATGTTCACTGGTACTCTAGGCAGCCACATAATTCAGCTGCTGATAAGGATGGCCATGCCTACAACCCCTCAGAGAAGCTCTTGCCATTACCCCATCAATTGCAATATTTTGCATCTGTTTTAGGAATCATATGTTTCTCTGTTGGCATTTCAGACTTCCTATTAAACATCATTATGATGACTTTGTCCTTCAGTTTTGCACATAATATAATGTTCTATTCTTAACTGGCCACTAACAGGTTCAGCTTACCCTGGGAATAACTATTCTATGAGCATGCCTGGTTGTGTCATATGTTCACAGTGATGTGTGCAGCAGGGATTAACTCTTTATTTCTTACAATTTATGTGAACCTTACTAAATGTATTTGAAATGCGGTTTAGTACATTTGTTAAATTTAAGATATGATGTTGTCCATTTCATTCTTCTTCATTCTTTGGTTTTTGGATCTGATCTTGGATCCAATTCACCCCTTCTCAAGGGTTACAGTCCAAGCATCAAACTCCTCCCTCTCCCATAATGCCTCACTTCTCCTCCAACCCCTCCTGTCTCATTTACCTCCTTCTAGCTCAGACTCAATCTCGTTGTCTTAAGCAGAGATAAGTGATCTTTTGGTATCTGTTAATCTATTCTTATATTTCTAACTTGTTCTCAATTTATCTCCTATTTAACTAGTTTTTTTTTCACTAGTGTTTGGGTTGCTTGCCCCTCCACCTTCCATGTTTCTCTTTAGTCATTGCTTTCTTCTTCCCTTTTTCCTTATCACTGTCTGTAAAAAAAAAAAAAAACTTTCTCGGTATCATTGTTTTTCATTTAATATATAGTTGACCAGGGCATTTAGAGGCCAACTGCAAAACTTGCACGGCCCTTAATCCACGCACCCTTGCAGACCACAGAAACAAACTGATCTTGAGCAATCTAATACTGACCTCTGAAGTTCAAACTCTTTTAAGGCTTTCTATTTCCAAGGAGCTTAAGAGGTGTACCCCTCAGCATACCTGGGGATTACAGCTTCCATACCAGAAAAAAAGACAAAAGTTATCAGATCCAGACACTTTGGATTCTTTTGCTGTCTGTACATCATCAGATCTGAGAAGTTCCTCGGATCTGGCTGAATCAGCATCTATGAAGATCTGAGTACTATCAGATTTTCAGACTTTGGGTCCGAGCACCCCCTCTGATCCTTCAGACATTATCCAGATCCTGAGTTCCCCATCTCCGGGCAAATCCTGCTCAGATCTGAAACCCTTGGTTCAAAGGTCCCAAAGCCATTTTCCACTTTGGAGCAAGTTTCCCTCTCCAGCTCTGACTGTCCAGAACAGCCTTTCCCCTGTCCAGTCCACTCATTCATCAACCTCCTCAAGATCCTCTCAGCTGTCTCTTTCGGACACGGACAGGATGATACAGAGTTTCATAAAAGCTTAGATTCAGTTGGGGATTTTGCCATCTCCAACCCATACTGGATCTGTGAGCGCTCCATCTCTTATATCTCAGTCTCATCATTCAATCCAGTCTCCAGCTTCGTAACTTCAGTATCTGACTTTTTTGAGATGCCCTTGGAGTGGAGCGGGTCCCAGACCCAAGACATCAGCAGCATCTCCTCAAGGTTGGTCATGACTCTGACCTTGTTGGATCCATCTTTTCCCCTAGGGGCATTGGTCCTTGACAGTTTGAGTCCAGTGCTATCTGGAGGCATCGCATCCGGGATGGTTTCTACCTTCTCTCCCTTGGTGACTTTGGCTACAAGGGAAGGGGAAGGAGCTTTGCAGGGTTCATCTGCCTTTCGAGTGGCAGAGAGGACTTTCTCCAGATAGTGAGACACAGCTGGTCATCCCCGAGATCCTACCCAATCACCCTCTGATCCAAGCTTTGTATCCATTCATCTTGTCTGTAGTCAGCCCCTCCAGGAGAGCCTCCAGATCTACCCCTGTCAGGAGGTCCTCCATTCCTCTAAGTCCTCCTCTGAGTATCGCATGGGGAAGATTCATCAGAAGAAACAGTGCAAGGGGAAGCACTTAGATTCCCCTTTGGAGTGTTTAGCAGAAGACACTGAATATGATGAAGGAGACGGGTCTCCCCAATCTCTGCCCAATGACATCTCCTTTGGTGATATTTTGGAAATCCAGAAGCAAAAGGGTGGATGGTCATCCCAACCCCCTTCTTCTGAGGGGTGTCTGTTTCTGGAGGCCTTCAGAATGAGCCCATCTATGTCCTAGGTGACTCCACGGATTGATTTAGTTGCCAGCCAGGTGGGAAGCAACCAGATACCGTGGACCCCATACCTAAACATGCAGACAAGTACCTCAGCCTGCCTAATGATCGCTTGTACTGCAGCAAAGGTTATACCTGTCGATGCCATTGTGGTACCAGCAGCCACCAAGAAGGAGCTGGCAGAGCAGAACTCCACTATCCATCCACTGAACAAGGAGTCTTTGGGCTTTGGACAGGAATGGGAAGTGTGTATATGTCACTTTTTTTTCTGAGAGCATTAAATTATTTGGCACATTTCGCACATCTCCAGAGGGATATGGTTAAGGAAGTTACCAATTCTCTGGCAGAGTCATTGTTGGAGGAGGACCAAGAAGGTATCTCCCCAGTTGGCTACTGTATCATCTGTTCCTAATTGTTCAATGATGTGAATCTCTCAAGCTGCAGAGGAGACATCTCAAGCAGTTGGTGCAAGCATAGCCCTTAGGAGACATGTCTGGGTGAGGCTTTGTGGGTTTGTGGAACACTTTAAGGCATTCTTCATCAATGCCCCGTTTGATGGTTCTTCTTTGTTTGCACTGTCACTTGAGGATAGTTTTACCTGCAGTGAGCAGGAGGGAAAGACCTTATCTGCTGTAGGGATCAAATTTTCTTCCCCCCCATGGACATTTTTGAGTAACCAACAGAGTGGGAAGAAGATGTGGTTCTGAAAGTCCCTGGGTGCTTTCCCAGAGTGTCAGGAAGTGTCTTCTTCTAGAGGCACAGGAAGAGGATTTAATGGCAGGTGCTGTCTTAGAGACAGAGGGGGTCCACAAACTAGGGCTGCTGAGAACCTTTCTCTGACAGACTCTACCAGAGCTTTTGAAGTGTTGTCTTACTCTGCAGGCAGTCAGGGGCAGATTATCCTTGCACCCAGATGCCTGGACAAATTTAACAAATGACATATGGGTGCTAAACATTACTTCCAGAGGTTATTATATTCCCTTTCCCTTCCACCTCCAAGCTCCAGGAAGAATCTCCCCAATGTTCCACCCACTGAGGTAGAACGCCATTCTATAGGTTCGGAAATGTCTAAAAAAGAGTGTCATGCAGAAGGTCCCGACTGAACAACAAGGATGCAGAACCTACTCATGCTTCTTTTTGGTGCCAAAGAATATGGTGAATCTGTGACCAATCCTAGATCTAAGCAGCCTGAACTTCTTCATTAAGAAGTCAAAGTTTCACATGGTTATGGTTCAGTCCATACTGCAACTACTATGCAAGGATGCTTGGATATGCTCATACTATCATATCAAAATAGACAGGTGCTCCAGGAGGCACTTGCACTTCCAACTAGGAACCAGTCATTACCAAATCAGAGCACTGTCTTTTTGGGTCACCACTGCTGTCAAATGCATGGCAGTTATAGCAGCTCACCTACAACTGCAAGAATTCCAGATGTTTCCACACACAGACGATTGGCTCCTAATAGCATCCACAAGGCATCAACTTCTTCGAGTCACTCAGTAACGCCTACAAATTTTCAGTTGTCTGGGAATTACAGTAAACCTGGCAAAGTCAAAGATGTCCCTTTACAGGATATAGAGTTCATAGGAACAAAGGTAAATACAGTCATTCAAATATCTGCCTTGCCTCCACAGCAAATAATATCCTTGAGACAACAATTCCAACTGTTACTGGAGATGCCAAATCCACCTGCTTGCCTAGTTTTGAGTGCCCTAGGATCCATGTTAACTGCCATTCTCTGAGTTCCAATGGAATGGTTCTTCATGCAAGTGCTGCAATGGACTCTGGTGGTCCAGTGGTCCATTCTGAAACATCAACGATGTGCCCCCGTCAGACTACCTCCAATGACAAGCATCACCTCCAGTGGTGGATCTTTCAAATGATCTCTATCTTGGCAGACCTCCCTCCCCACCGATAGCCACTGTGACCACAGATGTTTCTCTGTTGGGGTGGGGGTTATTATCAAGGAAGATTGCTGCAAGGTATGTGGTCTAGAACACAGACCAAATTGCACATTACCATCCTGGAGAAGAGGGCAGCCCTTCTGTTGTTGCAAGCTTTTCATGACTGGTTCCCTCTGGGAACAATTGCAATTCAAACAGACAACATGTCTATAGTTTGGTATATCAACAAGCAGGGGGAACCTGGTCATATCATTTGTGCAGAGAGGATATGAGGGTGTGGGAATGAAAAATCTCTTCAAATGGCTTTCTCATTGCAGTGCACATTCCTCGGGATACAATTTTCTGGCAGACAAATTGAGCAGATCTATCCTGAGTCCTCACAAGTGGTCCCTGAATCAATTAGTAGTGAATCAGATATTCAGTTGATTGAGCTAACCCTGCTGTGATCTCTTTGCCTCTCCCCAGAACAACAAATGCAACAAGTACTTTGCTCTAATTCTCCCAATTGGAAAGTCACCCAGGGATGCTCTGGTCCACCAGTGGCCCACAGATTTCCTGTATGCTCACCCTCCTATACCTAAAACCAGTAAGAAATTAGGGAAGCAGCCTTCAACACTTAAACCAGAACAAAATCTAAGCAGTTCAGAAGGCCACAAAGAACCACACTCCAAAGACACCCAAAAATATGTAAATGCTACTTTTATTTTCACATAAACGTGCAGATAAATATGTTTTCATCCACAGACTTCATCAGATGAATTAACACATAAAAAACACAGTGTGTTTTTTCTGTGTTAATTCATCTGATGAAGTCTGTGGATGAAAACATATTTATCTGAGCATTTATGTGAAAATAAAAGTGGCATTTACATATTATTGGGCGTCTTTGGAATGTGGTTCTTCATGAGCCTCCTATACCTCTGATTCCCAAAGTCCTACAGAAAGCCAGTAGGTTGAAGAGTACTTTGATCCTCATTGTATGTCCCTTTCTGGCCTCATCAAGTATGGTTCCCCTTCCTGTGGTCTCACAGGAAGTATCCCCCATGGATACTGGATCCCAGCCAGGATCTGACTAATCTGTATGAGCATCAAAGTCCCAATCTCAGATCCCTAAAGTTAACCACTTAGTTTCTGCACTTCCAATGATTCTATGAAAGTCCAGGCTAGCTTCCCCATTCAAGAAATTATACTTGCTTCCCAAATGCCTTCCACAAAAAAGGTTTACAGTAGCAAATTGAAGAAATTTTCAATTTGGTTATTGAAAAATAATATTGATCTCTCCTTAACTTCTATTTCAGATATACTCCTGTTCCTAAGTTCTGTTTATCAAGATGGGGCTAGTTTTTCCACCATAAAGTTGCAACTGGCAGCAAATGCAAATTTTCACATAAGTAAAGGCACTACCCTTTCGCCTTTCCTTTCAACATCCAGGTTATGTAGAGCCTTTATATAACGGTTTTGCTTTACTTAGGCCTCCTATAATAGCTCCGTCTTCTTCTGAGATCTCTCAGTTGTGCTAAAGGACTTATGCAGAAACCATTAGAGCCTGCAAATTCCTGTGACATGAAATTTCAGTCTTGGAAAACTATTTTCCTGGTGGCCATCACTTCAGCAAAAAGAGTATCTGAGCTACAAGCTTTATTATTGGGTCTATATTAGATCAGCGAACGCTGATTGATCGACCTTATTTTAGCGAAAGTTAAAAATATCGAAGCATCAGAAACTCAAATTTTTTCCTAGGGAAAGAATTCGGTTGTCCGTTTCTGTTGCTTTGGTATTTTCAGTGCTGTGGTGGAAAGTTCCGGGTCGGATTCAGGTAAGTGTGCTATTGTGTGGATGTGAGTGTTAGGGTGGGTTAGGTGAGTTAGGGTTAGGGCTCGGGTTAGGTATGTGTGCGATTGTGTGGACGTGAGGGTTAGGGCGGGTTTAGGTGAGTTAGGGTTAGGGAGCGGGTGAGTGTGCGATAGTGACTGACCTTAGGGTTAGGGTTTGGGTTAAGGTAAGTGGATAGTTAGTGGTGTGTGCATAGTTTAGTGTAGGGTTAGGTGTCAGATTTTAGGTGTATGTGTGTGGATTTCTGTTTGTTTGGTGTGCTTGTGTTGTGTGTATGTGTTTTGGATCAGCGATTTTTTTCCCTAGGAAAAAATTGCTGATCTGGCAGTTCGAGATTGTAAGCTTTCGCTTACATAAGGTCGATCAATCAGCATTCGCTTTTTTAAGTATTCGCTGATCTAATATAGACTCTTTATTATTGAAACTGCCTTATGTTGCATTTTTCAAAGATAGGATGCTCTTAAGAACAAATCCTATCTTTATGCCTAAAGCTGTTACAGAAACAAATCTTAACAAATCCATTAATTTACCAGTCTATTTTTCCAATCACTCAAACAAGGATGAATATATGTTGCATTTGCTGGATGTACATAGACAGTGTCATGCAGACACAGTTGTCTTTCTGTCTACATGGGATGAAGGAGTATAGAAAATCTGAGCAGCTATTCATTTGTTTTTCACCTAGTCAACTAGACCAGGCACTGTCCAAAATCACTCTAGCAAAGTGGATCACTGACTGTATTTCAACTGTTTATTCCAGGAATGGAATGCAGCTTTCCTGTCCCCAAAGCTCATTCTACCAGGTCAATGTCCACCTCATCTGCCTTTTCAGCCAAAATCCCTATTGATGAAATTTGTGCAGCAGCAACTTGGTCCAAGTCTCATGCATTTGTTTCTCATTACAAATTGGATGCTCTGTCTAGGAACAAAGCATTCTTTGGTCCACAGTGCTCAGGGCATATTCTTCCATGAGGGCCACCCAGGATTTACGTAGCTGGGCACTCTCACCCAAGAGTGAGGAAGAATGAAGTGGACAGCATTAGATTTAGAAGTTATGTACTTACCATAACTTGACATCTGTGTTGTCCAGTTTCATTCTTCTTCATGTCCCACCCCTCTGTCTCCCAATCTAAATAGTTGGAAGTAATCTAGAGGTGTAGGAACCCATTAATTCTCGTTTTGAGCTCCTTATTATTGTGAGATATGTATATATATATATATATATATATATATATATATATATATATATATATATATATATATATATATAGATATATATATATATTCCCAGTTGATAACTATTGTAGATTTATGTACATAGGACAGCAAACTTGATCTGAGTGGTTAGAGGAGATGTGAGCCATTATGGGAGAGAGGAGCTTGAGGCTCGGATTGTAAGTTTTGAGAAGTGGCTGAATTGGATCTGAGATCGGATACAAAGACCCAAGAGTGAGAAAGCGTGAAACTGGACAACAGAGATAACAAGGTATGGTAAGTGCATAACTTCTAATTCTTATTCTTGTGTGATTTTGAATGTTAACTTGTGCCAAGTTTTTACCTGAGTAAACCTATGCTCCTAGAAGTTAGGTGCACTATGATGCCTTTTAGTTGCTCAACAGACATTTTACTTAACAGCCATCTTGAATTTTAGGATTGTACCAAACTTTTGTCTAGTTTAGCTCCAGGGATGGGGCCTTGTTGCACAAACTTGTGATGGGTCAACTGTAAAATCTCTGTTGATATAATATAAGAGTTGCATCATATCTGTGATCTAGAATTTTTGACATTTCTTTATGTATGCAGCTTATGCTGTTTTTAACATTCATAATGGATAGTTTCTTTTACCCGGAAAAATAGGTGTTGATGCTTTGCAGCCTTCCTACCAAGTGTAACTGTTTCATAATACTGTCTTTAATATAAAAGTCCCTAATTATATTGGTTAATTGCCTTAGGTTAATCTGTTACCTACAACTGTCGCATAATTGCAGAAATTATTTGCACTCTCTCATTCTTATGTAACTTGGGTAAAATGTGTCCTTGTTTTGCCTAAAGGACTTTTTGTTTTTCTATATATGTATCTTTGTAACCATTTCACATTCCCATAAAGCCACTTCTCCATCTGACTCTCTCATGTTTTATACTCTTTAATTTTTTTCCCCTGAACATTATTGAAATTACTTTCTGATCACCTCTCTATCCCTGACCAATAAATCTACCCCTTCTTTTGCTCTGTTAATTTTGTCTTGTTGTTGCTTGTTTACTTGTCTTTGCTGCCTAGTCTTTGAATCATAGGTATGTAGATGCTTTTTACCACCTTTACTTCTCCAAACGTATAGTACATATGTATCCCCATAACATCATTACGCTAAATCCCATGACTTACATGCAGCCAATAGGCTTCTACTATCCTTCTATAAACCTCACAAATCAGTTGGAGTTAGTCTCTATTCACACTGTGTAGCAAAAACTTGGAATTCAATTCCTGAAACTATCAGACTTACTCCCCACTATCCTTCCTTCAAATCCCAACTGAAGGAACATCTATCCAACAAGTGGTTGTGCCAGTGCCCTATGCCAACCTAGATATCTGTTCATCTCTCATAGCTGGAATCATAGCTTAGCCTTTTTCCTAGCCTTCCTTTTGGTAATTCGTACCTGCCACCTCCTACCTTCTTTTCCTCTCTTGACCCTATACTTTCACCTTCACACTACTTCATTTCTCTTATATTGTCGATAGTATGTGCTAGGCCTGGAAAGATTTTATAATACATTTTTACTTTTGTTCATTTACATTATGAATTTTTGTTGCAAACACTTATGATTTGTTTTACCTTTTATCTTTTTGCATTATATTGTATCTGAACTTTACATGTAAAATTACAACATTATTAATGCAATTCCTGGAGCTTTTCTCCCTGGGCCACCACTGCAAAAATGGACTCGTCCAGTTAGAGTTTCCCGGTAAACAAATGTCAAAAAAAAAAATCGTTGCAATTATTCACTGCTTTTCCTTGTCCAGGTCTCTGATAAACTGCAGCACACTCAATAGCTTTACACCTTACGGCAATTCATGGTAAGTGTTACGCAAGGGGGAAATAGATGGGCTGTTAGGGCTTTGTTTGTCCAGAGGCAGTTTTCTGCCCTTTATTTACTTATTTGCTTACTTATTTATCTATCCTAAATAAATAAGTGCACACATTTCTATATCTGAAATGATGCCCAGTGGGGGAGGTGCCTACTTTCTACTACTACCATTAATATCAAAGAATAGAAAGCTACATGAACTGATTGGCCAGGTGCAGTGCATTTGGCCAGTCCATCCATCCATCTATCCATCCTCAACCAATTTTCCCATTTTGCACATGGGGTTGGGGTGTCACTTCCTCAGTGACAATCATCTTGAGCCAAGGTTTACAATGCGGGCTGGCTAGCCCTCCTGCGGTAATTCATTCTCACCACTCATATTTGTGTGTGTGTGTGTGTGTGTGTGTGTGTGTGTGTGTGTGTGTGTGTGTGTGTGTGTGTGTGTGTGCATCTGTGTGTGTGCTGTGCTTGCGCATCTTTTGCAGACCTGACTTTGAGGGGCATTGTCTGTCTGTTTGCCCATCTGTGTTTAAAAAAGGACACAATGCCATTACATGGCCACTTAGGTGATCTCAGAGTGCTTCATCTGTAGTGCTAGGAGTTAAAATGAACAGCCATCTGCTTTCTTTAGTAATGATAATTGCTTACCTGTTCCTGACCATTTATGTGGCAAGTAGAACCACAAGGAAGTTACACATGAGGATTTAGTGGCTCTCCTGAAATGAAAACCTTGCAGGTGTGGGTTATGCTCGGTGCCACCACAGTATGAGAAACTCTGTGGGTGGGATCATTGGGGGAACAGTCATAGTGAAAGCTTGAGGTCAGTGATAACACAGCATGAAAAACTATTCTAGCATTTGTATGATATGATGCATTCAAAGTTCAGACAGCACATCACTGCTGCAAATGTGCTTACAAATCCAGTTTCATTGTGCAGTGCCAGAGCCTTCATGGGTACCTATCCTACTTTCCTGCTGTATGTAGGTTTGTTTTCTTTATGTTATGCAAGCTTCCAATACATGCATAAGCCTTCAGTGCTCCCTACCTTTTAAGCTTGAAAACACATAATATTTCCAGATCTGCTTACAGCCTTCCATATAGAAGTCACTCTGGTATAGATCATTGATCAGTAAAGTGAACATAAACAACATCTTGCAATGACCCAGTTCATGCTAGCTTAGACATCTATTCTTCCCAAATACCCCATTCTGTGTAATATTCGGGTCCCTATTAATTATTTAAACTTTAAAAAGTTTGAAGGTGAAAAGCAACAGCTCCGTACAGCGCAGAATGGGAATATTTCCCTTTTCTGCACTGAAGTGCGATCTCAGAGTTGGTATATTTAAGTAGGGGGGTGTGGGGATGCAGGGGGGCTTGCTCAGAGCTTTGAGGTAAGTTTTGTTTTAATTTTTGTATTATATTTTCGATGTTTCAAACTTTGCTCATATGTTGTCGAACATGTGAGGTTCGAAGTTTTGAAACTTCGAATATATAACATAGACCCGAATATTCTCTACTTATATCCCATTCCTTACAAGCTTCATTTTTCAGATACTAACTTGGACTTGACATAGAATCTGAATACAGGAACTGTTAAGTTGCTGGTGGAACCTAATTGTTGATCTGGCCACCTCCTGGAACATTTGTTCTTGAACTCCCTTTTATTAGCTCGCTGAGACTGATTATGTGTTCTGGAAGAATATGAGTATGATTTCACCTGATGCTTTAAATTCTGTGCTCTGCAGACTCTTGCCGGAGTCTATTGCTGATGGCATGAATCTAGTAGCCATCAACTAGAGTTGATCTTTGTATCTTATCTGCATCTGTCATCCCAATTCGTGCATGAATGGGTATTCTGAAGGATTCTGAGTCATGGCATGATGTTGATCTCTGCTCTTCTATCAGTAACAGACAAATGTTGCAATGCCAGTTGAGGTGTTTAGACCATTGGAATGACAGATTTGAACTGTGTGCTTATGTGCATGAATCCAAACTTACTATTACATATAATCACCCCAAAAGTACATTTAAATGTGGGAGATGACTTTTTGTAGTTTAATTGATGTTAGACCTATGGTCCATTTCCCACATTTGGATAAAACCTTTCAAGATAGAGAACACTTTTAACTGTAACACAAGAGGGGTTATATATGTTGCCTCCTGTATTCAAAGCGCATTATTCTGTGTAGGTAAAACAAAACATTCAGTTAAAAAATTGATTTATGAATACCGTTGAGACATTAGGGGATGTGAAATAGATAATTCCATGTTTAAACACATGGTTAAAACCTAGAAGTGGGTATTGAAGAATTTGGTATTGAACAAAGGACTTGGATGGCAATAGCAACTAATACTTAATGCTTACTTCCCACTAGGTCTTAATGAATCAGTTTCTATGATTTTATGTTAATGGCATGTAGGAGCAAAGTTTAACATGTTTAACAGCGTTTTATGTACTTATGTGTTTTCAGATGAGTTTTGTTTACTGAGTCTTATTGTATGTATTTATCCTTTGTACTTATGTATGCATTCGTATGTTAAGTTTATATATGTTGCACATTAAAAAGCATGGGCTTTGTTAATCATGTGACCATGACATCACACACCCTATTAAAGAATAAGTAAATGGTCTTAGTAAAACTTTTTATTCTGATAAAGTCTTGTAACATTACAGACAAAAATGCTTAGTATTAAAGATATTTTCTGCAGAGAGAGCGGTCTGTGTATTTTATTATTGGTTTCAGTATTTTGACTTGCCTATGGCTTTTTTTCTGGTTGTTTGAACTTTGTCCTCATTAGCAGTCCATAACCTCCAAAAAAAGGGAACATTTCTGACTAAGGGGATCCTGGCAATGCCTACATGACTGTTATGCTTTACTGAGTGAGCCACTTGAGATGACTATCTTAACTTCACTGCTAACTGGTTGCTTGATTCTTCACTGAGAAATTTGACTCTGCTAAACATACAGTGAATATTAAAAGTGTACACACCCTCGTTAAAATGCCAGGTTTTTGTGATATAAAAAAATGAGGCCACAATAAATCATTTCAAAACTTTTCCCATCTTTAATGTGACCTACACCCTGTACAATTCAATTGAAAAACAAGCAAATCTGTTAGAGGAAAAAATATTAAAAATAAAAAAATGTACGATACACTGGTTGCATAAGTGTGCACACCCTTAAACTAATACTTTATTGTGTGTGCACACCCTTAAACTAATGCTTTGTTGAAACACCTTTTGATTTAATTACAACATTCTATCTTCTTGGGTACACACCTGCCATCAACTAAAGTTAATTAAATATTGGTTTATTTTGTTTATAATTATGTTGGGAGAGTACCAAAGGTTCCTTTTGGGGCCTATTTTTATTCCCTGTTTTTGTGCTACACCCTGGGAGAAACTACTAGAGGAGAGAGGTCTGTGCCATTAATGTCTTGCAAATTTATTTATTTATCTTTTTTTGACCTGGAAAAGTCTGACTAGGCAATAGTCATTTTCAGAGGAGGCCTAGGAAGAATACCTCCAGATTTAAGTTACACATTATGTACATTTATAATTACAGGATAAACACATCTATACATGAGCTTATTTACATAATTTGCTAATATTTTTTAAATATTTCTTACATGAACATAGCATTTTTACACAAAAAAAGAGAGAAATTAACATAAATCGGCTAATTACTAACAGAGAACATACAATGACAATTAATGTATTTACAGCATGATGGCTGCAGGAAAGGATGAAACTGGGGTGTTTTTGAGTTTAGTAACAATTGACAGTCAGACAAGTAGAATGTAGCTTAAAAATGATGAATGATATGAAAAGAGAAGTTATGGAAATGAGGAGAAAGTTAAATGGACAGAGGAGGAATTGTAGTTAGTGGTGGGGTGTGAGAGAAGAACCCAGCCACTGGGGATGCACAAACCAGTGCATTCCTTTGTGCCGGTCCCAAGCCCGGATAAATGGGGAGGGTTGCGTCAGGAAGAGCATCCGGTGTAAAACTTCACCAAATCTTTTCATGCAGTCACCAGTTAATATTTCCATACCGGATCAGTCGAGGCCCGGGTTAACAATGACCGCCACCAGTACTGTTAGCCAACAGGGTGCTGGCGGAAATTGGGCTACTGTTGGCCGAAGGAGGCGAAGAGGCGGAAGGCATGGCCAAAGGCAGGAAGAGAGGAGAAAGGCTAGGATTGTGGTAGTGAGGGTCGGAACTTTGAATTTTGGCAGTATGACTGGTATAGAGAGAGAGCTAGCTGATATGATGGACAGAAGGAAGGATGGTATATTGTGTGTGCAAGAGACCAGGGGGAAGGGGAGTAAGGCTAGGTGTATCGGAGGTGGGTTCAAATTGTTTTATCATGGTGTGGATGGGAGGAGAAATGGTGTAGGAATTATTCTTAAGGAACAGTATGTGAAGAGTGTTTTGGAGGTGAAAAGGGTGTTGAATAGAGTGATGTTTATGAAGCTGGAAATTGATGGTGTAATGATTAATGTTGTTAGTGCATATGCTCCACAAGTTGGGTGTGCAATGGATGAGAAAGAAAAATTTTGGAGTGAATTGGATGAAGTGGTGATGACTGTACCGAAGGGTGAGAGAGTGGTGATTGGAGCAGATTTAAATGGGCATGTTGGTGAAGGGAGCAGTGGGGATGAGGAAGTGATGGGTAGGTATGGTGTTAAACAAAGGAATGCAGAAGGTCAGATGGTAGTGGATTTTGCGAAAAGGATGGATTTGGCTGTGGTGAATACGTATTTTAACAAGAGGGAGGAGCACAGGGTGACATACAAGTGTGGAGGAAGATGCACACAGGTGGATTATATCTTATGTAGGAGGGTCATTTTGAAGGAGATTGGAGACTGTAAAGTGGTGGCCGGAGAAAGTATAGTTAGGCAGCATAGGATGGTGGTTTGTAGGATGACATTGGTGATCAAGAAGAGGAGGAGGAGTATGAGGGCAGCACCAAGGATCAAATGGTGGAAATTGAAAAAGGGTAATTGTGAGGTGGAGTTCAGTGATGAGTTAAGACAGGCACTGGGTGGCAGTGAAGAGTTACCAAATAGCTGGGTAACTACAGCAGAGCTAGTAAGGGAGATTGCTAGAAAGGTGCTTGGTATCACATCGGGGCAGAGGAAGGACGACAAGGAGACATGGTAGTGGAATGAGGAAGTACAGAAGAGTATACAGGCAAAGAGGTTGGCAAAGAAGAATTGGGATTGTCAGAGAGATGAAGAAAGTAGACAGGAGTATAAGGAGATGAGGTGCATGGCAAAGAGAGAGGTGACAAAGGCTAAGGATAAGGCATATGAAGAGTTGTATGAAAGGTTGGACACTAAGGAGGGAGAAAAGGACCTGTACCGATTAGTTATACAGAGGGACCGAGCTAGGAAAGATGTGCAGCAGGTAAAGGTGATAAAGGATAATGAGGGAAACATACTCACAAGCGAGGAGAGTGTGTTGAGGAGATGGAAAGAGTACTTTGAGGGGTTGATGAATGAAGAGAATGAGAGGGAGAGAAGGTTGGATGATGTAGGTATAGTGAATCATGAAGTACAATGGATTATCAAGGAGGAAGTCAGGATAGCTATGAAGAGAATGAAGAATGGGAAGGCTGTTGGCCCAGATGACATACCTGTGGAAGCATGGAGGTGTTTAGGTGAAATGGCAGTGGAGTTTTTAACCAGATTGTTTAATGAAATCTTGGAAAGTGAGAGGATGCCTGATTAATGGAGAAAAATTGTTTTGGTACCGATTTTTAAGAATAAGGGTGATATGCAGAGCTGTAGTAAATACAGAGGGATTAAATTGATCAGTCACAGCATGAAGTTATGGGAAAGAGTAGTGGAAGGTAGGTTAAGAAGGGATGTGATGATTAGTGAACAGCAGTATGGTTTCATGCCGGGAAAGAGCACTACAGATGCGATGTTTGCTCTGAGAGTGTTGATGGAGAAATACAGAGAATGTCAGAAGGAGTTGCATTGTGTTTTTGTAGACTTGGAGAAAGCATATGACAGGGTGCCTAGAGAGGAGTTGTGGTATTTTATGAGGAAGTCAGGAGTGTCAGAGAAGTATGTAAGAGTGGTACAGGATATGTACGAGGGTAGTGTGACAGCGGTGAGGTCTTCGGTGGATGTGACAGATGCATTTAAGGTGGAGGTGGGGTTGCATCAAGGATCAGCACTGAGCCCTTTCTTATTTGCAATGGTGATGGACAGGTTGACAGACGAGATCAGACAGGAGTTGCCATGGACTATGATGTTTGCAGATGACATTGTGATCTGTAGTGAGAGTAGGGAACAGGTGGAGGAGACCCTGGAGAGAAGGAAATATGATCTAGGGAGAAGAGGAATGAAGGTCAGCAGGACTAAGACAGAATATATGTGTGTGAATGAGAGGGAGGATAGAGGAATGGTGAGGATGCAAGGAGTAGAGGTGGCGAAGGTGGATGAGTTTAAATACTTGGGGTCAATAGTTCGGAGTAATGGTGAGTGTGGAAGAGAGGTGAAGAAGATAGTACAGGCAGGATGGAGTGTGTGGAGAAGAGTGTCAGGAGTGATTTGTAACAGATGAGTACCTGTAAGAGTGAAAGGGAAGGTCTACAAGAGGGTAGTGAGGCCAGCTATGTTATATGGGTTGGAGACAGTGGCATTGACAAAAAGGCAGGAGTTTGAGCTGGATGTGGCAGAGTTAAAGATGTTAAGATTTGCACTGGGTGTGACGAGGGTGGACAGGATTAGGAATAAGTATATTAGACGGTCAGCCCAGGTTTGAAGGTTTGGAGACAAAGCCAGAGAGGCAAGATTACGTTGGTTTGGACATGTGCTGAGAAGGGATGCGGAGTATATTGGGAAAAAGATGCTAAGGATGAAGCTACCAGGTAACAGGAAAAGAGGAAGGCCTAAGATAAGGTTTAGGAATGTAGTGAGAGAGGACATGCAGGTGGTTGGTGTGACAGAGCAAGATGCAGAGGACAGGAAGAAACGGAAACAGGTGATCCGCTGTGGCGACCCCTAACTGGAACAGCCGAAAGAAGATGATGATGATGGTGGGGTGTGAGAGAAGGAGGAAAAGTAAGAATTTAGGAAAAAAGTGCATCATGAGGAGGAGTGATAAGCTACAAAAAAGACTGGGAAGCAAAGTTGCTGTAAGAGTTGGAGAAATGTATTCTGGGTAAAGCTAGCCAGGTGAGTAGGAAGAACAAATGATGCAGAGCTTTACTGCTGCTTTTTTGCAACAGCATGTGCAGTTCTGGAACAAACAGAAATAATTAGTTGTCTTATCTATCAGTCTGTATATCTAGCATTTTATTTGTCTTGGTTGAAAAGCATTCAGCTGTAGCTCAACATGTCAATGGCTTCACCGTTTGTGTCACTCATACTCAGCCTACAACTCCTTTATGAAGATTCACCTTAACAACTGCATTTGTTCAAGAGCGTTAATGTAACATTGCATTACAAAACTTGTGATGACTGTGTCTTGAAAATTTTATCCAGGTAAAACATAACTAAGGCACGAAATACCTTATAGTCCTAGTGTATTATTTTAGTATAGGAATTTTACAATTATGTAGTTATAAAGTTTTGTCTTGTAAACCAATCAGACATTTTAAATAAGAAGCTAAATGTTAAGGTGTGCTATTAGTAAAGTGCAGCAAATCTAGAAGAAAATAGACTTATAGAAATGTATACAGATTGTAGTATGAAAGTATATCCTTGTAAAAATACAGTTTCTAGAAATCTGCCCAAAGTGAAATGAAAAACGTGTATAGTCTATACCTGAAAATGTGCTGGAGCATATTTTCAAAGAGAAGCAGTGACATGTATGTACTAAATCTCACCGTTGTACCTATGCATTCTTTGTACAGCTTAGCTGAACTAGGGGTAAGACAAGGAAAGGAGCAGGGGTGATTCAGGAGAGATGCTGATATATGAAGAGATTAACAGTATACTTTACAGTCCCTTATTCTGTATGATTGTCAACCCCGTGGTTACATTTTGAGGAAGGAAAGCTGCACTTTGATTTGTAAAGTGCAATTCGTAGCTGGGCCATTTCCCAAAGAGCAGCCCATCTGGCATTAGTGTGCTTAAAATGCATGATACTTTCTAAAACAGGAAGATTTCATAATTCTAATAAGCACTAGAAGGGTTACGATTTTATTGCACTACATTAATTGACTTTTATCTGTATCTGACAAAATTGTATGGCATAGGGTAGATCAACAGCTGTCCTGTCATTTGACAGAGATCTGTGAATGATCCTGAGGTAACTAAGCAGCAAAAAGCAGAGTGCAACATACTAGGTAAATATAACTCTCATGCCTTTTTTGTTATATTCCATTTGTTGGGGGGCTTGTGCATGGTTGTGAGGTTGTGACACATCTCCCTTCCAAACTGAATCAATGATCTATGTATATATGCATATCTACATATGGCAGGAGTTTGAGCTGGATGTGTTGTTGTGTCTTTCAGCTTTTCCCGGTTAGGGGTCGCCACAGCGGAACTCCGGGCTGCTAATGATTGGTAGTTGATTTTTACATGCCGAGTTACCAGCCCTGATGCACAGCCTTCAACAAAGGTACGCCCATTCATGCATGTCTCCACACAGAAGACGCTCTAGCTGAGAATTGAACCGGACAGCGTCTTACTGTGAGGCGACAACGCTACCGCAGTACCACCACCGCGGATGTACATAACTACATATATATATAGATATATATATATATATATATATATATATATATATATATATATATATATATATATATATATATATATATCTGGATCAGCAGTTACATTGGCTCTAGTGTCCTATATCCTTCAGTAGGAGAAGTTAATAATTATAATCCCAGTGCATTTTTTTTCAAATAACTGCATCATAATCACCAGTATAGTTACTTTTTTTTGTTTGTTTTATTATTTAACAGCTAGGACAATGCAGGCGGCTGCGATGGTGCAGCGGTTAGCTTTGCCGCCTCACAGCAAGAGGTTCTCTAGTTCAAGCCTTGGCTGGGGTGCCTTCTTTGAGGAGTATGCATGTCTTCCCTGTGATCTCATGGATTTCCTCTGGGTGCTCCGGTTTCCTCCCACATCCCAAAGACATGCTGTAGGTGGATTGGACACTCTAAATTGGCCTTACGTGTGAGTGTGTGCATCTGTGCCTTCTGTGGAAGGTTGGGTGCTTGGCTGGCAACTTGACACTGTAATAAACTTCACTGCCAATCATGAGCGGACAGGTGATCTGCTGTGGCGACCCCTAACTGGGAAAAGCCAGAAGAAGAAGAAGAGCTAGGAAAATTACTTTGACATCTAGTTCACCTTGTTCCAAAACAAGCTCAGATTGTTTCCTAGTGGGAGTCCCTTCTTGGGAGGCAGCTGGCAAACCTGAGGTATTATATTTCTGTAATATGCTAATAAATTCATCCTTGAGATACATTTCTAAAGAAATCCATCAAGACTTCATACTAAAGACGGATATTAAAAGTGTGTATTTCTTCCTAGGAAGAATGTAGAACTGAATGCAGTAGATGCACCTGATATAAGTTTTAAGACAGGGACAGAGAATTTTAGTAAAAGCTAGGAAATAAGTAACAGAACAAAATCAGTGGTCACATCTTCTATGCTGGTGGCATGGTAAAACAAACATTTTACTATAAATTGTCGCAAGAAAGAATAAACTCTCATGACTGACATTTGACATTAACTTGTGCTTGTAGCTCTGATAATATTTGGGCTTAGAAGCACTTTTTTCAGGAGAGATAATGCTGTTACAGTACTATAAAAATTACAACTGTCTTTGAAAATTAGGTACTTTTCCGTTATCAGGGCAAGACTATAAATGCGGTAGTTGCTGCTTGGAATCCTCGCTGTTATCTTCTGCATGTTTGTTGCCAACCTTGTTAGCTTCCATATGTCTGTTGGCCACCCACTTCATACTTGCGATAGTTTTGTCAATGATTTTTTTGCTCTAAAATGGTTCTCATTCCTGACTCCTTTATTTTATATGGTTGTAAACACGATAGATTGCCCACAGAAAAGTGATGTAGCTGCTCTCAAAACCTCTATAGTTAAGTGTTAGCAGCAAGCAACTCCCATTTGTAAAAAAAAAAAATAGTTTACATACAATACAATATGTTTCTTAAAATGTAAAATCTAAAAATCCCATACTATCAAGTTACTGAAGAATGGCTGTTACCCTTGTCACGGTAACAGTATCAACGCAGTAGCTGCTACTTCAAATAAAATGCTTCAGGGCTAACATCTGTAGGAGATTTTCTCAAAGCAGCGACCACCGCTAAAGCTTCCCGTAGCTATTTTAAACTGCATTGGGACAATGGGATGAGGGAGTACTAGTTCCTATTAAAAAAGAAAGAAACACAGAAAAGTGATGCAGCTCCATTGGGCAACACCATCCATGTGCTACCTGGCGCTCGGAAGCCTCGCTGTTAGCAAAGCTTGTCAGGTAGCCTGTTGGCCAACCACTTCATAATTGCGATGTAATTAAAAAAAAAAAAAAGACATAGAAAACTGATGCAGCTCCTGCCATTCCCCCCTATAGTAATAGACATATGGAAGATAACGGCTGTGCGAAAATTACAACCGCTAACTACCGCATTTATAGTGTTGCCCTGATAAAGGAAAAGTACCGAAAATTATAACTGAAAACATAACTAATGATACCAAACTCTAGTATATTGTTTCAATACAGGAATTGTGAAAGTGATGGAAGACTAAAACAAATGTTAAATGTATCATGCTGTAAGTGGAAAAAAAGACAACCTTATGTAAGTGTGCGCACATTCATATGAGATTCTAACCTTGTAAAGGTACACTTCCTGGGAGTTTGTAGGAGTAATGTTCTTCTGCTTTTCTCTTATGCCCTTTATTCATTTTGCTGTAAATATTCGTTGGCTAGAGTTTTCAGAAAGTCTCAGACCTGATAATTTTTCTCTCCACAGATATTGCTCTTGTTTTTCATAAAGTGGTATGACAGTAATGATTTACTTTTGGGTAACCAAACAAGAGTTCTAGAAGGACAATCTGTGTTCTACATTCCATTCTGTTTGCATCATAATTTAATGATGTCACCATTCAGCTGTGAATATGCTGAATAATGAGTGAAAAGTACTGTGACAAATCTGAGTCGTCTTCTGCACAGACAATGATATCAAACAGATCACTGTTACAGTTCTACTGATACAGTATAGAAAAGATTATGACTGGGCCCCTGATCAAAACCAAGTTGTTATATGTCTGAAAGGTGAGGTCAGGAAATGGGGGTCTATATAATATATTCAAAGTTTCAAAACTTTGAACCTCATATGTTCAACAAAGTTTGAAACATTAAAAATATAATAAAAAATTAAAAAACAAACTTACCTCAATGCTCTACCCCCCCCTACTTAAATATACCAACTCTGAGATCGCACTTCAGTGCAGAAAAGGGAATTGTTCCCATTCTGCGTTGTACTGAACCGTTGTTTTTCTCCTTCAAACTTTTTAAAGTTCAATCATATGGTGTCGACCATATGACATTCGAACTTTAAAATGTTTGAATAATTAATAGGGACCCAGGAAATGCATCTCAAGAGCAACGCAAAGCGAAGTTCAAGAGGTGAATCTTGACATTCATTTTGAGAGCATATAAATATTTGGTTATGAATCGAGAGACTTGATCATGATTTTTTGTAGAACATGGAACTTTACCTGCTCCTGTCTTAAAAAAACATACTGGAATGCTTTGTGTTTTACAGCTTTAAAAGCAGCAGCACAGTTAGTTTTGTCACACAGTTTTTGTAGTAAATGGAGTTTATTTGCTCCAGTGTACTACCAGATACAGAGAAAAAAATTGAAGGAGTGGAAATGTTTTAAAGTTTTGAGGCTTGTAACACATATTGCCTCAAAGACAATGGCCCTCAGTAAATGGCATGTCTGTTCCTCTTACCACTTTAAAATCAGTAATGGCCTTCAAAATGCTGTATGCTCATGTACTTACACACCTACACACACACACACACACACACACACACACACACACACACACACACACACACACACACACTCAGACAAAAAAAGTGTCATTGCAGGCTTATTACAGCTTTTAAAGCTGTTTCAGCCACCTGCTGCTGTTTTGTCGTGACTTTAGATTATGTTCTAGCGTGAAACTAGAGCATAACTGTGTTTCATGAACTGTATTACATATATGTCTTTGATCAGAAATGTGCATAACTAAGTTATCTTCTTCTGAATTTCACGGCATACTCACAGCACTGCATGTTCTACCTGAAGTTTGTTCTTAATGTTTCTAATTTGTGTCCTTGCACAAGAGGCTGAATTAGTATATTTCATGCCAAGCTAAGGCATCTGTATCTTTTTGCCACAGTTAAGTGCTGGCATAATTGTTCTGCATTCTTGAACATTGTCCTGCCATTAATAACAAGTTGTATCCACTGATGAACTCTGTGTGTGTGTGAGGCAGATGGTTGTGATAAGGATTTTGAGGTTTGCATTTTATAACAGGTTACATGGTTTTCAGCCATGATCCATGCTAACAAGGGAAGTGTCTACAGGCCCATATTGGCTAGTTTCTCTCCTGTACTCCCAGGTTTTTAATTTTTTTTTATTATTTATATATTTTTAAACTTTTCTTATTAATGAGAAGCAGTACAAAGGATTAGTCCAGATAAAATCTCTTATAGCTAGCAGATCTATCTAGAAGACTGGCTCTCTGATGCCCTCCCTGTGGGGGGAATAAAGATGCCTTGTTTAAGCTTTAAGTAGTTTATTTAGTTAAGTAGGTAGATGGACAAGTGTTCTTACGTCTTGTCTTGAGTAACAATTTCTCTTTTCCTTGTACTGCTTCATTGTGTTAATGCTGTACAGTTTGTGTTTCTGTTTCCTGTCTGACAATTGTATCATGTAGCTAATATCACTTAACTTTCTCACAATAGTGAAAGGACCCTCCCATGCTACCTGAAGTTTATTACATTGTACAAGAGTAAGCATGGTGACTGCCTGTACTGTACTACCTAACATAATTGTCTCTCCTATTGGCTGTCCTGTCATACCAGAGCTATTGCTGCTGTTGTCCCATTCCCGTGAGCCCCTATGGCTGGTCCTTAAATTTAGAACATGTTCCACAATAGATTCCTTGTGAGAATAATAGTCACCCTCCCACTCATCATAAATTAAATCCATAGGCCTCTGTCCTGTGACCATACATTAGCTCAAAGAGTAAAATTCCTGTGGATTGCTGGGATACCTCTCTGCAGGCAAGAAAGATATAGGGTTCCTGCCCAGTCTAACTTCAGCTCTCTGAGAATGCTCTCAACATGGTCTGCAGTGCAGAATTATACCTTTCTGTTAGACCAGTAGTTTGCAAACAGTAGGGTGTAATCTTTAATTGTTTTTCCCTACAGTACTTCCCCAAACAGGACAGACATCTGACTTGAAAATGGCACCTTTATCTGTTAGTATTTGTTTTGGGAAGTCTGTGTTGCTGAAAATTTCTAACAGAGTGTTTGCTACCTTCTCTGCTTCAATAAAGTCAGATCCATCACCACAGGATGTCTAGCAGCATAGTCCTCCACTTCCAGAATATAGCATGTATGAATTCTGCATAAGCCATCTTTTTGAACGTTTTATGCCAGTGTACCTGAAATAGGAATATCATGGGCTGTGGGATGAAGTACACATTAACAGGCCCACTGTAATACCATGATGTGTCACGTTTCCTTCTAGCCTTCCTTCAGGAGTCCATTCTCTGTACAATTGTCCTTTGTCCCATTATACAGATTCCCCTGCCCTTGTTAATCAGGATCTTCTTTTCTACCTCCCACAAGTTCTGTAAAGTAAGGTGTGAGAGCTGAGCCATTTTCAACTCTTTCTTTGTGACCTTCAGCATCTCCCCATCCAAAAGAAATCTGGTATCTCTTGACATTGGTGCATGAAATATTCATGGGTAGTGCTGAGTACTCCTTTTTTGTGCATTAGTCACCTGCTGGCTAGCTACAGGCTTCAGCCCCATCTCTTCAACAATGTTACTGTCCCAGTCAGCCATACTGATTCTCATGTCCTCAGGCATAGTACTGTATACTTGCTCCCTCACCAAAATGTCTAATAGCCTTTCAAAGGTAGTAAATTGACAGCTAGTACCTACTGAAATATAATTACTCACTTTGTCATCTGTCTTCTGTGCTGGGTGACTTTCTATCCGTATACTTTATGAGTCAGTTTAAATCATTGAAATAAACATTGTTTGACTTTATTATGATTGACAGTCCATATCAAGCAACCTATACTAGGTACATCTGAGATAGTATGCATTGTCTCCAAACAAAATACCTTAGGACACACCACGAGAAGTGTGAAATCTTCTTTATTTCAAATCAGCATGAGGAATAAAAAGATAAGCGCTTTCGCGTGCTGGGTGCACGCTTCTTCAGATCACATTTAATAACAGATGTTACTTGTTTTTTATATTAAGCAATAGCCAATGGAAACACATTTCCAATTAAGGACGATTATCAATTAATCTATGCCCTGTTCTTCAATCACTGATGCATAACATCTCATTTAATATTGTATGAGTGTAAACCAAAGCTCGCACTCTGGTGAATAAGTCAATAAAAACAAGTTATTTAAATCTGAGTTAGGTAAGCGCTTATCTTTTTATTCCTCATGCTGATTTGAAATAAAGAAGATTTCACACTTCTCGTGGTGTGTCCTAAGGTATTTTGTTTGGAGACTACATGCAGTTTTGCTTTGCCAGAGGACACTTTGGAGAACGGTGATATTATTTCTTATTTTATAGTATGCATTGTCTAATCAGTGAAGAGAAAAGTTAAAAACTTCACTCACTGCATGTGATCATTTTGGTGCAGATTACGCTGCCTTTCAAATGGTCAAATAAAACTATCAGTCATCTGTCTCTTTGTATTGCAGATATAACATGGTACTGACCTTGGCATCTAGGTTTCAGTTTCCCCTCCTAAATACTCACGTCTTTGATAAAGGACTCTAACATTCCCTTTCACGCTGTCGCTTTTCTGTTTGTTCGGTATGCTCTCATTATCTTTTCACCTCTTTGTACTTCGAGCTGTTTTATTCTGACTGCCATCCCAAGCCCCACATGTTTCAATTTGCGCTAAGGTCTTTTCAAGTCCAAGATGGTTTTGAGGTCATCTGAGTCATTTGGGGATGGGTTAGTGTGTATTTTCATGCATGCTGCATACCCACAGCACTTAACAGACTATCTTCCAATTTAGTTCTAGCTGCACATAAGGTTGCTATCATGCCCTTCTTGGACATAATGACATAAAATTCCCTTATTTATGCACTCCTTTGTCAGCTGTGACACTGGTATCTTCAGAACCCATTTCAGCATATTTCCTAAAATGTTCTAGCTAAAAAAATGTAACTGCTGTGCAATCTATACTTCTGTATAGTTACCTTGTGGCTACAAGGGTATACACACATATTTGGTAACAGGACTGTTTTGCAGTCTGTCCAATTCCAATTTCCACACCACTTTTCACCACTGTGATTGCAGTGTGAAGTATGATATCCAGGGGCTGTGGTCCTTTGATTGTTTCTTTATCTCCAAATAAATTAGTTAAATGTAAAATTATAAACGGCATTAAGGATATAGTGTCTTAGGTGATCGTAAAGGGTGTACAAAAATGAACCGCTAACAACTCGGTAAATGCAGCTTGGTCGCAAGAGCATGCAGGAATGTGCACTGTTGCCGTGGGTGTGGGTTTGCACCATCCATACCCAAGACTAGGCTTCACACTAAGCACACCACTAAGCAGAGTCTTTGGTCTAGCTCCCCATACCAGTTTTTAACCAATTTCTCTGGGAGACAGTATCTTCCAGTGCTCACTTGCCCAAAGTAACTTTTTTTAATAAACTGTTACATTGTCACACAAACAGACAGATGAGCATACATGCGCACACATACATGCACACACACACACACACACACACACACACACACACACACACACACACACACACACACACACACACACACACACACACACACTCACACACATATAGAGGCATTAATATTTAGAGAAAGCGAGCAATTTTCTTTAACCTTGTATCCAGCTTCACCATAGTAAACTGCTTCCTTCCCAAATTAGTTGATTGGTGAACTCCTATTTATTCTTTGACTCTTGCTAATGAGCCAAATAATCATTAACACAAACTGTTGTGTGTAGCAAACCAGTCTGGCCATTTAGGGGTAAATGTTTCCAACTTTAAATCAGTTAGCAGTAAATTTCCATCTATTCATAGGATCATAGGAGGTTACTAGGCTAATGACCCCCCCTAGGGCCCTTACAAGCCTAGCCAAGTTTTACCCTTATTTCCACGATCAGCAACTATCACCCCTGTCGAAGAGGGACATAGGTGGAACCCCTGGGGTGAATGTACGGTTACCCATCCAATTGTCCAGATTACATTTGAAGAGGGCCAGTGAGGTGCTTTGGTTGACATGAAGCAGGAGTCTGTTCCAAATGTGTGGTAACCTCTGGGAGGCAAATCTGACCCTCCAGAAGGTTTTATTAATGTCACATACCAGGTTAAGATCTTTACAGTGAGTAACCTGTGCACCATTTGACTTACAGATGTGTAGCATTTTCACTAAAGCAGGTTCAAAGATTGCCTGTGTGGAGTCTGCATGTCCTCCCCACAGTTGAGTGGCATTTGAAAGACATGCATGAATGGGCATGCCTTCGTTGAAGGTTGGATGTCGGGCTGGCACCTCAGCACTGTAAAAATCTACTGCCAATCATTAGCGGACCGGAGTTCTGCTGTAGCAACCCCTAACCGGGAAAAGCCGAAAGAAGAACATCATAGGCAGTGACTTAAGTGCAGAATACATGCACACAGGTCTGTACACCTCAAGCTCCAGGGCAGTATTTATACTTTTCCCATACAGAAACCACATATGCAGTTAAGCAAAGTTTCACATATGCATGCTAATGTGTTTGTTTTCCTGCTCTTCACTAGCTGTTACCTTTCAAAAATTTTTCATTGCAAATTTGCTGCTGTTAGCTTCCTAGCCTAACAACAGTTTCTGTTTCACAAGTATGCTATGCATTTCCCATCTCATGTATATTTGCTATATTTTCTAGTGGAAGGTAGTTACAACCTTCATATACTTTTTTATAGACTGAAGAGAAAAGGTCACAAGTTTTCACATGTTTTTATGCCATGCAAAATACATTGCAGATTCAGTCAGATGTTTTTAGTTTACCTTTTGTTCAGTCTAAATGCAACTCACAAATCTGTTCCATTCTGACTGTAAAAGCATTGAAGATTTATTCTCAGTCATCACACCATGTTCTTCTTTCTCCCATTTCACCTGAAGCGTTTCATCCATTCCAGCTATTGTTTGCTGAAGTATTTCTTGGATATATTTATGGAGACACTGCCACTCAAAAGTTCAAAAAGTACAAGATTCTGTACTAAATTTTAATAAACAGCAAATTTTAAGCCATATTTGTTTATCTACTGGTGCTACTATTGTTGTAAACATGTCTTCCTTATCTTTTAAACTGTTTTACTTAAATATCATTTACTCATATGTTTAGTGCTAGTCCCTGCTTGAAAGCAGATCAGTGTAGGCTTTTCCTTTCCTATTCCAATCCATTTCAACTTAATGTCATTTTAACTGTGTTTCTCTGGTCATTTGTCTGGCCTTTTTTAAAGCTAGATACATTTGAAGTTGCATCTTTTGATATACTTCTGCATCAGCCACCCCAATCACAGTTATGTCTATGATCTTTTTTTCCTTCACTCCATTTAATCTACAGTTTGCAACCAGCTCACACAAGCACCATAGAAAAGCTTCAATACATTAATCTTTGGCGCATACACATATGTGAAAGCATTTCCTTTCATGCATAATGTTTCTTTTTGGCTTAGCATTTAGTTACCTTACTAATTACTGACTCATATGTACCACTCTGACCCTCTGAGAATGAAATGGAACTCTATACTGCCTCAACTTTCCTCCCATTGACAATAATAAAACATTTGCCTAGATTTCTGATCTGTCTAATTTGGTTCGAATTCTGAAACAAGCAAACCTCTGCCTCCTGGCAGGCCAGCTGAATGGTTTTGAGAAGTCAAACAACTCAAGTGTCTTAAACATCGTTTTTGAAAAGAAAAAAAAATTTCTTGGGCTAAGTGGTGTAAAATTGGTCAAACCACCACATTATGAGGTGAAACAACTCACTTTCAGTAAAATATCTTACCCTGAGCTTGGCAGACATTGCACTGTTTGTTAGTGCAGTTTTAGTTGGGAATGGCATTTTCATTTTTATTTCATAAATAAGGTCCTTGTTCTGACATAATGTCTTAAAGCACACATCTGGGTATATAACAGTAGTGTCATTAACATAAGCATACGCCAGGGAAGGCAGGACTTGATCAATTTTAGTAATGCAGGTGTGATTAATAATTGTTAAAGATAAAGAAAACATACATGCAATGTATGCTACATGAATATGAAAAAAATATTATAGTTTTCTTTTCTAATAATGTATGTGTACCTGTGTTTAAGTGATAATTTAATAAAGGTGTGAAAGAAAAAGATACACCATTTAACTAAGCATGTAACTTTTATTATGTACAAACTCAGCAAAATTTTGTTAACAGTTCAGTCATCAAGAATACATTGGCAGTAAGCAGCAGATATGATGCACTATGGAATAGTCTTTCTTAAAATGTCAATACTATACAATAGTTTTAACGTGGAAATAGCTAGAATACATATTCACTATATATACAAACTTAACTAGCTCTTCTATACTTATTAGCACAATCTCCATTAACAGTGAATTTTGAAACTTGCTGTGACTTCCTTTAAGCTTTAGTCCCAAGAGAAAAGTTTAGCATCTTGAAGTTGATATCCTTTGTGCTCCATGGTGTGAAATTAAAGTTTTATGTGAAGGAGAGCACAGTTTTTTTATGAATTAGCATTGTTTCTGACACTCTCCAGTGTCACACATGCATCTCTCTCTCTCTCTCTGTATATATACATATATATATCATCATCATCAGCCACCTTTTTCTCATTTTTCTACATAGAGTCAGGGTATCATGCTAACTGTCGCCAACTTTCTTGATTCAGTGCCATGCTCCTGCCTTCTTCAACACTCATGCCTGACTGTCGCAGATCTTCTTTCTCACAATCCATCCACCTCTTTGCTGGATGTCCTTGCTTCCACTTACCTTCTTCCTGTCTGTCCCAAATCTTCCTCACCAGATTGTCTTCTGCTTTTCTACACATGTGCCCAAACCACCGTAATCTGTTCTTTTTGATCTTTACTGCAATTGGAGCTACTTTGGCTTCTGCTCTTATGTCCTCATTTCTTCGCCTGTCCCACAGTGTTTATCCTACCACCTTTCTCAGGCACTTCATTTCCATCATCTCTACCTTCTTCAACTGTTCTGCCTTTACTGCCCAGGTTTCTGTACCATACAGTAGTACTGGTCACACCACTGTCTTGTACACCTTACTTTTCAGCTTCTTTGGCATTCTTCTGTCATAGACTACACCTGATACTCTATGCCAGTTGGCTGCAGCCCCTCTGATTCTAGCTTTGACCTCTTCATTCAGACTACCCTTCTCCTCAGCTATTCCTCCCAGATACTTGAAGCTGTTTACCTGTTACACAATCTTCCCATCTATCTCTATTCTCAGATTCTTCTGATTTCTGCAATTTGCTGCCATTACCACCATCTTATCGGTGCTTAGTTTCATCCCATGTGCCTTCAGATTTGCATTCCATTCTTCTGTCCTTTGCTGAAGTTCTAGCTCAGAGTCTGCCTGTAATGCCACATCATCTGCATACAGCAGCTTTGTTGCTCTGACCCCTCCAACCTGTTTGCTGATGTAGTCCATTACCAGTATGAACAGCAGTGGGCTCAGAGCTGAACCCTGGTGTACACCCACTCCCACTGGGAACCCCTCAGTGAGGCCAAACACTGTTCGTACTTGAGTCATTGGGTCCTTGTACATAGCCTGTACTAATTCCACCAATGTTTCTTGGACTTCAAACCACCGCAGTACTGCCCAGATCAGCTTCCTTGGGACCTTGTTGTATGCTTTCTCCAAGTCTAGGAATGCCCAGTTGGACTCTCTTCTCATCTCTAGCTTCTTCTCAAGTATCTGTCTCAGTGCAAACATCAGATCAGTTGTGCTGCATCCTGATTTGAATCCAAACTGCTCATCTCCCATCTTACATTCTACTATTCTGTGTATCTGTTTATCAATCACTCTCTCCAGAACTTTCATGCAATGTGACAGGAGTCTGATACCTCTGTACTGCCCACAGTTGTGGATGTCCCCTGTGTTCTTATACACTGGCACAAGTATGCTTATTCTCCAGTAATCTGGGATACACCTTTCTCTCCTCACTGCTATTAGTTCACTCAGGAGCCATTTCTCCCCTATCATATCTCACCTAGCATCTTTATCATATTTGCTGTGACCTCATCTGAGCCTGCTGCTTTCCCTGACTTCATCTTCCTTAGTGCTGTTCTTACTTCTTCTAGGGTGGGGTCCTCTTCTTTTCTCTTTGTAGGCTGTTTCTGTGGCAGTACAGCTTCTATGGAGTTTTCTTCATTCAGAAGCTGCTGGAAATACTCCTTCCATCTGCCTTTGATGTCCTCTGGGCTGGTGAGCAGGTTGTTGCTGGCATCTCTTATGAATTGTGTCTGACTATCTTCTTTAAGTTAGAGAAACAGATTTGCACCTTCCTTCCTGAGATATACAGAGAAAGCCCTTAGCCACTTTTAAATCATTTGTTAAAACTCCTATCAGGATTGTATGCAAGATGATGGGTTATTTTCCTCTGGCATTGGAAAAGATTATAATTTCCTCCTTAGTTGATCCTAGAAGGCAGAACAGCAGAATATTGAGCCCTGGGGTGAAGTATGAATGGTAAACAAATTAAGAAAAACAAGTAGTCAGGTAATATATAGCTACAGATAAAATAATTGGCGATGCAAAGTGGAAAACCGGATCTTGATTTGTACCACTTCTACAGGATGAGATGAGAGAAAAGTAGATTAAGTATGTTAACGGACTGTTACGTTTCAACTCTCCACATTTTGTGGAACTAGTATATGTTTTAATGAAAGAAATTTTATGATGTTTAACCTGTGTGAGACATCTGTAAAAAAAATAGTATTTTTAGGTAAGTTGGATTCATCTGCAAGGATCATAGGGCTTCAGAACTGTTAAATACTAAGAGAAATTTGCAAATATCTGAATACATGGTCATAAGCAGGTAAGTCGCACACGGATCTTGTACCACATTTGTCATGAATGGTGAGAACTTCATACACTATTCTATGCTCAGATTGTCCTTTGCTTCTGTAGCTAATGACTAGGCTAAGGTTTTTTTGAATCAAAGTGCATGGTTCATGTATTGAGGAGGATATACAGTGGACTATGCTTTCAATATTGTCCTTTTGTAAACTGTATATTCATTTCTTTTTTTTTTTTTATGTTTGAGTTTCTGCAGTCAAGTCCAGCCTTTCAGAACAACATAATGTGCATTTTTATCCGATTGTCTAATAGGTATAAAAGGCTAAGTAGTAGACACTGCTTATTCAGTTGGTACATTGGGAGGTAGCTCATGTGGATCCCGGCACCTGATCTGTTCAAACTGTCGAGTTTCTCTATAGTTCTTCCATAGGCATCTTTTTATGTCTCATTTTGTCTCCATCTATATCTGCCAAATTTTCCCAAGCTGTCATTTTACTTTGGTGCACCTACATGAAGAATTAATTCAATAATTTTGCATGAAGTGCCACATTTTCAGACCCCCCCATTGTAATTTTCTGTCAAGTCCTCCTACATTATCCAGTGTATGTGCAGCATTTAGTCTGCCCAAATGTCAGTCTTGTCCATTTTTTGTCTAGGATTCCTTTAACCTGCAATAGAAGTTTTATTGTCTTTTGACATTGACCAATTTTTGTATCCCATCTTTCATTTTTCACCCTTACAGAAAACTTCCTGTTTTCAGTAATAACTTGTCTTACCAGTCTGTTATGCTAGTCTGAATGCCTACATTTTCCACATTTCCTTTTGCTCCTAGTATATTTGTATTTTACTTCCTCAGTCATTCCTTAAAGCAATCCCCAGCCTTTCTGTGTTATTTATTACCCTACTGCTGAACTGATTGAAGTCTTTCTATAATCCAGAATCTTTGCACTTGTGTGCATGTCTTAATGTAATTTTACCAATAAACAAAACAGAAGGATGACCGATGTGACCGATGTTGGCCAGTGTCTCTCTAACCTCATCCACTGGTACTGTCTTTATTAATTGAGACAGTGGAGAGGATATTATACCTCATGGTTCAAGTCCTCACACTCTCAATTATCTTTTATTTATTTCTCTGTCTTAACCCTAGATGTGAGCACTTCCAAGTTTACTGCTGTAAGATTTATGTCATCATGAATATGGTTATTCTTTTTGCCATTTAACTAAATATCCTTTCAAGCTGTGCATCCTTATTTCATACTAATATGTATATGAGCCTTAACTGTGTAGCTGTATAATATTCCTTGACTCGGGTAATCCTAAACCATCTTGTTCTTTTGGAAGGATCAACTTGTCCCACTTAATTCTTGCTATCTCTTCCTCTCTCAGATAAATTCCTTCATCTCTTTATTAGCTTCTCCTTTGATTGATAAAAATATGCTTGACCTGTATATCTACTGGCTGGCAGATTCAGTGAAAACTTCTCCCCCCTGTCCCCTCCCATCAGTAAACCAGGACATCCCCAGTACGTGCCCCCACCCCTTATCTCTAGGGAACAGGTCATTACTGCCCTCTCAAAGGCAAAAATTAAAGCCTGCATGGGACTCGATAACATCCCAGGCTGTATCCTACATGAACTTAGGCATGAACTTGCAGCACCCTATTCAACCAAAGCCTGAGTACCGGCTTTGTTCCAGCCGAGTGGAGGACAGCCACTGTCATCCCTTTACACAAAGGTGGAGCATCCACCGATCCAGGAAATTATAGGCCCATCAGCCTAATTGGCCTGATCTGCAAGGCCATGGAACAGATTATCATGGACGTCATTAACAGGAACATTGGCAACCTCTAAACACTCGACCCCACACAGTTTGGCTTTGTCAAGGAGAGGTCATGTCTGTTAAATCTGGTTGACTTCTTTGAGACAGTCACCAAAGCCATGGACGAGGGGAAGACGGTGCCCACCACCTACCTTGACCTGGCCAAAGCCTTCAACACTATTCCCAAGTCAAGCATATAGACAAACTCTCTCAACTAGGCATCAATGCATATGTTACCAGATGGGTAGCAAACTGGCTCACTGATAGAACCCACCTAATCAAAATAGGGGAAGCCACCTCAAGCAGTAGACCTGTAATGAGCAGCTAACCCCAGGGATTGGTCTAGGGGCCTCTGTTATTTGGGATATACTTTTCTGAGGTGCAGGCCAAAACCAGTGGGCTATGCCTGACCAAGTTTGCAGATGACTGCAAGCTGGGCACAGTCGTCAGTTCCCCAAGTGATGTGGATGTCCTCCAAAAGGGTCTCACACAAACAAATGACTGGTGCCAGAAAAATGGTCTCAAACTTAATGCCAAAAAATGCATCATCATCCCCTTTGGGGAGAGTGATGTCCCCACATATTATCACATTAATAACAATGTCCTAAGTACACAATCAGTAGTGAGGGATTTGGGCACCCAGGTTGATAGCAACCTGACTTTCGACCACTATGTTGCTTCCGGTGTACAGAAAGCTTTCTATATGGCCCACCTCATAAGTAAGGGTATCACATCCAGGGGCAAAGAGGTCATAAAATCCCTGTATTATTTTCTTATAAGACCAATTTTTGAGTATAATGTCCCCTTCGGCATGTACCTCCCAAATCACATGCAGCAGCTGGAGAGACCACAGAGGTTCCTCACCAGGAGAATATATGGCCTCAAACATCTACCCTACACAGATAGGCTAAAAGCCCTGTCTCTCTACTCAGTTTCATACAGACTCCTCAGAGGTGGCATCTGTCCAGCATAAAAAGCAATCTCAGACCCCGCCTTAATGGGACAGTTGCATATCTGCAAGTCAAGCTCCACTTGTGCAACCTGTACGCATGACCTCAACCTGGTCTGTGAAATCAATAGGACTTGTTGGTGGGACAGATGTGTGTCCCAGAGATGCCCCCATCTGTGGAATAGACTCCCTCTCCACATCAAGCAGAGTACCTTATCATCCTTTTTTAAGTGCAACCTGGATAACTGGATGAGAAACAGAAAATACACTCCTGGGGTTCCACCTGTGTCCCTGCTGGACAGGGCCTCTGGTTGCCGACTTGTCTAAACATGGGCTAAACTCTTGGCTAGGTTTATAAGGGCCTCGGGGGCCAATAGCCTAGTAACCTCCTATGATCCTATGATCCTATATAATACTAAAGGGACTAAAAACATGTTCACAGTTTGCATTTTACTATCCATAAGTATAAACAGGAGCTTCTAGTTTTTCATTTTTTGCATTACCTTTTGTTAAGCCTATTCCCACATTTCCTTAGATGCTGTAACAGAATCCTCCATACTCCTAAAAACATCTTTCCTATTGTGGCCACATAAATAGGGGTATTGCTGAATCAGTTCGCGCGTGGGTACATAATTCACAGTTATTGCCTTTGTTTTATAGTCATTAATTTTATATCCAGAAAAGATGTGAAACTGTCTCAAAATGTTCCACAGCACTGATGTCCCTTTCAGAATTTATCAAGTACAAGATAATATCATCTGCAAACAAAACCAGTATTTCTTGATTACCATGCCAGTTCTGTCATTGAATTTATGAGTCCCTTATTTTCTTTGTCAGTGGCTCAAAATATAAAGCAAATAACAAATGTGAAAGAGAAACCCCCTGCCTGGATTCTCTCTTCAGACATAACTTATCAGAGAGAAACCGCTCTCTCCACTTTAATTTTTGTCTCTGATCCTTCATATATCATCCTAATTAACCTTATAATGTTAGGGGAATTCAAATGCTTCCTTTGCTATTTCCCGAACAGCCATTCGACAAAGTGATATACACCCTGGATTTCATAGGCCCCCCCATAATGTGAAATCAGTACTTAATTTGTCATTTATTAATTCAAAATATGAAATATTCCCTAGTTTCTTAATTAGTTTTTGTAAACACTATTCTTTAACTCTCTAACTCTGTAACTCAAAGACCTGTAGATCCCACAATGTTTCTGTTACCCAAGAGTGTTTAGTATTATTTTTCCTTAGATAGATAGACACATACATACATATATAGAAGTATTTCAGACATTGGCAGTAATTCCCTTCTAGCCTGCCAATATAGCAAAACGATCATTACCACAATAATTATCCAACTTTTTCTTAAAACACCTAATGTTACCTTGATATAATTTGGTACTGTGTTCCATTTATGAGCTCCGCTCACACAGGAGCAATTATTACATCTCTGTTTCCTATATAATCACCAACACAGGTTGTCTGATGAGTTTCTACCACTCTTTGATAACTCTAAACATTCCCTGTGGTAGTTGCCTCTAAATGCACTACCTGAATAAGGTCTCCTCTTAAAGTTCTGTATGAAATACTGTACAAGTTCAGATATTTTAATCTTTCATAATAACTTAAATTATCACATTCACAGATTCCAGTGCTATAGTTTCATTATACTTTTTCCAATTAACTCATATTTCTTTCTTATAATGTTTCCATGTTATTACTCAGGGGCGGCTCGTGCTATCAGACTGCCAGTCTGCAGCCCTCCCACCTAGAAAAAACAAAGAAAAAAAATCTGTGAAACAAAAAATCACGAGTCCCGACTCCTCTGTGCATGTGCGGACACATTGGGGAATTCAGACTGCCTTTATCAGCAGTCCGGATGCAGAGAAAGAGGTACCCAGCAACCTGTGCTGTGGGATACCCAGGAATCTGTGCAGTCGATGACCGCACAGAACAGAGGAGCTCCGGACTGCTTCCCTTGCAGACAGGGCCAATGAGGGTTAAGCTGAGAGCTCTCTTGGGGATTTCACTGCGCAGGCTTCGTGACTTATACTGCAAATGGTCGCTGGCTGGATGGGCTTCGTGCAGATGGATTATGTGGCTTCGGACATGTTCATAAAACAGGTAGGTGAAGACTGGTGTGGTGTGTGTGTGTTTGTGTGTGTGTGTGTGTGTGTGTGTGTGTGTGTGTGTGTGTGTGTGTGTGTGTGTGTGTGTGTGTGTAATGTCCCAGTTGCTATATACTGGTGGCTAGAGGGAACAAATGGTGGTGGGTAAAGATACTCAGGCTTGAGCCCTGTACCTTGGATGCAGGTGGCAAGGACCTGAATTCCCTATCCACCACCATTTCTAAAAAAATTGCAGATTTTTGCCTCATATTTGTTCTGTTCCACATAAAATCTATGGTTTCTGTATCTACATTTTTCCTTGCCTTGCAAAGTCTGTAGTGCAGTGGTGCAGTGGTGCACTGATAGCATTGCTGCCTAACAGCTACAGGTTCTCTGGTTTGATTCGTGGCTGGGGTGCCTTCTGTGTAGAGTTTGAATGTCCTCCCATCTTACAAAGATGTGTCCCTGCTCTGCTGAAAATTATCTTTTGTTACAAGTCAGACTAGTTTCCTGGTTAAATGTTTAAAAATAACAGGCATTTGAATTTCAGACTTCATATTCTTCAGAAAGTACATGGTAACACAAAACTGTTTATTCTAGCAGATCTCTAAGTTTATAACATGGATATTTGAAATTTGTCCCTATTTTTGGGACTGTATTCCCCCATTATTGGCTTTGTCCAGGTATTTTGTGCTAAGGTTGAGAGCTATCTATGGTGAAAACTGAATTCATTGAATGTCTGGGGGCTGTATTCCCCCCATTACTGGCTTTGTCCACATGTTTTTGCTAAGAGGTTGAGAGCTATGGTGAGAACTGAATTCACTGAATATGTTTGGGGGCTGTATTCCCCCATTATTGGCTTTGTTCAGGTGTTTTGTGCCAAGAGGTTGACAGCTATGGTGAGAACTGAATTCACTAAATGGTAGCCATTTAAGTTTGTCTTCCTCTCTTTCACAAAACAGCTGATTTGGCATAGTGGTATGCTTCTCTGACTGTTTTGAACAGGGTCCCCTGGGTTAAAGACGTGACAGTGAAATGTATGGTGGTAACACAGCATTTTATTCTAGCAACTTTCCAACATTGTACAATCAATGTTTAAAATGTGTCCCTGGTTTTTGGGCTTTTGCCCCCCCCCCAATAAATTTCGGCTTTTTCAAGATTTCTTGTGCTGCAAAGTTCAGAGATACAACTGTGTGTCGAGTAGATTTTACAAGGAGCTGAGAGCTGCAGGGAAACAAAACTTTAGTGCTGCTTATTCTGAGTCTGCTTGCATTGTTATTAGCGCAACAGGTAGTGTCCATGCTTTTGATGCAGAAGGTTGTGGGTTCTACTCCCACAGTAGATAGATGCATTGCTGATACTCTACTGTGTTGTAAAGTGGGTGGATGCTGCAGTCCTTTTTGGCAAAGATACCTAGAGTAGTAACTATGAACCTGTTATCAGTTTGCCATACAGTCCCTATTGCGATATTACTAGCTTATCATTTTTTTTAATGCATGCAACATGGGCAATCTATTCCTCAAGGGCAACAGGCACTTTATTTGTAGATGAATAAACAATGACATATAAAGTTGTTTGCTAGCAGCAACCTCTTCATTGTTACAGATTTCTTTAATGTGGAATTATTTAGATGCCTTTTACACTTCAGAGATTGTGCATATTTACTGATACTGGTGGACTGTAGAAGGTTGAGTAGACTTTTATGATGGAAATGTTCTGAATTGGGTAATACAACTGTGTGTCGAGTAGATTTTACAAGGAGCTGAGAGCTGCATGGGAACAAAACTTTAGTGCTGCTTATTCTGAGCCTCCTTGCATTGTTAATAGCACAACAGGTCATGTACTTGCTTTTGATGCAGAAGGTTGTGGGTTCTACTTCCACAGTAGATAGATGCATTCCTGATACTGTACTGTGTTGTAAAGTGGGTGGATGCTGCAGTCCTTTTTGGCAACGATACCTAGAGTAGTAACTATGAACCTGTTATCAGTTTGCCATACAGTCCCTATTGCGATATTACTAGCTTATCATTTTTTTTTTAATGCATGCAACATAGGCAGTTTATTCCTCAAGAGCGACAGGCACTTTATTTGTAGATAAATAAACAATGACATATAAAGTTGTTTGCTAGCAGCAACCTCTTCATTGTTACAGATTTCTTTAATGTGGAATTATTTAGATGCCTTTTATACTTCAGAGATTGTGCATATTTACTGATACTGGTGGACTGTAGAAGGTTGAGTAGACTTTTGTGATGGAAATGTTCTGAACTGGGTAATACAACTGTGTGTCGAGTAGATTTTATAAGGAGCTGAGAGCTGCAGGGGAACAAAACTTTAGTGCTGCTTATTCTGAGTTGGCTTGCCTAGTTAATAGCACAACAGGTAGTGCACTTGCTTTTGATGCAGAAGGTTGTGGGTTCTACTCCTACAGTCAATAGATGCATTGCTGATACTGTACTGTGCTGTAAAGTGGGTGGGTGCTGCAGTCCTTTTTGGCAAAGATACCTAGAATAGTAACTATGAACCTGTTATCAGTTTGCCATACAGTCCCTATTGCAATATTACTACCGTATCATGTTTTTTTAATGCATGCAACATAGGCAATTTATTCCTCAAGGGCAACAGGCACTTTATTTGTAGATGAATAAACAATGACATATAAAGTTGTTTGCTAGCAGCAACCTCTTCAATGTTACAGATTTCTTTAATGTGGAATTATTTAGATGACTTTTACACTTCAGAGATTGTGCATATTTACTGATACTGGTGGACTGTAGAAGGTTGAGTAGACTTTTATGATGGAAATGTTCTGAACTGGGTAATACAACTGTGTGTCGAGTAGATTTTACAAGGAGCTGAGAGCTGCAGGGGAACAAAACTTTAGTGCTGCTTATTCTGAGTTGGCTTGCATTGTTAATAGCACAACAGGTAGTGTACTTGCTTTTGATGCAGAAGGTTGTGGGTTCTACTCCCACAGTAGATAGATGCATTGCTGATACTATACTGTGTTGTAAAGTGGGTGGATGCTGCAGTCCTTTGTGGCAAAGATACCTAGAGTAGTAACTATGAACCTGTTATCAGTTTGCCATACAGTCCCTATTGCGATATTACTAGCTTATCATGTTTTTTTAATGCATGCAACATAGGCAATTTATTCCTCAAGGGCAACAGGTACTTTATTTGTAGGTGAATAAACAATGATATATAAAGTTGTTTGCTAGCAGCAACCTCTTCATTGTTACAGATTTCTTTAATGTGGAATTATTTAGATGACTTTTACACTTCAGAGATTGTGCATATTTACTGATACTGGTGGACTGTAGAAGGTTGAGTAGACTTTTATGATGGAAATGTTCTGAACTGGGTAATATAACTGTGTGTCGAGTAGATTTTACAAGAAGCTGAGAGCTGCAGGGGAACAAAACGTTAGTGCTGCTTATTCTGAGTTGGCTTGCCTTGTTAATAGCACAACAGGTAATGCACTTGCTTTAGATGCAGAAGGTTGTGGGTTCTACTCCCACAGTAGATAGAAGCATTGCTGATACTGTACTGTGTTGTAAAGTGGGTGGATGCTGCAGTCCTTTGTGGCAAAGATACCTAGAGTAGTAACTATGAACCTGTTATCAGTTTGCCATGCAGTCCCTATTGCAATATTACTAGCTTACCATGTTTTTTTAATACATGCAACATAGGCAATTTATTCCTCAAGGGCAACAGGTACTTTATTTGTAGATGAATAAACAATGACATATAAAGTTGTTTGCTAGCAGCAACCTCTTCATTGTTACAGATTTCTTTAATGTGGAATTATTTAGATGACTTTTACACTTCAGAGATTGTGCATATTTACTGATACTGGTGGAGTGTAGAAGGTTGAGTAGACTTTTATAATGGAAATGTTCTGAATTGGGTAGTTTTGTCATTGGTGCATGCATTTTGTTTCATTGTTTACTAATGTTCAAAACAATAAATTTAAAATGCCCTCCAACAACTGTACTGTATTGTACAAAGAATACAATTGGGAAGGTGTATTAAAGAGCATGTGTATGTTTCGTGTTCAAGGGGCCTATGATTTGAAAACAGCCCAAAGTTAATCTTTATCTGCCACTGGCAAAATGTATTTTCTTTGAATGTGGGTTTCAATGCTGTTTCAATGCATGTGAGTTTCAAGGGCAGAGATGTTTTAATGCTAAGTCTGTTTTCATTGTGAGACTGCATTGCTTTGTTTGGCAGATATCTATTGGGGTTTGTGCTGTAAAAATGCAAAATAAAACTTTCAAATGAAATCCAAATCATCACAGAAGTAAAGCAGTATACACATTACAGTGTTTATGGTAAATGGGGCTAAATAACCAAGAAATGGGACACTGGAACGGTTGCAGGGGGGAGGCTCCAATCAACCATGATTTTGAGAGGGGAAAGGCAGCAAATTCAGACTGCCCTGGTTGAACTATACCTCTCAGCTGTCCATATTTCTGCAGAATGAATAGATATTTGCTTCTTATTTTTGGTTTGTTCCTCATAAAATGTGTGGTTTTCTGGCAAATCATTTAGGAATGAAGTCATTAATGACAGACATTGAGTTTTACGTCATAACCTTCAGAAAAATGCATGTTAAAGCAAGACCTGTTATTTTGTCAACTGTCTTAAGTTTATACAAGAGCAATTTTTAGTAGTGTTTGTATGTTCTCCCAATATATTTGGCCTGGTCCAGATTTTCTGCATTAACAGGTTGAGAGGTACGTGCAAATAAAATTGCTTTATAGAATTAGGCATATCCAAACCTTTCAACTGTCCCAGATTTTGGCTCAAAATGTTGCTCTTCCCCTAATAATCCCTCTGCAAAATGGCAATTTTGGAAGAAAACATGGAGGGTTTACAATTAATAAATAACTATAATAATCAGTTATAGATTACTTTTATTTCAGAAATGCATGTAGATTATTTTATTTTGTCAGCTGCTCAAGTTAGCAATACTAATATTAAAAGTGTCCCTTCTTTGACAGGTTCCCAGCTGTGTTGTGTGGCTATTTTATATTTTTGCATCACATTTATGGTCCATTTTTTATAAAATTGTGTTTTTTTGGGAAAATTAGTGGCAAATCATTAAAGACTGAAGTTAGAAAATAATAAAAGACATTTGAGTTTCAGATTTCGTACCTTTCAGAAAATTCATACTAATGCAAGACCTACTTTTTATCTTTCTATGTTTATAAGAGCAATATTTAAAAATTGTCCTTATTTTTGGGCCTTTGTCCCACTTCTATGTATGGCTTTGTCCAGATTTCTTGCTCTGAGGTTGAGAGGTATGACAAATGTGTCAGGGCCATCGCAGTCAGCCAGAGACATTTCAAATTGTGACAAACTTGTTGTACCCCACTCACCCATGTAGTGACTCTGGATGTGTCCAAGCAAGGCAAGGAGCAGTTATGCAGTGTAAATGTGCAGACTATTCCTCCCCATCCAAGGTGAACACAAGTACTACAGTGGCTTTTCATCTGTCATTGATTTTGCAGAATGTTCTGGTTTCTGTCATTTTTATACTGTTGATATATGTTTACTATTATTCAGAAAGTGCCTTTTGCTCTGTGTTTAAGTAGCAGTGCTTTAATGACCATCAGGTAAGCTTGTCTGATATTGTAAGATGCAAGTAAGTTTTCATAAGCAATATTGCCAACATTGAAAGCCTTTCTGTTGTTGCCATGCAGAGAATACTTACATAACTAGATAATGTATAAGCCTTGGGTATTGAAATGTATATGACAGTATTTGTAATAAAGGCCAGGATCAGATAATGTTATGCTCATTACAGGCTTTACCTGCAAACTAAACAGAATGCCAATCCATATCCTGTGCAGTAATCCTTTAAGCAATATGTGTTGAGCTTGTTTCTTGTTTGCTTTTCATTTTTTACTTTGATCATGTTTTCCCCATGAAACAAGTAGACAGTTGTCAGGCAGCAGGTCTTTTTCGGATAAGAAACATTTTTACAAGTGAGGGTATCACAGAGATTGCTACTTTCAGCATGTTACTTGGTACTTTAATAAAGCTGAATATAAATTATAATTAGAACTGGAGTGCAAGGAGAAGTGATTTGAGTTAAGTGCTGCTTGTTTTTCTTATACTTGATTTTGACTGGCATTCCAGTAATGTATTTAAAAAGTAATTTATTTTTTCATGCCTCACATCCTTTTTGTTTCCATTTAGATATTAAGTAAGCTTTCATGCAGCCAATGGATTGAAATATTTTTTTTCTTCTATGCTTCATTTTGTCTTGATCGGACTCCCATAATGATGGTTTGGCACCCAGGGCGGCATATTTAATTAAAGATTTTGTGGTTTTGAGCATAGCTCTTCCCCTTTCTAGTTGGTCACACCCATTCCCATTGACCCCACCCATCCAGCTGTCTCCTGCAGCCCCCCCTTTGATTTGAAGTCACCAGCCGCCACTGTTATTACTTCATAGTTCTGTTTGGGTCTAATGTAACTTACAAATGGTGATTTCATAATTTCTGATTTTCAAGGCTTTATAAATCTTTTAAACAGATATTAGTTGAATAAGTATCATTAACCAATTGACTGTTATGATCAGAAAAACTCAAAAGCTGGATCTATCCATATGCCCAGGTCCTTAAAATGAATCTACAGTTTCACTCACTGTGCACTCTATTGAACATCCGACCTTCAGTCTATGTCTTCCAAATCTCACATGCTTAGTTTTTGATGAATTTATAGGTATATTATTCTGTTGTGCCTGAATAGTCAAGTGATCACATTCTTTTGTATACATGCCCTGTCTGTAACAGATGCAATAATTTTATCCATTTTGAAAAGTTAGATCTGAAAGATGCATCATAAACAAGTATGGGCCTAGACCAGAGCCTTGTGGGATACCCTGAATGTAACCTAGAATTTCACCTGTCCAGTTGTTGTATTTGCTGTGTCCTATTTGTAAGCCATGCATCTATCAATTTTATTAATATTACATTAATACCTAGTTTTAATTTACTGACCAGTGTGCTGTGTATTGTCCTATCAAATGCTGAAATTAAGTCTATATAAATTATATCACAGCACAATTTTTGTCTGTCTTTAACTTATGCTTATGCATGCTGATATATGGTTTCATGTCCCAGCCTTGCCAATTCTGACAATAATTTATCCAAAATAACCTTCTCCATTATTTTACCACAACATGAAAGTAAATGTATTGGTTTATATAACTCTAGGTTTGTGCTATTCCCCTTTAAAGATAGTGTTAACAAGTACATCTCTTCGATCTTGAGGAATCTCCCCATACTTAAATGGTGTAGTGAATAACAGATATAACGGTACTGTAAGTTAATATAGTAACAAATACAATGGTACTGTAAGTTAATGCTGAAGCATTATCAGGTCAATATTACTAATTCTGTCTCCTCACTGTGCTTTTTGGGGCCGGGTTTCCATAGTTCTTTTTCAGTATAATCTAATTTGATTTCAGTATCTGAAGGTACCTGGATGTTACTAGCACAGTGTATCATCCCTGTATGGAATTTATTTATAATATTTTGTGTTTGAGAATAAATTTCAGAATCTGTGCACAGTTTATTGATTTGTATGTTTTTACTCCTGCCGCAGCATATATGTCTATAAAATTGTTTCCTTTTATGCTCAATATCTTTGTATATATTTTCTTTACATTTTTCCTGGCCTTGACTCACTGTGTTTAATTTGTCTGCCGAGTTTGTTTATTTTGGTTTTAAAAGTTATAGTTTAACCTTGTATCTAATTTCTTGTATTTTTTAAGTCTCATCTTAAGTATCTTGTTCGTATAGAAATATGTCCTCCTGACTTGTATGCCTAAGTCCTAATGTTAAACCTTTTTTCTTTAACATTCAATTTCCCTTTCAAAACTTGCCTTATACATTATGCAGTCCTTCCACTGAATGCATCACTCCAAATTGGTTTACATGGTTACCATTTATCTTATAGTCTTTTATTAATCTTTATTTCATTGGGTTAGATTGTAGTGTGACAGGCTTGCAGTAAGTTTACCATTATAATGCCATGATCATAGTACATCAAAGGTGGTAAAGCTTGACATAAATAAACAATAATGTTCTTATGCACACAAACAATGTCAAGTATGTTCCATTCCCTGGTAGGTTTATTGGCAATCCATGGAAGTTGTTGTCCTTGAACATACATTGTATATAATTTCCTTACTGGTATTGTAGAAATAGAAATTATGTACTTACCATAACGTTCCATGTGAGTTGCTTATCTCGCCTTTATTCTCACTGATGGGTTGGAGCCAATCCTTGGCTCCGACACGGCTGATAGCAAGCTCAAGGTTTGCCAGTAGCTCAAGACCAGCCCCTTATCCCACAATGCACTGCTGGAATTACCTCAGATCTTGTTTGCTGCGAATAATAGTCTATACATATATATATATATATATACATATATACAACCCATATATACTCTCTTATATATATCTACGAAGAAGAGTACCCAAAGGGAAAGAGAAATATTGAATAACCAGGATGGCACTAGGCTCTAAGTCAACAGTCAGCCAGGAGGGGGAAGGAGGGAGGGACGTGAGAATAAAGGCGAGATAAACAACTCACATGGAACGTTATTGTAAGTACATAACTTCTATATGTGAAGTTGTTAATCTCGCCGATGATTCGCACAAATGGGTAGCGTCCCTAGCACCCTCAACCCTGGGTGGCTCATGGGAGTATGTTCTTCAGTACTGTAGAACCAAAGGAAGACCTGTCCCTAGAAGCCTTATCTTCTTTGTAATGTGAAATAAAGGTATGAGGGTTAGACCAAGTGGCTGCAGCGCAAATATCGTCAAGGGGCAATTTAGCTTGAAAAGCAGAAGAGGTAGAGACAGCTCTGGTAGAATGAGCTTTTGGTTTGTGCGTTAAAGGCATGTTCACATTTTCATAAACAAAGGATATACAATCGGATTACCATTTAGATAAGGTTGTTTTAGCCACTGGATTGCCTTTTCTTGCTTCTGAGAAGGCTACAAAAAGTTGATCTGGTTTCCTAATATCCTTAGTTCTGTCAAGATAAAATCTGAGCTGTCTGTGAACATCAAGTTTGTGCAGCATATATTCTAAGTTGTTAGAGTGGTTGGGGAAGAACACTGATAGTTCAATGACCTGATTGATGTTTGACTCAGAACAGACTTTAGGTAAAATGAGTGGTTCATTCTGAGAGATACTCTATCAGCATGGAAGATCATGTAGGGTGGTCTGATGGATAATGCTTGAAGTTCTGAGACTTTGCGGGCAGACGTAATGGCCACAATAAAAATTGTTTTCCACGATAAGAATTTTAAAGCACAAGAAAAAGCTGGTCCAAAGGGAGGAAGAATAAGTTGAGACAGCATAAGGTTTAAATTCCAGGGAGAAAAGGGAATCTTGATCGGAGGTCTCATATGAAGAATGCCTTTAAGGAAGGTTTTGGATAATTTATGACTCATAATATTTGAGCCATCAAGACCAAGGTAAAAATTTGAGAGAACAGCTAACTGAACTCGAACTGTAGCAGCTGCTGCCCCTTCCTTAAAAATTTTTGTCAAAAATTCCAAAATCGAAGATAGCGGAGCTCGAAAAGAGTCAATGTTCTGCGCGTTGGCCCAAATTGAGAACCTTTTCCATTTGCTGACATATAATTTCCTGGTAGATGGCTTGTGAGAGGACAAGAGAATCTGCCTTGTATCTTCTGAAATTGAATGAAGCCTGGCAATTAGGGGAAGTGGCTTAGCCAAGCAGTCAGTTTCAGGGACTGTAGAGAAGGATGAAGGTCCCCTGACGGGTGCGTCAGAAGGTCCGGAACTGGGTCCAGGATCCATGGATCCTCCAACAGATGATGGTGGAGAAACAGAAACCAAATCTGTCGAGGCCAGTAGGGGGCTATGAGTATAACCTTCCTTCCCAGTGATTTTGCTTTTTGTAGAAATCTGGGTATTAATCAGAAGGGTGGAAATGCATAAAGGAGACCCGGGGGCCAATCGTGTAAAAGCACATCTCTCGGGGGATGACCGGGAGGTGGTATCAGGGCAAAGTAGCTTCTGCATTTTGAATTGATGTAGCTGGCAAAAAGGTCACAGCAAGGCTGGCCCCATTTGCGGAAAATCAACTCCACAACCTGTTGATTGAGAGACCACTCGTGAAGGAGTAATATTGCCCTGCTTAGCTTGTCAGCTATGACGCTGGATTTCCCCGGGATGTGCATTGCTAACAGAAAATGCTGGGATGACACAGCCCATTGCCAAACCCTGAGAGCTTCTCGACAAAGGGGGTAAGACTTGGTTCCACCCTGCTTGTTCAAGTACCAGACTACTGACATGTTGTCGGTCTGAATTGCAATAGTCCCTAGAAGGAGAGAGTCCTGAAAGTACTACAACACCAGAAGTACCGCTCTCAGCTCTAGAACATTAATGTGCAGATGTGATTCTTGATCTGTCCATGTGCCTTGGGCAGTCTTTCCCTGAAAATGACCCCCCACCCTATCAGGGAAGCGTCCGTGGTCACAGTGGCTACTGGGGGGGGGGCAAAGGGTCTCCCTACTGTAACATGAAAAGACGTCAACCACCACCAAAGGTCTCTCCTGCAAGAATCCCTGATAAGAATTATGTGGTGCATTGGTAGTTTCTGGTAAGATCACTGAGTGAAGAGAGGCTATTGAAAGATTTGCATATGCATCCTTGTGAGTGGTATAGCCAGGATTGCTGCCGCCATCAAACCTAGTACTTTCAATACCTCCGCTGCTGTAGCTTTGTTCTTTGACACCAGTGAGCTGATGTTTTGGTGAAGAAGAGAGACTCTTTCGATAGGGAGATATAGAGTGGTGGTTGAGGTATCTAAGTCTGCTCCTATAAAAATGGTATGCTGGCATGGCAATAAGGCAGACTTTTCAAAGTTGATCGTAATGCCTAATTGATGGCAGAGTGTCAGAGTGTATTGTGTTGCCTGAGTCAATTGATGCCTGGTGGTAGCGGTGAGGAGCCAATCGTCTAAGTATGGAAACACCTGGAATCCTAGACATCTCAGGTGAGCCGTGACCACAGCCATTAATTTGGTGAACACTCTGGGGGCTGAAGTGAGACCAAAGGGCAGGGCTCGAAACTGGTAATGATTGGCTCCTAGCCAGAAGCGCAGATGATCTCTGGAGTGTCTGTCCATCTTTATGTGATAGTACACGGGCTTGAGATCTATGGAGCACATCCAATCACCTTTCCCTAAAAAGGGAAGAATGGACTGAAGCCTGACCATTCAGAACTTCTCTTTATTTGCGAATTTGTTGAGTCTGTTGAGGTCCAAAATAGGTCTCCAGTCCCCTGTTTTCTTTGGTACTAAAAAGAATCTTGAGTAAGTTCCAAATCTGACTTGGTCTGCTGGGACTGGTTGGATGACTCTTTTTTTCTAGCAATCTGTGGACCTCTATGATTGCTTGTTCCCTGAGATTGGGTGGAACATCTGGGATTTTTTTGATAGGAATGGGAGGGGTAAAAGAACGGTATGAAATATCCAATGGAAATGATGCTTTGTACCCAAGTATCCAATGCTATGATTATCCAGGCTTCTGGGTACAAAGACAAGTGACCCCCGACTGCCTCCAGAGCCGAACAGTCAGGCCCCCTTTCAGGAGCGCTGGTAGGACTGACCAGAGAACTGACCCCTGTCACCCTGTTGCTTTGGACCCCCTCTGCCACGGGGTGGCGTCTTCTGTTATAACCCACTCCTCTGCCTCTAGAGAGGGCTTCACCACATCTGTCGTGAAAGGCTGCTTGAGTTTTTTGGAACCGCATCTTTCCCCCCCTAGGGCCCTTGGGGTAGGCCCTAGTAGGAATGGAAAAGCGGACACCAATGGCAGATAAAGTCTTGCCTTCCTGTTCACACCTGGTTAAAGTTTCCTTTACTTTGGGCCCAAACAGTGATGAGCCATCAAATGGGGTATTAATAAAAGAAGACTTGAAAGGTTCCGCAAAGGAACAGAGACGCATCCAGGCTTGTCTGCGAAGAGCAATGCCCGAACTAGCAGCTCTACTCGAACCATCAGCTGCATAGGATATGAGACACGTGGACGAGTTCACTACTGAGTTAAGGGTAGCGAGCTGGGCTTTGACTTTGTAGGGCCACTCCTGCAGCTACTGTACCCTGAAGAGTATCTCCTAGCTCTTAGATCTCTCTGTAGTCTTGTAAAATGGGTCAAGTATTTCAGTGATCACAAAGAAAAAGTCGTTGAACTAAACATGCACTTCCCATATCTATCCATAACCCTAGAATCTCTGTTAGGGGGATGGATAGAAGAGGATGTCTCAGATACTTCCTTTTTAGTGGCTGCAGCCACCACCATGGCATCCACAGGCACTCCTTTTGTCAAAAAAGGTTTATCGACTGGGGCAGATATGAATTTATTGGGTCTACGAGGGACAGGTTCCATGGCCTTTGGTGACTCCCACGCCTTACAAGAGATCAAATCCATGAGCTCATCGTAAGGCAGAGACACCCAAGAAGTGGAAGGTTGAGACCCAAAAGCCTTCAAGAGCACAGACTCATCCTCAGTAGGGGTCTTGGACTGCCAGTCGCTCCTCTGACTAAGGATCTCTAGTATCTCTGCAAAAGAGATATCCTCAGAGGGGGACTGAGGCGACCCTTCTGACTCATCTAAGTCTGTGTCAGATGTCAAAGACTCCTGTGGGGAGTCTAAGTGCCTCCTCTTGCACAGTCTCTTTCTGGGCACCTCCTCAGTGGGGGGTGGTCTGGGGAGGTCTCAGAAGAGCAGGGGACACCCTGTGGGGGTACTTGAGGCTCAGGGTCTCTACGCTTAGATGGGTCAGTAGATGCAGAAGTAGACACAGGAGCTTGAGGGGAGAGGGAAAGCTGAACCGATGCTGATGTTGTCTTTGGAGACAAAATTCTCCTCATAGCCTCGAAGGAACCATGGCTCCAACGAGGAGGAGTGGACGGACCTGAGAGTACCGTCCGATCCTCCCGCACCGAAACCCTGGGCTCCGAGCCTGAGGTAGGAGCCAAGCTCATCCGAGCCAAAGCCCCGAGAGGGACAGTCGGCACCGACAAGTCTGTGCAACTATCCTCCCCGGACCCCACTGGAAAGCATCGGCTCCTAGAGCCCTTGGTCGATGCCGAGGACATCCAAGTAGATGGAGTTGATAACCCCGGAGCGGATATCGGCTGCAAGGGTCTGACCACCATCAGTTTGACTTCCTTCGGCTCCGAGAGTCCAGTATGTCTCGGAGCAGAAGTAGACAAGTTCAGTTCCATGGCCTTCGGCATCGACAAGCTGGTCGGGGCCGACAACAATTTGGCAAGTCCTGGTGCCTGTAAAAGCTTCTGCACTAGCCGATCCATGTCCATATCCGAAAGGCTGACTGAAGACTTAGCTGAATGCACCAAAGGTGCTGACTGGAGCAGAGGTGAAGAAGGAACTTCGGAGACCGGCTCCAATACTGAGAGCTGGCTCCAAATCAAAGGTTCACTCGGCTCCAATGACTGTGGAACCGATGACCCACCTTCTGAAATTTTAGCCTTTTTGGATACCTTATCTGAAGGCTTGGATTTTGAAGATTTGGAAGACATACTAACACCTTCATGGCTATCCAAACCTCTGAAAAAGATTGCTGTAGCAATCCTCTGTCTATAAGTTTCCTCCTTCTCTCCAAGAGGACTCTTGAAGAGAAGGAGTGACAAATGCTACAGGTGTCTTGGAGGTGCTTGGCCCCCAGGCAGTAGACACATTGAATATGTCCGTCAGTGATGGACATTTTCTGCCCACAATCTGGGCATTTTTTTAAAACCCAATTTGTTGGGATTTCTCCCTGTCCTCTGACATACTGATAGAAAAACAGTAAATAGATTCACAAACAACTAAGCCCAACCTGGGCACTATCTACAACAGTAATATATATATATATATATATATATATATATATATATATATATATATATATATATATATATATAAAAAAAAATATATATATATATATATATATATATATATAAATACAAATATAATACAAATATGGGACTAAGAGTCCCACAGAAAAAAACCTAACTACTAAATGGATTAATAGTAGGAAAAGGGGCTAAAGGCCCATGCAAACTAAAAAGCCAACAAGTCCCTAATGTAAAACAATTTAAACTATCAAAACTGTCTAAACTATCTAAAAATAATGGAACTAACAGATACTACATAAATATATCAAAAAGGAAAACTTTTTAAAAACTTTTTAAAAACTTGCTGTTAATTCTGTTTCTAAAATGGTCCAAGCTATCTGGATCAATGAGATCTCTCTTGCCGTGGCAAACTAGATCTGAGGTAATTCTAGCAGTGCATGGTGGGATAAGGGGCTGGTCTTGAGCTACTGGCAAACCTTGAGCTTGCTATCGGCCATGTTGGAGCCAAGGATCTGCTCCAACCCATCAGTGAGAATAATCGGCGAGATTAACAACTTCACATTTAATATTATTCTAGTCTGTTTCTAGTAAGTTCAAGTCCTCATTCCGGTAGGTCATCATAAGCACTTTACTTTGGTGGTCTGTATTCTCTAACAATTGTAATCTTTTCCAGGGTTGTCTTTATTGTCACAGGTATACAGTCTGCATTATTGGTATTATCACCATACATGTAATAATCACAGGTCTCATACAAATGTTTAATCCATGTTTGATTGAGTAATAGGTTCATAGGTGTTTACTAAGCTAATGAGCACAAGGACCTTTTTAAGCCTAGCCATGCTTCCCAAATTACTGACAAGTTTTGATACCCTTTGTAAGTATAAGCAGGGGCTTGGGAGATTAAACATTTAGAAGCAGAACCTGGGAGATGAACCATTTACAGGTTGCTTGTGTCCATTAGAGGTGTAGGTGCCAAACCATGGGATGAATTTCCTGTTCCCCATCCAATTGACCAAGTTGCACTTGAATTGGGTTAGTGACGAACTCTGCTTCACATGGTTGGGAAGTCTGTTCTAGAGATGGGGTAGGCTATGGGATCCATGTCTGTATCTCCAACAGATCCTGTTTATATCACAGGCAAGGTTTAAGTCTTTAGCACAGGTAATTCTGGTGCTGTTTGTTTTGTGGATATGCAGGAGGTCCGTCAGAGTGGGGTGTGACAATGCCCTGTATGAAATGCATAGATCTCCCCCTTAGAAGCCATTATAGACAGAATACAGGGATAAGGCCTTGAGGCGGTCTGCATATGACATTTCTCTTGCACCCTGTATTCTTTTAGTGAGGAACCTCTGTCGACATTCCAATTGTTGGATATGCCTGGTTAGTTACACACCAAAGGAGAAATTGTACTCAGTGATAGGTTTGACGAATGCCAACTACAGTGGAACAGTGACTTCCTTGGACTTGGATGCCATATCTTTGTTTACAAGATCGGATGCTATCTGTGTCATTATTCATCACAGGTGGGTCTTGGATCTGACCTCATATCCAAGCCGGCAAATGTCAGACAGATCCAGAGCTCCAGCTCCTCCCCTTCCCATAATCCCCTGCTAACCTCTACTCCTCAGATCTCATTTGCCGTGGAAACACTCAGATGTGGTCTTCAGAGCTGTAATTGGCCTTTAGATAAGTGCCTACTTTTTGGGGGTAGTTTTAATTTTTGGAGTTTTTCAGGTAGATTTTGAGTAGTTTATGTAATCATTTGGTAGTTTAGCTGTGTATACTCCCCTCCCTTCTAGTTTTTTTAGCCAGCTCTATCTTCTGTAGTATTTCCCACCCTTTTTCCCTGTGGCTTTCCCTTTCCCATTACTTAGTTAAAAAAGGGGGGGGGGGTAGCTTTTCTTAGATAATTGGCCATTTTGTTGGTTTTGCTGATTAGTTTAGTTTAGCGTGCAGTTGCTGGTTTGTGCACGTGTGTGTGTCTTGTTGCACATGGCTGACAAACCCTCTGGGTTTAAGAAATGCTCCTTGTGTGGTCAGAAAATGCCATGGTCTGATTCACATGAGGAGTGTCTCTAGTGCTTAGGAATGGCTTACCTGGAGGTTGAATGTGCATTCCACCCCAGGGCCCCCGTGGACCATCATAATAAGCTGCTGCTGAAGGGCTTGGCTCAGAGGGGTCCCTTGTCCTTGGACTCTCCTTTCAAGTCCTCTCATGAGCCTAAGAGGTCCCCTCCACCCTCAGAGGTCTTCATTTTCTTCATCTTCTCACCCTATCACCTTAGGAAGCCGAGGCTCTCGGATCACAGATCCCTGGATCTGAGCTCAGCATCTTCTGCTCTGGATCTGAGATCAACCGTTCTAAGATCTTGGGATCAGACTCTTGGATCCAAGACTTCCTTGGAGTGGAGGTCTTTGTATCCGAGTGGACACAAGCCATCCCTGGATCTGACCAACTTGTCTGCTCCAATGGGCATTTCCTTCAAGCCTTCAGATCCTACCAGAGCATCAGATATGGCAGAACTGCTGGATCCTATAATTTTAGTCAGTTACCAATCTAGGCAGTTGGATACAACTCACAGAAGCAGATCCTCTTCTCGGATCTACAGGGCTTTGGGATCCAGGGTTGGATACCCTGCTATCCAGGTCCTCGAGAAGTCTCCTCCCCTCAGACATGGATAGGATGATGAGGAGCTTTATCAAGACTCAAATCAAGCTGGGCATACTTCTGTCCCTTGCTCATCTGGCTAGAGGACCTTCCCCATCAACAGGACACCACTCTCCTCTTCCAGTCCATCCAGGTTTGGAATGTCAGGACCAGGAAAATTCCAACAAGAGGCTAACAGGATCAGTTATTCTTCCTTTTTCAACTCTGTCTGGGTCCCTTACTGGCTCTGTTCTGATGCCGTCAGATCAGGGTGCAACTCGCCTCTGAGGGGTCAGTGCAAATTCATTGGGGGTGAGGTCTGGCCCGGAGTTTTCAGACAGTTCTCTTTACCTGGGAGTTTTAGCACTGGACAGTTCAGGGCCAATATTATCAGGGGGCATCAGTGTTGTGTCAGGGTCCCTTCCCCTCCCCAGTTGGCCCTAGCTGCAGGAGAGGAGAGAGGTGCTTCTCCAGCCCATCGGCCTTCCTGGTGGTAGAGAGGACTTTCTCCAGCCTGGCAGTTACCTCTCCTTTTCCTCTAGGTCCCCCCAGTCTTTCTCCCATTTGGGCACTGAGACCTCATTATCTGTCCAGGGTCAGCCCTCTTGACTGCACCTTCAGCCAAGCATTGTCCCACTTGGGGTACCCATTTCTTCCAAGTCCTCCCCTGAGCCCACTGTGGAGGAACCCCCTCGGAAGAGATTGTGCAAGAGGAGGCACTTGGGCTACCCAGAGAGTCCCTCACTGAGGACATGGACTTTGTGGAGGGGGACAGGTCCTCCAGACTCCTGCCCAAGGAAGTTTTCTTTGGGGACCACCTCAAAGTCCTTAAGCAGAAAGGCAAGTGATCTTCCACATCCCCATCTACAGAGGAGTCCATGTTCCTGAAGGTCTTTGGAAAGGGCCCATCTTCTTCCTGCATTTCCCATCCTGCCGACGAGCTGATGATCTTATCACCAGCTGGGCTTGGAAGGAACTGGACATGGTGGAACCAGTGCCTAAAATAGCCAACAGATTCCTCAGTCCCCCAAAGACAGACCCTTTTGGAGTAAAGGGATTCCCATTGATGCTATTGTGGTGGCCGCTGCTACCAAGAAGGAGCTAGCATAACAAAGATCCTCAGTCCATCCACCAAACAGGGAATCCTGGACAATAGACCATTTTGTAAAATGGATCTTTGCCTCAGCTACTTGTGGACTGACAGTAACCAATTATTTGGCTTACTTTACCTGGCTTCAGTGGAATTTGGTTTTAGAGCTTACCACCTCCCTTACAGAGCTGTTGCCTCCGGAGAGTATTAAACTAGTCTCTCATAGGCTTTCTACTCTAACTTCCCTGGCTAATGCATCAATGAGGTTGATCTCCAATGCGGCAGAGGCCACCACTCGAGCATCTGGCACTGGTATTGCCATTCGACGGCATACCTGGCTTCACCTTTGCAGGTTTACAGATCCCTTCAAGGCATCTTTTACCAATGCCCCCTTTGATGGCTGCATCTTGTTTGATTCATCTGTTAAGGAAACCTTAAGCCATAGTGAGCTGGAAGGTAAGACTCTTTCCACTGTCATAGAAGGACTACTGGGGAGTGGAAAATGTTATCCTAAGACTCAGAGCGGAGGTAAGAAGCTATGGTTCCAGAGGACTCAGTCTTCCTTTCAGGCTGCTCCCCAGGAATCCTCTTCCACATGCCAGAGAAGTGGATTCAGTGTCAGATGCCACCCCAGGGCAGAGGGTGTCCACAGAACCAGGGATCCCGGGAATCCTTCTTGGAGAAGCCCTTTCAGCATTCCTGAAGTGCTGACCAGCTGTCCTATCCTGGAGGCAGTCGGGAGTTGACTATCCCTACACCCACTAGCCTGGACAAGCCTCACCTCCAATAAGTGGGTGCTAGAAATGATTTCCAGGGGTTATTTCATTCCCTTTTTCCAGCCCCTTTCTATCTGAAAAATACTTTCAGACATTCCACCTTGCCAAGGAGAGTTAACCTGCATCGACATGCAAGACCTCCTTCAAAAAAGAGCCATCCAAGAGGTCCCAACAGGACAATGAGGGACCGGAACTTACTTCCTCTTCCTTTTGGTGCCAAAGAAGACCAAGGACCTGCATCCATTTCTGGACCTCAGCAAGCTGAATTTGTCTGTTAAGAAGTCCAAGTTCTGGATGGTCACTGTACAGTCAATTTTGCCCCTATTATGCAAGGAAGAATGGATGTGCTCTGTGGATCTCAAGGAGGCATATTATCACATAATGATTTACAGATGCTCCAGGAGACATTTATACTTCTGAATAGGAGATGATCATTACCAGTTCAGAGCTCTGCCGTTTGGACTCACCATGACCCCCTGGGTGTTTACCAAATGCATGGCAGTGGTGGCAGCTCATCTCTGGCTGCAGGGTTTCCATGTCTTTCCCTTCCTGGATGATTGGCTCCTTACGGTCTCCATAAGGCATCAACTATCAGTGGCCACTGAATACGCCATCAGTCTTTTCTAGAATCTGGATATCACAGTGAAACTGCCCAAATCCAACCTTGTTCCATTGCAGACTCTGGAACTCATCGGGGTCAAGTTGGACACAGTATCAGAAACTGCAGCACTATCTACACACAGGATTCAACTCATCCAAAATCAGGTTTCTCTCTTGCTGGAACTACAACACCCCTCAGCTCATTTGATTCTCCAGGCATTAAGTTCAATGTCGGCGGCCATTCAATTAGTTCCCTTCGCTAGGTGTCACATGTGGGTACTACAATGGTCCCTGATGGTCTAATGGTCCATTCTGGTTCAATCCATGTCCATGACAATAAAGTTGACTCAGATATGCAAAAATCATCTTGCTTGGTGGCTTTACTCTCAGAATCTTCACCTAGGCACACCATTTTGTCTTCCCCCGCTCAAGGCCACAGTGACCACAGATGTCTCCCTGTTGGGGAGGGGGATTTTCAGGGCAGGACAGACAAAAGTACATGGTCCTCCTTAGAGACCAAATTGCACATAAATGTCCTGGAGATGAGAGCAGTTCTTCTCACATTACAAGCCTTTTAGGGCTATCTCCCTATAGGGACCATAGCAATTCAGATAGAAAACATGTCAGTGGTGGTATATCAACAAGCAAGGGGGAACATGGTCTTATCCTCTGTGCAGAGAGGCCATGAGAGTGTGGGAATGGGCAATTTCTTCCAGGCGCTTCCTACTTGCAATGCATATACTCAGGAGTTCCAGTGCGCTGGTTGACAAACCCAACAGCTCCATCTTGAGTCCTCACAAGTGGTCCCCGAATCCATCATGGCAAGGCAAATATTTGACCACTGGGGTCACATGCTATGATCTCTTTGCTTTTCTGATCAACCGCAAATGCAGCAACTACTTTGCCCTGATCCCCCCCTCAGGGGAGTCACCCAGGGATGCCTGGTTCACAATTGGCCTCCAGGTCTCCTCCTATTCCCCTAATACCCAAAGTCTTACAGAAAGCTCATTGCCTGAAGACCTCTCTCATCCTTATTGCATTCTTCTGGCCTCATCAGGCATGGTTCTCCTTCCTAAGGTCTCTTCTTCAGTATCCACCCTGGATACTAGATCCCATGCCGGACCTCATCTCTCACCCTTGGGGGCTTACACTTCCCAATCTTCAGACCCTTCATCTAACCACATAGTTTCTCCAGTTCCAGTAATCCTTTCACAGTCCAGGCTTCCTTCCCTGGTTAGGAGCATTATTTTGGCTTCCCAAAAGCCTTCCACTAAGACGGTATACTTCAGTAAATGGAGAAGGTTTTCCATTTCTTGATAGCTTGCTTTTCTAATCTTCCCTTTTTCAGGATGGGTGAGTTTTTCTACCATTAAACTCCAATTGACTGCCATTTCTAATTTCCATGTCAACGATGAACCTACCTTTTCTTCCAAGTTGTGCAAAGCCTTTCTGAAAGCAGTTTTTCTTTTTAGACCTATTAAAGATCCATCTCCTCCTTGGGATTTAAACTTGGTGCTACAATCCCTGATAAAAAAACCTTTTGAACCAGCTAGCTCTTGTGACACTAAATTTCTCTCTTGGAAGATTGCATTTTTAGTAGCAATTACTTCTTCAAAAAGGGTTTCGGAACTTCAGGCTCTGTGCATTAAGCCATTTTTGATCGTTCATAAGGAGAGGGTGTCTCTTAGAACAAATCCTTCCTTTCTTCCTAAAGTGGCTTCTGAGACTAATCTTAACCAGTCTATTCAACTACCAGTGTTGTTTCCTAAATAGTCTAATGAAGGAAATTATATCTTGCATTGTCTTGACATCCATAAGCAATTACATTTTTATTTGAAAAGGAGTGCAGAATTTAGAAGGTTGGATCAACTCTTTGTGGCATTCTTTCAAAACAGAAAAGGCCAGGCAGTTTCCAAAGTGACCATTTCTAGGGGGATCGCTGGTTGTATTTCTTACATTTATGAAAGTAGGCAAATGGAAGTATCTGGACTGGTGAAGGCCCACTCCACTAGGTCCGTTGCAACATCTTCTGCATTCTTGGCTAGGCTTTCCCTGGATGAGATTTGTGCTTTTGAGACTTGGTCTAATCCTCACACTTTCATTTTGCGCTACAAATTGGACTTAGTATCCAGGAACAGGGCTTCCTTTAGTTCCTCTATGCTCTGGCATATCCTTCCTTGAGGCCATCCAGGGTACGTAGAAGCTGGGGACTCTGAACCGTCTCTGATGGATAATGTCATGGATAGCATCAGATAAAGAGTTATGTACTTACCATAACTTGGCATCTGTGTTATCCTTTGTCATTATTCATCACATTCCCACCCTCCTTCCCCCTTCCATCTGGGGGCTCTGTTGAGCTGGAATGGCTGATACGTTGGAATATTTTATCTTCTCACAATTCTTAGGCATTTCCTTAGCCTTAGCAAACTCAATCTGAGGAGTAGAGGTTAGCAGGGAATTATAGGAAGGGGAGGAGCTAGAACTCTTGATCTGTCTGACAGTTGCCGGCTTGGATCCGAGGTCAGATCTAAGACCCATCTGTGGTGAATAATGACAGTGGATACCACAGATGCCAAGTTATGGTAAGTACATAACTACTTTTGCACAACATAGAATGATTTCCTCACTGCAGTAGACACGTGATGGTCAAAGGCTAGATTACTATTTATGTGTGCCCCTAAGTCCCTGACTAATGGGTCACCTCTAAGGGGTGTGTTGCCAGTATGATATTTACTATGGGTGGATGGCTTCCTGAAGAATACTGTTATGCATTTTTTGGCATTTAGTTTTAATCTATGGCTCTGATACCAGTTGTTTGTCTGTGTCAGCCCTGCCTGGAGAATATTTGTGTCAGTGTGGGATTCAGTGACAGCTCCTAATTTGCAGTCATCTGCAAATTAAGCCAGCCAGAGACCACTGACATTGGCCTTGACTTCAGAGGAGTAAATACCAAATAAGTGTGGTCCAAGTACTGATCCCTGAGGAACTTCACTTGGACTGGACTCTTTGTAGAGGTAGTTTCCCCAATTCCAACTTCCAGGGTCCTGTCATTGAGCCATTTGGTTATCCACTGGGTGACATACGGATTTATACCTAACCTCTTGAGTTTATCAACAATGCCCAAGTGGAGTATTTGAGTCAAATGCCTTGGCCAGGTCAGGGCTGGCAGTCAGAATCATTTTGCCATCATCCATTGCTTTGGTGACCTTCCCAAAGAAGGCTGTATAACTAAACAATAACAGTGAAAACATTTTGCCCTGACATACCTGGTTTCCAATAATTGTTATTTAACCATGTTTCACAAACAATAACAATAGCAATTGTATGCAAATCTAGCACATTTTTCAATTAATAAATATTACTGATGTCCCTAGCATTAATAACTAGCAGAGATAAATCAAATTTTGCTATCTGTGATTTGTTAAATTTTTGACCTGTCAAAAAAAATCATGTCCTGTATTGTCAAATATTGTAATACTTCTGCTGCAAAAGTTTACTTCCCTAGTTTTGACATCCAGCCTGTCTAAATATGTATGCCCAAAATTAGACTTGGATGTTCTATATATTTCGACTTTTTTAAAATTGGCTATTTTTTCATATAGGTATTTACCCAAAAAATATTTTTATTCATCCTGATCTGACTCTCCTGTCTATGTGATTTATAAAACATATGTCCTAACACCTGTACAAGCTGTGCTATCTAAGAGGCTATTAGTTCACTACTAAAAGTCAGTGAGTCCTTGAAGATGAGATCATTTGAACCAACATAAAGTAAAACAGCTCCATACTTCTGTACATTAAGGGATATAAAGGCTTTTCTCATGTCCCGTATTTTTGCTCCTGACAAGCATAATGCTATTCAGTGTTAATTAGCATTTCTGTAAATGTATCACTTCCTCTAAGAATTGAATCCCCAGTTACTAGTTTACAATTTCTGACCAGATCTGAAGAATCTCCCATGTCTAACGCAGTAATGTCTGCTCTATCAGTTGTTACATCATCACCGTTAGTCTTATTAATCTCTTTCTTTTCACTGCTTATTTCATTTACAAGAATACAGTTGTCATATGTCTTTGCATTTCCATATTCTGAGCCATGTTGTCAACTTTAGTCTTTTTCCTCTATTATTCTTAAATTAATGTTCTTTAGTATTTCCATGCTCAGTTTAGATTTCTTCCGTTTAGCCTGCCTATTTATTTCTGCTTTCTATGTTGGAAAAATGATGTAATTTTCTGTAGAATGAATGTTTTGTGATTGAACAATGTTAGCATTCCCTGTAATCTGTCTGTTACATAACAAAGCAGCATTCTTTTTCTTGTATATCCTTATTGCACTAAAGACATTAATCAATTTTTTTTCTAGTTATTTGTTGCAAACTTCTTCCTTTCTTTTTTTTATTTTTTGCACACTTTGATTCCTCAGATTGCTGAATAATTGTATTCTGAATCCCCCCAAGTTACCAGTGATAGGATCATATTTAATATGGGTTGATCTTTCCTGTCAGTGGACACTTTCCTTCCTAAATGTGTTATATTTGCTCTTTTCCTAATATTTTTTGTCATCATCCCATTTCTTATGTGTAACAACAGTTTTCCAAGCTGCGCCAGTTGTATAAGTGCAGTCATCTTCTGTGAGTGTTTATATTCTATCAATAATAGTAAACTTGTGACATGAGGAATACAAGTCCCCAGTGTTATCAGCTGTTACCTTTGTATATATACACAGCATTTAACTCAATAATCCATTCTAAGCTACAAAGAATTGTAACAGAAAAAAGTCAGTGATACAAGGTTTCAAGAAATTAAAACAATGAGAGATTTTAGTCAAACTGAGTGAGGAAATCAAGCAAACAACATGCAAACAAATATTAAACTAACTACACTGATTAAGCTAACCTTATACAAGGGGCAGTAATTAGTCACTGTGACCTGCAATACCAGTTGTCCCAGTCATACTAAAACACTGGGCATCCTGTTTCTTGCGCACAATAGTTTTGCTCATTATCACTCGCACTCACACCTTATCAATGCAGTAAAAATCAGAGTTAAGAATAAAGTATAAATCTTTTCCTAAGCAGTTGCACAATATAGCAATAACCCACGCCTGGGTGTGGGTAATGCGGGATTTACCCACGGTTGGTGTGGTTTGGTCCCGAGGGCGAAAGAAAGACAACCGTGGGTAAATCCCGCATTACCCACACCCAGAAGTGGGTTATTGCTATTATACTATGACATTATTTAAGAAAAGAAATAATTACTTTTCTTAAATAATGGCATTGTATAATGCCTCTTTACTGCCCTTCCGCAGCTGTCTGGTATCTGCGACAGTTCTGATGTACTGTGCATGCCTATGCAGTACATCAGAGCTGTGGCCAAAAGCAACGGAGAAAGCAAGATCTCCATTGCTTTTTACTGTTTTGCTATGTTAAATGGGTTTAACATAGCGACACAGGTTTAAAAAAGCAACGGAGATGTCCGTTGCTTATTTTAAAGCTGTCTCGCTATGTTAAACCCATTTAACATAGCGAAACAGTAAAAAGCAATGGAGATCTTGCTTTCTCCATTGTTTTTTTTTTTTTAAAACCTGTCTCGCTATGTTAAATGGGTTTAACATAGCGAGACAGCTTTAAAATAAGCAACGGAGATCTCCGTTGCTTATTTTAAAGCTGTCTCGCTATGTTAAACCCATTTAACATAGCGAGACACTAAAAAAAAGCAACGGAGAAAGCAAGATCTCCATTGCTTTTTACACACTGTGTCGCTATGTTAAAGTAGTTTAACATAGCGAGACAGCTTTAAAAAAAGCAATGGAGATCTCCCTTGCTTTTTTTAAACCTGTGTCGCTATGTTAAACTCTTTTAACATAGTGAGACAGTGTTTTAAAAGAGACTTATACTAATGGAAAATGTCCGGGCGACCGGACCTTTTTCCATTAGTATAAGTCGATTTACAACGTGCACGCTGGCCAATCAGCATGCACGTTTTGGAATATTAATGGGGGGTCATGGTATAATATATCATAGACCAATAGTGGATAGTTTCCGATAAGTTCTGGAGTGGACTGTCTACAGACTTTGTCAATTTATAGCTGACTAGGTCCCTTGGAATGGCTAGATTTTTAATACCTGCAGTCTGTTCCTTTATGCCAAAAAAACCCCACTGAAAATCAGATGTAAAAAATAAAATATAAATCAAAATAAATCTCCTTCTACCAAGCAGTTTTCTTCTGCATTAATTGTCTTGAAAACATATACTGCTCCCTTGTACAACATAGCATTCCTTCCAATATTATTCCCTACTGCTGAACTTTTGCTAATATTAATAACTTTTGCATCAGACAAGTACTTCTGTTGGTGGATGCCTTCATGTTACCTGCCATATTTTACTGTCTTTTTTTTTTAAGCAACAACAACCACTTATATAGCCCCTCCCCAAATTTTAATGTCACATTCTGTGTTGAATTTATTAAAGGAATTATGAAAAAGATTTTAAAAATTATAAACATATGATGTAGTAATTTCCTTTCCTTTTTTGTAATGCTATTCAGAAATGCTGTACCATCCCACAGCGAAGTTGACAGGCACTCTTTTTTCTGTTTGCATGGCCAGTCCTCATCGCCTGACTTCACTTATTTGTGAAAATAAATAAAATAAAGTAAATATCTCATTTTTGTAATCATCTCCAAGAAAGTTTCATTTACTGAAGCTCTGCACTTCCTATATTAATCTAACAATAATGCTCATTTCCAAGAAGAAAGACAGTAAGTATGTAATCAGATGATCCTTTATAGACCATGTCTTATAACTGGTATATAGATTAGTCAATACACAGGGAAGAGCAAAATTATGGCTACAGGTATTATTTTATTATACACCACTTACTGCATTAGCAACGCCCTCTTCTGTGTTATTTAGAAATTCTACAAATCCTGTTGTATCAAATATACACCACCTGACTATGGAATGCTTGCTTCTACCCTGACATAGAGGGCATGATGGACAGTGGTACCGCCCATATCCACTATTCGGGATGCTATGAATCCATTTATTGTCCAACAAACCTTCTCTAAACCTTCTACCCCTCCATATCATTTTCTGCACAGCATCTGACTACAACAGCCAAGTTTGTGGCCACAGATGTAAGGTGTCTTCCACAGCATCCATTATTTTATATTTAAGGTAATGTAATGATAAGATTGCCATGTCATTTCCTCCAATATGGAGTATCACAGTGCCATGTGAGAGTCAACATGCATTCTCTCTCCTTGACAATGGAAGTACTCCAGTCCACTGCATGCCTCTATGCCTGACCCATGTCACCTCTGTCATCTCCTTTGTTAACCAAATGTTCATTGCAGACTAGCGATAACTCCGCTTTGCAGCCCAGTATACGTAAGAGTGCCTGCATATGACAACACTGACTGACCCCTGCTCTGACCCTGCAGCAGAAAGACAGCATGCATTTAGGACACTAATTACTTTCCTCCTTCAAGTCAGTCCATACACTGAGCACATAATTTAAATTTCACTTTTCTTGCTTCCTGTACTAAAAATGCTATAATAACCATAAATATCATTAGTATGCAATTGCCTGTATGCACACCTTATTCATGGCCATATACAACATTGGCTCCCATCACCATAGTGTTAGTTATATGTGAAGGTATGGCCACCTCTCCCCGTGGCAGTGCCACCCACTGAACCTATGTAGCAATGCCCACTGGACTGCAGAGCAATTAGCTCACAATGTGCAGTCCACAGTATATTCACATATCAATAACCAAAATCAACAAATCCAGTGCATGCGCACACACACACACACACACACACACACACACACACACACACACACACACACACACACACACACACACACACACACACACACACACACAAAGTTATGTCACTTACAATCTAAACTGTGGGAAACAGCACACATATAACTATATTCCTTGATAGGTGATATCAGCCTGTCACAGTGTATTATCTTCAGTCGCTAACACTCACTGTAGATAACATGTTTTCTACAGCTGTTGCCTCATACTCTCAGTAAAACACAGTGCTTGTACAAAGTCTTGCCTTGATTACACATAAGGATTCTGAACAGCATTCATGGCTATGTTCAACAGGTAAGGACCTTAACATTACTAAATGTGGTGTGCAATCATATGTGTTGCTCAGACCAGAGAATACTATCCAGTTGAGTAAGAGAGTTATCGCTGTCCACCAAAATAGCAAAATAACAAAAATGTGTACTGAATGGCCACTTCACTAATATAGTCATCTTAAACAACTAATCCACAATCTGTGAGGTAGACAGTATAGCAAGTATAGGCCATTCATGCATGTCAGACACAGACCCCAAGTGTCAACCAATATGGAATGAGCACGCACCCAAGTGCATGCCCACTGAAGTGGCCACCTCAGGCATTTCCTGAATATTCGCACAAAGGCAACCAGAGGTTTACCATGATTACTTATCAATAACAATTACTTATCAGTGACTGTGTTTTAATATCATGGCTTCAGTACAGGTTCTGTGATGTGAAGGCACATTATGATGGTTGGTTCAGGTTGTGCAAGTCAATCAAGTTGCGTTTGTAACTAGATCTGAGGTTGTCAATCTTCATCTATTCTTCACTCTTGAGGTAGTCGGTTCCAATCCTTGGAACTGGTTTGGCCATTATATAGCTCGCACCAGCCAAGTACTGCTGCCTTGTTTCTGCTTCCTGATAAGCAACATCAACAGGTGGAAGTTTAAGTTGATCTTTACATTAAGACTCCATGCTTTCCTTTATGGGATCTTTGAGTAGTCGATCATGTCATCATCATAGTCATATTCTAGCAGATATACACTTTCAGCATTTTTTTACAATCCATGGTTCATTTTCTTCATCAGCCTGTGGAAGTTTCTCAAGGTATCGAGTAAATGTTCAGTAGCTCAGCAGCACTATTCTTAATACTATGGTGGCTGCAGTACAAGGATACAGTTTGTTCAGGCATCGACACCAGCTATGGCAGAAAACTGTTAACAGCTATGCACATGGACATTGATTAAAACACTACAAGTAAAACTATGTACTGCTAACACCACAACTAATTGTATATATATCATACTGTTAATAAAATTTTCAAAACAGTAGCAAGATATGTCACATTTATAATCATAATAAGTATAATTTTCACATTTTTGTACATTTATGAAACCCCTTAACCATTTGTAGCTAATAATGAAAACTTGCTGTATTTCAATACATAACATTATTGCAGCTATATCACTATGAACATTGTCCACATGGTAGAGACACTATATGTATAGTAATTTCTGTCTTTACCCACTTTTTGCAGCCAGGAATTCAAAGTGTTTGCCTGCCTCACAGAATCTGCATAATACACTATGGAACATTGTATTTAGACATTTTGAAGGTAAATTTGGATTTAATTTAAAACTTCTAAAAATTTTATTAAAAAATATACAGCAAAAATACTGACATTATTTGTTAAACAAAAAAAAAAAACACTTCTACACTGAAACCAGATTTAGCCTGAGCAACAGTTGTCTTCCCTTGAAACTCACATTTATTGAAAAGGCATCTGGCAAATCATTAAACTACAAGATGTGTGCTGGCATTATAGTCAAATGGCATATAGCAGCTCTGTAGGATGTGTAGAAATTCATAAAGCAAATGTGACACATTAAACTTTTAGACGTTATTCTCTCCATTTTATGAACAGCCAAATAATAAATGCACTATCAGCAATCAGTAAAACAAGAAAACTAAAGTTCGTACTCAAAGAATATGGCACAAATGATGACATTCCTGTTTACTGTGAACAGCTCTTTCTTTTAGACTATAAGTACTCTGAGAAGCAAGAACCACAAATTTCAGTTATGAGTGTATTGCTTTCAAAACCATACAGTGCAGTTGATTGCAACTCCCCTCTGTCCTCTCAGCTTTTTGCTGAAGAATCAGAGAGAAGTAACCAAAAATCAGGAAAAGACTGTAAATATTTCTCTTATCTACTTATAAACTATCTACTTATAAAGGTACTAAAATAACAAGCTTTGCATTAGCAAGCATTTTTTGAAGGATACAAAATTTGAAACTCACATGCTTATCATTAGTTAGTGCCTGCAATCCACAACAATTTGCCAGAAATACACACGTTTTGCAAATAACAGACCGAAAATACCTCTCAACTACTTTGCCCAAGAATTCTACGCAGTGACAGAAATAATATGGGAGTGGGGCAAAGGCCCAAACTAGGACACATTTTTATTATTTTTTTTATTTATTTTATTTATATGTTAACCAGGTATACCCACTTGACAATGTGTCCTTGTCAAAGGTGCCCCAGGAACACTATCTGATTGACAAAGTCACATAGTAGGCAAATGGGTCTGGAAGAGTTCAGACCCTGTAATTTTGAGTATTGCTGAAGAAAAAAGGGCATTAATATGAGACAAAAACTGAGTTAAAATAAATATATATATATATATATATATATATATATATATATATATATATATATATGTATTTATATATCCACATACATACATATGTGTGTCTGTATGTGTGTATTTTTTTAATTGGAATTTATAGAGAAAGCAGGTTTTGCATCAACATACATTTTCTGAGGAACTCCTAGCATTACTGACCAGCTGTAATTCTAAAAAAAAACATTTTAGAAGGGAGAAGCCAAAAGTATGAGGCAAATCAGGGACTTCCACAGTGCAAAACTCTATTGTCCGCCATTGATGACTGTTTGACTGTAACTTAAAGTGATTTTCTAGAAGAGAAAAAAAAACAAGGACCTAGGGCACAACACACATTCAAAAGCACAAAAGTAAGAAACAACTATGTCATTCTAATGTCTGGTATTACTGTCTGTCTGACTTTAGTTTTCACTGATCTAGCAAAAAAAAAAAAATGTTCCCAGGACATGGCAAAAGTATGAGGAAAAATCAGGGGCTTTTTGCAAATTCAGGAACAAAAGAGAGTTCAAACAAGAAAATAACACCTGCATCTACCTATAATACCCCATAAAACCAAGCAGTGCTACTTTTTCTGACATTGTTCAGGTAACATGCTTCACATTTTTATGTATTTTCTGAGGATATGAAGTCTAAAACACTAATGCCTGCCATTATTTATCTTTTTATTTTTACTTGGGCATGTACATTTTGGGATAGTTGAGATGTGTGCTATGCACTCTTTATAGAGTACATACCTCTCAACTTCTTTGATAAGAATAGGAAATAAAACAAAAAATACTGATGAAAATACAATGCTGGCATGCCCACGACATCAGCATTTGATGATCAAGCCCCATTATACCTTGCAAGCCTTTAAAAGCATAAAATGAAGTAACAGGTTATGCATTTCAGTGCATTTTTTGTGGGATATTAAGTCTAAAATTCTAATGCTGTTATTATTTATATTTTTTATATGTGGATGCATATGTGGGGACAGATAAGAGGTGCGATGTGCATTCTTTATGCAGCACAATAGATGAAGCACATACCTCTCTTTGCTTTAGAATCAGAGACAAAATCAAAAGCACCAAAGAAAATACAGTGCCAGCCTTCAGAGGTCCGGTAGAGCCCTTTTGTTACATCAGTATTTGACAATTGTGTCCTTTTGTGCCTTCTGAACCTTTAAAAGCATAAAAAGGTGCCAGAGTAACAAGTTATGCATTTCAAAGCATTTTTCTGAAGGTCATGAAGTTTAAAACTCACGTTTGTCAGGTGCACTTAGAATGCTGGCTGGACTTAACTTTCTGAGAGGCAGTGGAGAAAGATGAGGCAAAATTAGGGGCATTCCTGAGGTATGAAAACACACACATACACACACGCACATACTTACACTTATGCTTCAGGAGGATCATTTGTGTGGAAGTTTCTTGTGAGTTGGATTGGGCCTTCTGGTTTCTTTTGTAAGTAGTCTCCCAGGAGCATTGTTTAGAAATGTAGAACCAATGTTCTTATAAAAGAAATAAGTGAACCTTACTAGGGGGCACAAGAAATCACACCTATGCTTTACCTGCACAACTATGAGGATTGGAAAATAAAGTTGTAATTGGTTGAACAATAGTTGTAGTGCTTAACTGGTGTGGGGTGAATCATTTGAATGGGGATGATATTAAAAATGTCACCAACAGATGAAAGTTTGTTGTTAAGAAAATTAACCTTTAAACAGTTACATTAAACACCAATTTTTATTAAGTGACAATGCAATACAACTATGGAAGCAGGATTACTTTTTGAACAATGTTGCCTGTGGGGAACTGCAAAGAAAATCGGCATATTAATTACATTTTCTCCTAAGCTGCAACACCACTGTCACCTTTTATTAAAAGCTAAATGTCTTCTAGTAGCACAATAGGCAGATCTACTCATAGTGATCTCCTGTATAAACTCTTTAAAGATGAAGCATGTAACCAGTTTGCTAGCCAGTTTCTAATTAGATGGTACATCTACACTCCCACCTCTTGGAAGCTCGTCACCCTTCACTGCAGACTCCATAAACAAACTCTCGGTTAGAAAACAGTTTCACTTTGGCAATTATTACCTGTGCCCTTTACAGGCAGCAGCTTATACATCCTCCCCAGGAAAGGCCTTAAACAACTCTTCTACCAGGCCAGACACTTGCAAATGCAATTAGTGCAAGTTTCCCTCCCAGTGTCCTCCCATACTCCAAGCATTTACATTTCATAGCTTCAGGTGTTTCTGTTCTCACTTAAATTGGGCATAAATAGTGCTGGCAATGCTTAGAATTTTATAAGCATCATTTATCAATTACTCTACATCAGATTATGGACATACATAACCTTGTTCATTCTTATTATACACATTTGTTCATATTTTATTCATGTACTGTACATTTTGTTATAGTCATGTTGTTTCAGTTTTGCAACGGTCTATCTGATTCAGAGTTCTATCCCTTTAAAAAAATGCAAGCAAACAAAGAAACACAAGTAATGTAATGCAGGACAAAACCTTCCAAAGAATATACTTGTGTTTAACTTTCAAGTAAGTACCGTTCAATTTAATTGGGTATGACAAAATGGTGCTCACTGAATGTAGCTTTGGTTATTGTTCCATGTTCATAATCATCACTGTTTCATAATGATTTCTGCTTCTATCTTCATACTGAAAAAAGTGTATTTGTATCTCTGTTTAAATAACCTATGATATTGTAATGTTTCGCTTAGAACAGATGATGTTTAATGATTGCCCAGTTACGTCAGGACATGTACACACAGTAGTGCTTTTTCATTTGAAAGATAAGATTTGCTTAACCAGCATGGCAAAGTCTATGAAAGTAACCCAAAACATGATGTTTGCAACATATTTACTATTCAGTAATCTTCATGACTAATTCATATCTATTGTATTTCCTTTTCTAGTGGACTGTTTATTACCATCCATGACAGGGGTCTTATTGCTACCATGTTTTACTCCAAGATGATATTAAGATATAGCAATGTTCTGAATAAGTAAAGAATAGGAAATAAATCATATATTACTTTATTGTGAAAACTTTCATTTTGTTTGCAATAATTGTCACAGTAGTAGTAGTTATAGGCCTCTTCATGGTGAAGAGGGATAAAGCCATGATTACGACCCAGACAGCTGTGGCCAAATAGTAACCTGAGCACATACGGAGCTGACCATGATAAGGAAGAATGAAGAAAATGCAAACTGATGCAAAACCTGTTCCATTAATAAGTGGACATACTGCACTCTGCCTGTGTGCTGCATTAACTTGATGTTTGCTTACTTAGAAAAAAAATGGAGGAAAGAGACCCAACGTACTAATGCAGGAAGTGCAGGTTAGATCCAACTTTGCATCATCACAGTGACAAGCATGATGATGCGAATACTGAAAATACTGCCCTTGTAAGTCAGTGGAGAGCAACGTTTGCAAGCAGGAAATAACAGTAAAATGAAACAGAATATCCAGTAAATTGGATTTGGAGAACAGGAAGCCATTCTGTCATTCTAGAATAAAGAGAAAGACGTCAGTAAGTGCAAAAGAATCGTTGCACTTGATCTTTATCTCCATCAATTCCTAGCTCATTAGCCACAACCTAATACTTAACTCTACAAAAACAAAAAGCATGTGCTATTTGACACCACACAAAAACATTAAAATCACCAAATCACTCAATACCGCTACCCTTTGTGGCACATCAGTAGAAACAAACAACCCTTCCAGATACCTTGGTTTGTGGTTAGACCTAACATTCCATATTAATATTGAGAGTTCAGTGGCAAAAATTAACTGTCTTCTGTTCTGAGCCAGGAAAATCTCACCCTACCTATCCAAACCAGCCAGGGCTGCTATAGGCAAAGGAGTCCTTCTAGCCCAACTTGAATATGGACTACCCATAATAGCCACAGCTTTTAAGAAAAACTCCTCCAGACCACATACTGTTGAAAACCAAGGTCTGTCTCTTCCTCACTAATTTGCACTATAGTAAGCACTACTGTGTCACACAAAAAAAATGGCAATAATGCAGACCTGCTACTAGGCACTCTCATCTTCAAACGTCTTCAACCTAACTTATTTCCCTCAAACAACCACCCCACTCCAACTCCCACAAACCAGGCTACACTGCACTAACAACTCTTTCTCCATCCTTGCTCCTAAAGACATGGGAATCCTTCCCCATCCTTAAGGAACTATCAGAGTCAAACTTAAAAAAAATATCTTTAACAAATCAAACTGTACTTGCAATACAGCAGGCCATATCACAAAAGGGCTTCACAAGTACTAACACCTCTTAGCTTCACCCGACAATCCTCCCCTGCCCTGACTTTCATTAACCCATAGCATTTCAACTATGATGTAAACTTGAGATGTTATATAAAATTGTAAAATGTGCGTTTCTCTCATAATTGGTGCTACTTCTATTAATTGCTGCTTTTTGTTTTTGTTACACTTTAGTTTCAGTTCTGTGTTTATGTACAACTTTCCTCTCTGTTACACTTTTTTCCTTTTTTGTGAATTATTTTACCTGGGAAGTACCTGCAACTGGTCAGTTGTGATTAGTGTACTACCCTGGTAAACAAATGTAAAGGTAGACAGCAAACCTAAGATGCATTAAAGAAAGGGACTATAACTACAGTGCTTGTACTGTGTCTCTGAGTTTAACCGAGAGGTACACAAAGCTCAGATAGACAGGCTGCAGTTTTGATAGCCACAGATGTGAAAGCATTGGTGTAGAAGTTGTTTGGTTAGGCCATAGAGTCTGACCTTTGGATGGCCTTAGAGTGGTTCTGGTAAAGTATCCAGCTAATCAAGGAGATAAAGGTTGGGCATTGATAAGGCTGCTGCTGAATGGGAACATTGTTAGGAGGTAGAAAGAGCACTTTTAATAATGCCTAAACTAAATGGGCATGGCTTTCTTTGCAAAAGTGGTGGCAATTGAGTCTGCTTCTGTAGATGTGGCCACTGCTACAGATAGTTCCACCATGACAAGGATGTAGAAGTCAATGAGATAACATGCACAGATATGCTCAAGGTACTGGAAACTGTTTTGAGTCCTAGTTACCTTGCCTTTTAAGTGTTGTGTTGAAGAGAAAGAGAGAAGTACTAAACTGGGAAACATAGGTGATGGTCCCCATTTTACAAATGCTGTAAGAAAGACACAGCCAAGTTAGAAATTTCATTGGGCAATACCTTAAAAGTCCTGTAATGGGGGCTCATAGGATATATGCAAATGACCCCTTAAGGACATAACTGTGTTTCAGCTACATGGTTTCTGAATGCCCATTTTTTTTTTTTTCATTTTTACTTTTTAAGCCTTTATAAGTAGACTCAGGCCAATAAAGCTTAACCCTAGTAGCTGTAGACATACACGTTTCAGGCTAGTATAAGTGCATTATTTGGCTATACTTTAAAAACAGAGTTTAAAATCAAGCCTGATGTCCAGTATCCCATGGGCCTCCACTACAGGAGGTTTAAGGTATTACACAGTGAAGATTCTAGCTTGGCTGGGTCTTTTTTGCAATTTTTAATCAATGGTTTGTCTGTGTGACCTTTTTACCTTTTGGTCTGCATGCATTTTATAAAAGTAGGACAAAATATTCTGATCTAATTAGGGATCATCCTAAGCCACTAATTGAGGCAGAACAGTGAGAATTTCATTATGGCCATGAATCAGTTCTTTGTCTTTGGACAGGCGTTAGAAGGAGAGTTTGTCAGTATAACTGTCTGTGTTTTGTAGATTTGGCAAAGGCACATGACCACATACCCTAGAATGGTTTGTGGGAAGTGTTCTACAACTCTACAGGGTTATAGGGCCTTTTCTGCATGCTTTATAGTTTTTGTATTTTTGGAATAAGAGTCAGAAGTGCTCCAGATGGTCATTGGACTCCACTATGAATATACCTTGTCTCCTTTCCTTTTCATGGTATTCATTGACAACCTATCAAGTCACAGTTGAGATGTTGGAGAGTATCCATTTTGGAGCTCTGAGGGTTGTATCTTTATTTTCTGCCAGCATTGTTGTTCTCCTGCCCACACATCTTCTGTGTGCACTGAATTTCTTCACTCCTGAGATTGTAGTGGCAAAATGAAAATCAGTACCTTCCAGTCAGTCAACTGATTCCATTGAAATACATTTGAATGGATTAGTAAACCATCTGCTTCTTCCAAAAAATAATATATTTTGTGACACAAAGTAGTGTGTCAGCTGTAGAAAGTGATTAATGTAAAGAAATACTGAAGCTTTTTATTATTATTACATGATCCAAAGGTAAACTAATGTTTGGGTCAATTTCCTAGTATTACATTATGATAAGGGAAAGAGTTTGACTTTTTGACTCTACTTTTGCAGTTCTGCCCTTAGAATGCTAGCCCATATTCCCCTAGTGCAGGGGGTACTTTTCTCCTACAGTGGTTGCACTGGCTGCAATTTTTGCTGAACGATCTTTTACCAAAATTAGTAATAAGGAAGGTACATCTGTGGGAGACTACAGGTATAATTCTGAATGTGTAGTTTACACCCATATTTGCTCCTGTGGCCTCCTATTCATTGGAGGAACTAAGAAGAAATTGAAAGTGGAATTGCAGGAGAATGTAAAGGATATTGAGAAAGGAAAATTGTGTAGTCCTGTTGCCTTGCATTTCTTAAATATATATATACCAAACAAGTGGTAAGTCTCAAAGTAACTATTGTTAGAACAGATTCATATTTTTACAAAAAGATGGGAAAACACCTCAACAAATATAGTTTGTTTATTCTGAAAGGTAATGCACTCATTACTTGGTGTAAACTCAGAATGTGAGTGGAAAACTTTTATTGCTTCTTTAATCTATTTTAATGCTTTGAGCCTTTTCATTGAATCATTTTAATTGTTTTTATATTGCATTGTTATGTAGTCCACTATGCTTACATTTGTTTTTATACATCATTGAAGGTTTTTAAACCAAGGAGACAGAGAGATAATAAACTTTTATCTGAGTTCCTGAAGTCTTGTTATATGTTGATAAATTCATAACTAAGTACTAGGTTAGCTGCTCTCTTGAGCAATTTTAATAATAGCCAGTTTTCTTTTTGCAGTCAAATTAAACTATCCCATTCAGTTAGAGACTGGCCTTACCCATCCATAGTGAATAATTATATATCATCCCTAATGAGAATAACTGTGATCATACCAGAGAAAATTTGAGGGGACCTGTGCATGGGATAAAGCATTTAGGAACTGCCTCTGTCCATTAGTAATTTGATGGGCAACTCTGGGGTAATTTTCTGTTTCATATCCATAGATCAAAGTTGTGCTACAATAGGGACAGGGATGAACTTTGTTTTATGTGGATGCAGAGTCTGTTCCGGAACATCATTTTATATATTCATATTTATATTTATTTTATTTATGTTCTAGTTGTGAGGTATGTCTTGTCTCCCACCCTCTTCATGGTATTCAAGGACAGGCTAGCTATCAAGGCACTGCTGAAGTTTGCAGAATATACACTTTGTAGATGTGAGAGTTGCATATTATTTTCAGACAGCATTGTCTTCTTGTTCTTGAATATCTGTGATGATCTGTGTGCACTTGATTGGTTCACTGCTAAGAGTATTCTGACAGAATGGAAATCTGCATCTAATACTCAATGTTCATTGTTCTGTCTCAGAAAAAAATTAGATTGCTGCCAACAGGTGAGGGGGAAACAGCTGCCTTAAGTGTAGAAGTTTTGCAGTAGGGGGTCTTCTTCATCAGTGAGGATAAATGGTATCTAAATATTGGTCGGTGGTTAGGTATAGTGGCCATACCTCTCAACCTGGAAACATCAAAAATCTGGACAAAGGTCCGTGAAAAATAGGTACAAATCTGTATGCTGGTTAACATAAAGTTTTCATACATAATTTGGTAATCCCCACCCATACCAATGGGATTGTGGGATATCAACTTTCAAACGCAAGCTGAAAACAGACAACCAAAATAAGCAGAGTAGTTCTCCACATTATGGATGGAAGGGCAATGAAGATGTTTACAGATAGTGCTAGTGAAAAAGAGTTAAAATAATTCTGACTGTGTCTCACAAGAGTGTTTGTATAACAAATTCCTTATGATTTAAACTGAATGATTTTAGTTACAGTATGTGGATGCCAACCTGCATACCCCCCAAAACCTAATTAATGTGTTCTAACAAAACATTGGGATAAATGGAATATGATTTAAAACAAGGGAAGCACTCAGCTGAAATACAAAACTGGTGCAATATAGAAAGGATTTGTATGCTAGGAGTAGTGAATGATCACAGGTTCACAGTGGAAATATCCATGTACCTAAATATACCCAGTGATGACGTTTTACTATCAGTTTGTTCTATTTGTAAGCATATTGTTGACATAAGCTGCTGAATGAATCAGAGCTAAGCAAATTAAGATATCCCATAGGGCATTATTTTTTCTCATAAAAAGTCTTAAAGATCGCCAACTTTTTCCTATGAGATTAATAGGACTCTGTGAAATATTAATGATAATTGTTGTAATGTATTAATTCTGTTAGGTTTTGCTACTGATATGCATGCTGATTTAGAATAGCTCTTGATGAAAGGGGTTTTGATATAAATATCCTGAAGTTTTCAATGGCACAAAAACATTAGATCATTTCCAGAAGTCAGAGGTTTTCACATTGCATGCTTACTATGGTGGGATACCCCCTCTGGCATTTTGTTTAGCACAATCATAAAAGATTATTTTCTGATTTAAAGTTGATTATTTGAAATGAATTTTATGGTCTTGCTGGATTAAAGTGTCCTGTGAATGACAATATCATGGAAACAGTGAAAAATAGATAGGAGGTTATTTTTGGAAGAAAACATTTTGAGGTTGATTGAGAGGCTGTGACCCAACCAGAAAATGAAGTTGACTATAAAATGATGAGAGCACTAAATGCAAATTATATTAGAACTATACAAGATGTAATTCTGCATGAATTAAAGGCATTCCTCCAGACTTTTAGTAGCATAAGTGAGATAAATGGACATATGCAAAGATGTTGATGTGACTTTTGTGCATGATCAATATGATGCCATGTTCCTGATAAAGTAAAAGCACAGAAGGTACATGACAATGCAGTCTAGACATATAATGAGTCATTGTATATCGATCTACAACAGTTTAGATGATTGGAAAATGAAACAAAAAGGAACAATTCCAATCAGGGCAGAGTGCCTTAAGGTGACGAAGGAGTGGACTGCTTAGAATTTGTTGAAATAAAGTCAGCATTATAGACCAGAAGTCACTTGGAATCAAGAAGACCTCCTAGTTGGATGAAAATATGATAAACCAACAATAATTTAATGCAGTTTGTAAAGAGGAATGAAAAGGAACGTTTTATGGCAATTATGGCAACAGCTAAATGTGGACTAATTATTTTAGATCACAACTTTTCTGAAGTCAGGTTGCAAAAGAGATTGCAATTTGCTGATGTAGTAATGAGTATAAAAGATGGAAAGTATACACTAACCTTCCTAGTAGCTCTGAAAGTATTGTACTAAGATGACACACAGGTGTTCACTGCTGTCAAAACAACAATATCTAGGCTGAAAAAATTTTGCATCAGACATGATGAAGAAAAAAATAGAGCTGCTTACATTTCTAAGGAGTCAGATCCTTAAATTCAGATATGAAATGCTTGATAGCATTTAATCAACAGTAGACTGAAATGACTGTGTAGCTAGACTGACCCTGAATATATCTGCTGGAAAATGGGATAAGGATACAAACAATGGATATTTGGTATTGCTATTAAAAACAATGGGAAATATGATTATTTGCCTAGCAAATTGTTACGGGTTTGCACACGATTTATTCTTCAAATTCATAATTTTCAGTCAATAAAGATGATAGCAAGCTCTAACATTACATGGGGAAATTATTGAGGAACATTAAACATGTTAATTATTACCTTTAATCGGGGTATAGAGAAGAATATGTAATTTATTTTCTCTATGTCATATAGTAACCAAAATCACATATATTTTATTTTTTGACTGCTGGTGATTTAATTTAATTACATCAGGAATAAATAATAAGAGAAAAACCTAGGAGAATACAGATTATGTTTTACTGAACTTCACATTAAGTAAGGTATAATTAGTGCTGTAAATACATTTTTGCACTATATTTAGTGAATAAAGATATGCTGTTGATGCCCATAAATGGTGGTTTCATTCATAGCTTCACAGGTTCTTATAGGTTCATAGGTTCATAGGTAAGTACTAGGCTATCTGCCCGAGGGCATCTATAAGCCTAGCCAGAATGTGTTGGCTTTTGCCGCCCCCTTAGATTAGTTCCTTCTGCCTTGGTCCAGCATAGCCATTAGTTCCCTGTGCCTCTGTGTAGCAGAGCCACTGCAGTGATCCCTGGGGTAAATTTTCTGTTTCCCATCCACTCGTCAAGGTTTCTCTTGAAGAGTGTTAGTGAGGGGTTACTTATGACCAATAAAACTATTGTGAAGCTCAACCACATCACCAAATAATGATGAGAGACTAACAGTGTCCCTGTTAAATAGGCTTACTCCACATACCTCCAGCGAAAATTTACTATTATCCATCCAGTCATCCAATATGCTTTAAAAGGTTGGTAGGGAAGTACTTTGCTTGATAGATAGGGCATTCTATTCTAGAAATGGGTATCTGTTGAGTTAGGTATCTGTCATGCCATTTGATGTTGATGTGGTTCACAGGTTTAGTCTCCAGAGTAGGTGTTTGCTTTACTACTAATTCTGTTGAGGTAAGGAGTTGAAAAATGCTGGGTCATCCATAGCATGGAAAGCTAGGCAGAAGACAATCCTCATGAGTCCCTCTAACAGTGAGACTAGAGACAGGCTTCTTTGTCTAACAGAGTAGCTAAGGGTATCAAGACCGGAGCTCTTTGTTGGCAAGGAAGTGTTGATGTCTTTCAAGATGATTTAGAGGCTTATCAAAATACACACTAAAATGTTCATTACATTCAAGAATAAGTATAATAAGGTATGAATAAAGTGGGACTATAACATCTTGCCATGAAAGAAAGTTGTAAAATCTGTAAAGATTTTCTAACCACTGTAAGGATGTGGTGGTCATAGGAAAGTCTGTTATTAACATACATACCCAAGTCCCTGATGACTGTTTGAAATTACATTTAAGTGGAATGTTTATATATAGAACAGTTAGACTGTATCAAGTATCCCGGGCTATGATCTGACCCATCTCTAAGTTATGATTATCACACATAGCAGAACTGGACTAAATTTAAGATAGAGTATAAGATTAATAGCTATTATACAAGTGAAGTTAAGTGATAAGTTAACACAAATGTATTTACTTCATACTGTGATTTACCTAGATTTACTGTGTCACCTTGATTCTTTAATATTCAAAATACATTGTCTCATATACCATTTTGTTTTGCACATAAAAGAATCACTCTTGCAATAGTCAAATCACTGTCACATTAGTGAAATAAACAGTCTGATGCTACTGCTGTAATACAAATAAATGTCTTTGTTAGGGGGTGAGCACCTCAGAACCCTTCATGTGGGGTCTTTATCTGCCTACACCCTTAATTTATTATGCTTACTCTGAGTTAACTGGAAAATAGCAATAAAGCAAGCAAAACAGTACTTATTTTTGGCTGTGATGTCATCATGACCTTGAAAAAAGAATAACAAAATGATATTGAGAATATTGAGATAAAACGTTTTGATATAATTAGTAACAAGCTTGAAAATATGATCAGCCATAGAACTTAAGCAACAATGTTGAGCAAGGTAAACAGGAGCAAAATAACATCCATAAATGGAAACTGGATTAAATTTACTCTAATTAGTAATGTATATAACACTTAAAAACTTGAGATGAGACTGTGTCAGTAGAGCCCATCAATGCATAGCTCTGATTTCCCCTTGGGATCTTCACAACAAGTAAATCAGGTAACAGTCCTGTCCTCTTAACACAGGAAGTATTTGCTTGCTGTTGAAATGGTTAATGCATAATGTTATTCTATGTTGAATATGTACTCATGCCTCAGACCTACCTTATGAATCACTGACTCACTCATGTATACACACATACACATGCTCACACACACACATATGCACGCATATGCATGCACAAAGGCACACACACACATGCGTGTGCATGCTCACGCGTGCACACATGCACACACACACACACACACACACACATACACACACACACACACACACACACACACACACACACACACACACACACACACACACCCCTACTCTCATCGATCACAAGCAGAGGATGCCTTGACTCTTAATTGATCAAGAGAAAACCTGCCTAAGGAAACATAAGAACCTTGTCTTAAACTGTGGGCCATGGAATGATAGGATATCAAAGTCCATAGAATGTTTAAATTAAAATCAGGTTAAACATTTTGAGAAAATGACATGATGGCAGATATAAATGTACTCCTTTTTAAAATGTGCTCAGAACTAAAATAAGATGCAGAAGTGAATGTTTTTTTTCACATTTTTGTTTGTTATGAAGATGTGACTAAGTTGTCTTAATATTTACACCAGGTCTAACCCACACACACTGTGGACCCGCTGCTTGTAACTGTAACAGAAAGAAACCACTCAATGCTCAATCTCAGTACCATTCAAGCCCACACTAAATGCAGTACCCAGTGCTTGTAAATGGCTGCGGAAGATGCTACCATTCAAGCTTGTAAAAGAAACCGCTAACCGCTAAATCTTAGAACAATTCAAGCTAGTTTTACTTGTCCTTACCTGGAGCAGCTGGGAAATGCATGGCTCACACACTATGTTTTACTGCTGCTGGCTGGCCAGAAGAAAGTACATTGAATCCCTCGAGTCAAGCCATTTCTGATAAGCTGGCAGGCTGCTCATGGAGATGATGTCATCGTGCATGCCTCTGCATGTGATGACATCAGCCCCCCAAAAAAAGCTTAAAAAAAATTAAAAAAAAAAGCTGGGAAATTCAAAAATTAAGGGATGATACTCGGAAATCATGGCACCCCATTATTTGGACCTCAAAACCGGTAAAAACTGAGAAATCAGGTATAGTTGAGAGGTATGATAGTGGTAGATGTACTGAAGGAGTTGCTCCAGACTAAGGTGGTAAAGTCATAACGCATGGTTCCCACTTTTCTAGGCAGTTTATGTCATCATTATCATCTGTAGCCAAGAGCTTTGGGTAGTGACTGAAAGGATGAGATCTCAGATGCACACAGCATAAATTAGCTTTCTTCACGGGGTTACTGAACTCATTGTCCTTGATAAAGTGAGGAGATTGGCATTCTAGGAAGCTTTCAGAATAGAACTGTTGCTTACCTAGGGTTGATACAATTCAAATGAGTTTTCTTTTGAATCTACTATGTATGCTCCAGAGGCATATCTAGGGTGGGGAGAAGGGGGAGCTGCACTGGGCACAAGGTATTAGGGGGCATAATCTAGAGATGTCTGAATGACTTGTAATGAAGAACAGGAATTCAGAAATTAATACAGATAGTGCATTTGTGGTCAGGGCTGAAGCAATTTAACACTTCATGTGTGGTATAATATGGAAGAAGCTGCATGCTACAAATGTTGCAAGTGGTTTGCTTTATTTGTTTCAAACAAAAAATATAATTTTCTTCTATTCTCAAGTACAAGAATAACTTTTTGTTTTATATAGAAAGAAAGGAATTGTTTTTCTCTTTTTTCCCCAACTTAAACACTGATGTTGGTGAAGATCATTGACACAGGTTGCCAGAATAGATAGCTATGGGTCTGGGGTGCGCCAAAGGTGCATTTTATGGTAGCTGTACCAAGCATGGCCTGTGGAGACGAGGTCCATGGGCAGACCCAGGAAACACTCTTTTTAAACAAGTTAATTAAATTACCACTTAAGATTTAAGCACACATACATTAATAGAAAAGAAAATAAACCATATTAACATTTTTCATTTTCACGTATTATACACATTTGTGATTTCTTACTTGTTAACAATTCTGATTTACTCCAGCATTACATAACTTGTCCAGTTCCTGCCTTCTCTTAAACCTCACTCTTCCTCCTGAAAATTAGTATGTATGTATTCTTCCCAACAATTCCTTTTATTTCTATACAGTTTGTTCATTCCCTTTTCCAAAGATTTCACCTCCAATTATTTTATCTTCTTTACAATATTCAGCATTTTAATTAAATTTGATTTAGATTTTGATATCCATTTCCTAATAATTGCTTTTTTGGCAGCAAGTAGCATTAAAGTTAGTAAGGCTTTATTATAGAAATAAAAATGCCTTAGGTAATTCTCAGCACAACACACAACTTTAATAACCAAAGTAAACATGTTGAGTGCTTTTGTCCCATATAATCATGGACTTCATCAGAATATTTATAGTGATTCCAGAAACACATTAAATAATCAAGAAAATTAGTCATGTGATAACCTCTGTCCAAACAAACCTCCTAAGTATTAAAAATACAGTACTAAATAAAATGTATCTGAAAGTATATTAAAATCTACGTATAATCATACCAAAAGTATGACCAAATAACCACCTCACAGAAACACATGTAATATATTTTAGAAACGTATACAAAAAAAAAACATGGCTAGGGTATTTAATAATATGTTTACAAAGTGCATTTTTATTATTTTCTCTTCTAATATACAAATGTTCAGAAATATGTTTTTACAGTCCTCTCTGTTCCCCCACGTAAAAAATGGGGCATTGTTGACAAAATGCCACATATACTATACCCCTCAGCCCAGAATTATAGTTTTGAGATTTTTTTATGTTAATTTGTCTGACTGTAATATGCTCCCTTTAAAAATAGAGCTACACTGACAGCAACTGCCACTTTTGAATGTCTACTTACTAGCTCTCATTACCCTTCTCATAATGTAGTCTTACCAAACAATTTTTAAAACTCTTGCAGTGTTTAAAAACAATGGTAGAGTTATCTCCTAGTAATTCCCCTTTCTTTACAAAAAAAAGTCATAACATAGAGCATTATGATCGGTTCGCTGATCATAACCCATTTATTATGTGTTCAAGACACGGACTGCAAGAAATCCACCTCAAGAACAAAGCTTGAGTGGTGAAGCATAGCATCCATGTTGAGAACACATAATTTAGGGTTATGATTGGAGATCTCAACATACTTCTTTGTAGGGCATGGAGCATTATCATGTTCTAATGGTTGCAGTAAAAAAAAAAGTAAGATGAAAATCTAAAATCCAAGTGTTTTGCTGGCTTTCAAAGACATAAAGCACTTAGCAAGTGCTGTCAGAAAGGCAGAGAAACATAGTCCCCTTGAGCTTGTACTCACCTTACCATGCTGGTAAACTATCCAAATTTTTGCAAAATGTCCAAGATTTTTGCCTTGTTTATTTGGTCTGTTCCTCATAAAGTCCATGGTTTTAAGAGAAATCATGGTGGATTGAAGACATTAATGACATATGTTTATGTTTAAGACTTTGTATCTGTATCCTTTGGAAAATACATACGAACACACATGCTGTTATTCTAGTAACTTTTTAGTTTGCAAGAGGAAGGCACACCTTATTGGAATGGACAGCAGACAGAACCAATTTTTTTTTATCCTGCTATCTTTCATTGATCTGTATTGGTAAATTTTACTGCCAAGTGCAGGACCCGACCATAACAACTTCAGCAAGGGGTGCTTAACATTTGTTATGGTCAGGTATGACACCACTCTAGCACTTGATTGATTTGTCTTTTTTCTGGATATTGGAGCATAATCACTGCACTCCATGCACTACAAGAACTTTTTTGAAAGTCTCCACTTTAGAAGCCTGATTAGAAACTAAATTTCATGATAGGTAAACCAGGCATGGCCCATGGAAAGGAAGTCTCAGGGCAAATAAAGGACATACTTTTTTAAACAGTTTCATTAACTTAAGAAATAAGCACACATGCAACAGAAAAGAAAACAAACCATAACTTTTTTGATTTTCATGCACAATTTCTGACTTTTTAACAGTTATAATTTACTCCATTACACAACATACTCACTTCTTGCCTTTTCTTAACCTCACTCTTCCTCCTCCTGAACATTATTATGCATGTATTATTCCCACAATTTCAATGTATTTCTATGTAACTAACTTGTTTCATTTTTTTTTAAATTCCACCTCCATTTCTTTTATCTCCTTTATAATGTTCAGTATTTCATTTACATTTGTTTAGATTTTTTTATCCATTTCCTAGTAATTGATTTTTTTGGCAGCCAGTAGCATTAAAATTGGTAAGGCCTTGTTGTATCTAGGCAATTTGTGTTCTGTGTCTAAGAGGAAAATAATCATTTATTTTATTTAATATTTATTTACATTTGTTTACCGAGAAATTCTGACTGGACACAGGTCCTTTTTCAGCAGAGGCCCAGGGAGAAAAGCTCCACAAATTGTACATGAGTAACATACATGAGTGATTGAGATTACAGTAATAAAGATGATGACATACAGTAAAAACAGAGCAGTTAGTACTTTTACAATAATAAAGAAACAATAAAAAGAAACAATGAGTTACCTAGTAAAAGTAGAATAGCAATATTTAACTTAAGATCAACATTATCAGTACCAGGTAGTGTAACCTCAGACAATTATACAAAGTTGGGATAAGAGTTTGAGTGCAGGAGGGATGAAGTTGGAGGAATTTTTAGTCAGGATTGGAACAAGGACAGAGCCAGTGCATTTTTAGGTGAGATTTAAGTGCAGTCTTGAAGTGACTGCAGGAAGGTACAGTAGTTACGGAGGGGGGAAGGTTGTTCCATAGTTTGGATATGGTACAAGAGAAGAGAGCTTCTCCTGTTGAGATTTGGCTTTTGTAATAAGGAATAGATTTTTGCTGCTGGACTGTAAGGGTCTAAAGGAGTAGTAGGGTTGGAGAAGTTTTTGAAGTGATGGGATTTTAAGAGGATGGTTTACAAGGCTAATGAGAGTTGATTCAGGTGAAGGAGTTGTGGGAGTTAAGCTAGTCTAGTTCCCTAAGTGTGATACAATAGTGGCTTTGATAGGATGAGCCAGTAGCAAATTTTGCAATTTTATTGTAGCAGGCCTCGAGCTTGTTTAGGTCAGACTGTCTAAGGTTGGTAAGTATAGGAGATGCATAGAGTAAGGTGGAGATTAGTTGGGAATTGGCAACAGAAGTTCTTGCTGTCTTGGTGAGGTGTTGTTTGTTTCTATATAATATGCCAAGTTTTTTGTGTATTTTTTATGGTGTTTTTTTTCTTATACTGCTTCCCTTCCTCCTCTCCTATTTTAGTGCTTCTCTTTCTCCTTCTGTTACTAAGATTAGTTCTTTATAATATTATTAATCAATTTTGCTCTCTGTTTTGTGCCTTGTTCTTGATGTTATTTCAGCTACTTAATGTTATTTTTAGAAATGTGATCCTCTCTTTGTATATATCTGTTATTGGGTACTATATTTTTTATTTGTCTTTTCATCTATGATGATTTTGTCCATTTGCTTGTCTATTGTAACGTTTTTTGTCCAAATTTATGTGGAGCTTTTCTCCCCGGGCCTCTACTGAAAATGGAAATGTATCCAGCTAGACTAGCCCAGTCAACAAATGTAAAATAAAATAAATAAATAAATAAATAAATAAATAAATAAATAAATAAATAAGAGATCTGGGGGCCAAATCTGAGATTGTTGTCAATCTCCACACCAGGTAGTTTGGTGTGATCTGATGGGGAGATGACAGTATTGTCTTTGGCAAGAATATTGAAGTGGGGGAAATTTGGAATAGATTTGGAGGGGTAGGAAGATAACGAGTTTGGTCTTTCTATAATTACAACTATTTACTCTCCCAACATTTCTGACAGAGTACTCTGTACAGAATTTTCAAAATCTGCTGACTTGTTATACCTCCCAGAAACACATTCTCAGTTACTTCTCTTTCTCATCACACCTCCAGCATTTGTTGTCTACCTGGGGAAGATTCTCTGAAGTCTGATTAAGATTATGAAGGTATCAAATAACTTGTTCAGCAGAGAATGACAATCTCCTTTATTGCACAAAAAGACATGTATCTGGGAGACTAAGCAATCACAATGCTGTCTCCCCAAGTTACAAGAATCAAGAGACTTTGTACTTTCTTTTGTTAAAAGAAACATTATTTTTTAAACAAGAAACATCTTTATTAAATTATCACATATGATATATAAATGAAAACCATATTGATATAATTTTAGTCGCAAACATTATACATCACTTATAATCTATCCAGTCACTGTCAGTCAAACATTACATAGTTCATTCAGATCATACCTTCTTTTAAATCTCGTTCCTCCTCTGCATGTATTGTTCCCACAATTTCCATTTTTTCCTATATAATTTGCTCATACCATTTTTCTAAAGATCCCCATTCCAGTTGTTTTATCTTTGTTACCATATTCTCTACTTCTAGTAAAGTTGGTTTAGACTTTGAGTTCCATTTTCTAATAATTGATTTTTGGCAGCCACCATAATTAGACTCAGCAAGGCCTTATTGTGTCTAGGCAATTCCAATTGTGTATCATAGCTAAAAAAGTAATTTCCTTAGTTACACCAGTTTGCTCACCCAGCATCTCTGACAGAGCAGTCTGCAGGAAATTGTAATGTTTGCCAACTCATTACACCCCAAAAAGTATATTCCCAGTTACCTCTTCCTTCTCCCTTCACACCGCCAAATTTTCTGTCTATCTGAGCAAAAATTCTTTGGAGTGTACTTGAGGTATAAAAATACCTATGTAAACACTTCCAAGCATAGATACTAAATCTTCTAGCTGCTGTTTGGGAGACATATATATATATATATATATATATATATATATATATATATATATATATATATATATATATATAGGTTCGTAGGTTCATAGGTGGGTACTAGGCTATCAGCCCTAGGGCCTATACAAGCCTAGCCATAACAATTCCCTGGCTATTGCTTCCCACAATATTTACTTCCATGGACCCCTGTCTAGCAAGGCGACTGATGTGATATATATATATATATATATATATATATATATATATATATATATATATATATATATATATATGTATATATGGGTCTACTGCAAATGGTCGAATTCCCAAAATCCTGAACTTCATATGGCCGACCCCATATGATCAAGTTTGTGAAAGCTTGACCGGACTGCATGGAGATCTGCATAGTGCATGTAACGGGAATATTTCCCATTACTGCACTATAGTGCGATCTCAGAGTTGGTATATCTAAGTAGGGGGTGTATGTTTTTTGCCAGTTCGGAAAACTGGCTTTCGTGATTATGCACTTTTGCAGTATTGCAGTTTCGCTCTTATGGGTGTCGATGTTGCTTGTTTGAGATTTTGGGATTTCAAGCAAGCAACATAGACCCATATATATATATATATATATATATATATATGGATTCACTTTATAACCTCGAAATGCTGAAATATCGAATTTCAGTATCTCGAGACTATAAAACCGAATCCACAAAACACCAACAAACAAAAACCGCGAAACCACATAACCGAAAACACCACACACACTACACTAAACATACAACACAACACCCACATCACAACATAAACAAAAAAACAACACACATACACAACTCACACACACATAAGCACCCCCCACACCCCTCCTACTTACTACTAACTCCGAGATCGCACAAACACAACACAAAAGCACACTCACACATGCACATTCTCCAGTCCCTCACACACACTCTAACTCCCACTCAAAACCCTTGCAAAACACTCACTTACCTGACATAACACCTACATCCAAACACGGCACCGTGCACCAACAAAACACAAACCCGGACATTACATAGCGCAACTTCATAACCTCGAATTTGACATATTTTTGACATACGTCAAATTCGCGATTATGAACGTTCGCTATTTTTAACATTTGACTTTATAGCTTCGAGATACTGAAATTCGACATTTCAGTATTTCGATGTTATAAAGTGAACCCATATATATATATATATATATATATATATATATATATATATATATATCCATTGTTTCTTTGTGAATTGCTTATCCAGTCTCTCTTCCCAATTCTTTCTAACTTCCTCTGATTGATTCTTATAGTTATCATTGAAAAATTATATTGTCCTTTTTGGTTGTTTCTTGCTGCTATTTGCATTTGCAGACATGCATACCACAGTATTTAGCTACTTACTGTGACCAACTACTTACTTCTGATATTCTACTGAGTACAATGAATACACAGAGACCAACTGCTTCAGTTAGCAGCTTTACTGTTTAGAATGGTACCTTTAGTTCTATAACGTGCAGAATAATGCTCTCAGCTGTCTATGGCAAATTCCCAGAGCTTATTTTTACACATTCATATTTATACAGAGTCTGATGTTTTTTCCCAAAGTCTGATGTATAACAGTCTTTCTTTGTTTCTTCTAATTTATGATTGTTTTTGGAGCTTGGAAGTTCGGTGGTCCTTGGAAACTCTGTGTTCTTGCATTATCTGGAAACTTGGTGTTCTTTGCATTAACTTGCTGATGGTTTAGTCCTTGATATTTCGGTGACATTCTGTTTGATCATTTTCCAACCACCATCTGCACAAAGCTATTTTTACAAACTCTGTTTCTTAATAACATGCATGGATGCCAATATCTAATTAAACTATTTTTCAGCATTTGTACTCCTTCTAAGTTGATCTTTATATCTCATATTGCTCTATATTAATAATCATGCTAGCAACAGTTTTGAAAAGACAGTGAATACACTAAATGAAACAGATTAAAACTATTCTTACAGTTCCCCCTTATTATATTTTACGGAACGGACTAAACTTCTGTTAAAGAAAAGACTGTATTTGTTTCTACAGCATCACTATTTATAGCATTTACCACTTTATTCATGTTTACAATCATGATTTGCTGAGTTATTGCAACTCTTTCCAACTTCCAGCGCATACAATTCCAAGCTATCATTATTATTATGACCCCTAAAACTACCAATACCAGATATATTAACCAGTTTAACAATTTGGCTCCAGATGATGACCACCCTGTGAATATGTCCCACCAATTATGGGCAGTGTCAGCTTCCATTTGTTCAGTCACTTTTACTCATTTGTCTTTCACTGTTATACTATTTACTTCATGCCATATTATGCTGTGGTTACAATGATCCAAGTAATCTTTAAGATAGCCCATGTCCTATATTATTTCTCTTAACTTGTCTAATGACAAGGTAATGTTAGGAAACTGAATACTTTCATATTTCCATTTAAATTGTTTGCATTTCTTTAGCACTGGTAGAAAACACATAGGTTTCATTTTCCCAGGTTAAATGCCTGATATTACTGATACATCCCACAAAGGGCGTTTGCTTGTATTTTAACACTGGTTTGTTTGAAACCACACATACAAATTGTGGTGCCACTCAACAAACATTTTAAAATTTGAAGGTAATATTGTCCATTTGCACAAATTTACAGAATGTTGTAAAAAAACATGGTTCATAAATGGGAGAATGCTCCCCACATGATACCATTCATAGTTTCTGTACAATGTTTTAACATGTGCATTTTGTTATCCATATCTATGTAATTTCCTTCAAGTTGAGGTAACCAAAGTTCAGTATAGTTATATGTAGACCAGAATATTATGGGTAATACCATAAATTGACATATCACTGTTTGTTTTGTTACATTATAGTACATAAGTTTTCCAGTGCAATAATTGTGCTCACACTGTGTCTGTTCTGTGAACAGTCTTATCCAGCTAGTGGACGGGAATCACCTGCTGAATAGTTATCGTCACATGTACTCAATTTTTAACATTCACTTTGTCTGTAACTCATTTTTTTTTTTTTGCATTTTAACATACAATGACTGTAAAGTACATTTTATCCAATCTAGAAATATAGATACATTAGTATCAAACTGCATTCTGTCTATTAACGATATATTCTCAAAGAACAACAAAAACAGATTCCGAACTGGTGGGTTAAAATCCAGAGGTGTATTTAACTTAAAGCGCTTTTCGTCTTCCGTTTTAGGAAGACTTCTTCAGACAAAATAAAATTCCATTCTACACTGTTTAAAATCAAAAAATGGCGCCAAAAATTCAGTGCTAAGTAAATTACAAAATTACATACAGCTGCCTTCAATAAAGAACTTGGAACCATAGTGCTGTAATTAAGGGTTAGCTATGCAAGAATATATTGTTCAAAAATCACATTCCTGAACTCATATCATACATCTCCAAAACTTCAAATAAGATACATGTATTTACAATGAATCGTGGATCATAGTACAACATAAATCTTATTCGTAGTCAACTTTTTTTTTGTGTAATATAAAGTAAACTACTCAAATCATAGTAATTTGTTATAAGCTGTTAAAAACAGTTTGTATTTTATATGGCTACCGAATATAGTTTGGGTTCTTCCGGAGAATTTGCTACACAGCCATTACTGCTGCCTACTACTGGATCTAATGAAATAGGGAACTTAACCCAACTACTTCAACTCATGAACGAAAAACTTGAGAATGTGTCCACAAGAGTGGATGGTTTATCACAAACTAATACCGTGGCGAGACCTAAAACTACGACAAGTTTAACTTCAGGTAAACCAACACCAGAAGTTTTTACTAATTCTGTAGAACTGGGAGGTAGAATTAACAATGAAGGTGCCAACCCTTCTGATTCCTATAACTCACCAAATATTGGAAATAGAGGTGAAGCTCATACACTTTCGAATTTTACAACTAACTTGACAACGGATTCCTCCTCGGGGCTTATAGGGCTTCCTAATGTGACTGGTTGAAAACACAACCTGTTTTTAGTTCAAACCAACATGACAGTATTGATAGAAGCTCGGCTGGAGGAGGTGAGTCATTACCACTTAAATTAAAGGAGATAGATAAGAAAATGTTGAAACTCCAAAAATTGCAGTTGGAGGTGAACTATTCTACTGAATGTAAGAAGCAAGGAGTAATACCGAAGGGTTTACGATCCTGGCAGTATCCATCTGGTTTAGAAGCAGGAACAGTGTTTTATAATGAACTTTTATCTTTATTTGATAAACATGGCATTGAACTTATGGACTTGATGTGTAAGCATTATTCTATATCCATAGAAAATTTAACCAGTGAAATTACAGGATTGAACAATGACATTTGAACACATCCACATTTTGTAAGGTATCATTATGACTACAAGAGAATGTTTTCATCGATTGACCAACAATTAGTTAAGAGTACTGAAATGAAACTAAAGAAATTAAGGAGGGATATTAATGACTATAAAAATGGATTTGCTTACCCTAAACCACCACCCTCCCAAGGTAAGGGTATCTTTGGTAAACCACACATTCAACGTACCACTATAGAACGTCCAGATAACAACAATAGAGACCCCGAGTTTCCAACACAAGTGGGAGCAGGTATCGGGGAGTTGGACGTTTTTGAAGGTGAATGAAGAAATGAAGACACTAACTTACGTTCAGTTAACAATTCGGTCAACAATAAACATTTTAACAACAATGACAGCAGTGATTCTTTTTCCAACAGAGGCCAAAACCACCAACGGAGATACAATATGAGGGGCAGGAAGGAGAACAACAATTACAACAGATAACTAGTACACCGGTTGTTTTACTAAATTATAGAGGGGATTTCAAAGTGTATAATTATTCTAACTATACTATAAGTCAAGATTTAGTTAATCTTTTTAGCAAAGGATTAACTTTTGTACCTGACGAGCACTTTGATTTACCAGGAGTCTTAATTGACTTGAAACTATATATTCAAAAACTAAATTTAACTGTAATATTTGGTGATATAAGTTTTACAGATGATCCTTTTAAGGCGGCTAGTACATATAATCCACCTATATACCCCATGTTATCTCCATTTGAGCATATGTGTGAGTCTGACTTGAGGGCACTTCGTACAACAAAGAAGAAGAACACTATTAGGAATGTTTCTGACAATGAATCTGAAGCCTTGAAGTCGATTAGAACTATGCCAGTTCGATTTTTGAAACCTGACAAAGGTGGTGGTCTAGTTATTATGGACAAAGAACCATATGACAACAAAATGCTGGACATTTTAGACAGTAGTACTTATGTCAGAGCTAGCATTAACGAGATGAACATTGCACACAAGAATATTTTTTCTTCCTTTAGGGATTTATTAATCGAAGGGTTAATTAATTGAGTATGTTACTAGGAATCTTATGACCCATCGAGCAGAGAATAATGAGATTCGATTAGTCCAGGAATTGTTAGACATGATTTTGATTAACAATTTTGTTGGATTTAATGGCGACATTTATAAACAAAAGATTGGGGTAGCTATGGGTTCCCCATGTGGAGCAAGCTACGCCAATTTGGTTTTAGCACAATGGGAACATGAATTTGTATTTAAAAATAACAACTTTGAGAAGGTGACGTTATATAATAGATTTTTAGATGACATCTTTATTATATTTCAAGGAAGAGCAAACAAAGCAAGTGTTTTTGTTGATACACTGAACAACAGTACACCTTTTTTGAAGTTTACTTTTACCTATAGTGAGTACACTATTAATTATTTAGATGTGGAATTGAGGAAAGACAATACATGTAAGGGCTATACTGCTAAAATCTTTAGGAAACCCACTTATTCAAATACCATGTTGCACTTCTCTAGTTGTCATCCGTTTCACCAGAAAAAAAATCTGTTTTGAAAGGCCAACTAGTTAGAGCAGCCCATATGACTACTGAAGATACCACATTTTATGAGGAATGTTCCCTGTTGAAAAGTATGTTTATGAGACGAGCGTATCCGGGATTCCTAGTGGATGAGATAATTAGTGAAGTAAGTAGAAAAAGACAAATAGGTACTTTTAACCCAATCTTGACCTTAAGAGAGGCAAATTTTGATATAGAAGTGTCATATGAGACGATATTGCAGACTTCCAGTGTATTCCCACCTTTACCAAACACGGATGTAACAAGCACCTGCATGGAAAATTATAAAAAGAGCTTTATCACCCCTTTTTCCTTAGAAGCCAAATATATTAGTGATATCTTAAGAAGAAATTGGCAGTTGTTTACATTTGAAAAATAATTTTTAGAGAATTTAGGTAATAAACCTGTTATTATTTTTATTAAAAATGTTATAGAAAATTCAACAGCAAAAGTTACACGAATTGAAGGTACATATAAATGTGAAGCATGCAATTACTGTAAATTTATATCTACAGGGTCCACATTTACAGTGAACCACAATATATTTAAAGCAAGGGGTCGATTTAATTGTAATTCAAGATCAGTGGTATATTTAGCTAGCTGTCAGTCATGCCCTGCTTTTTATGTAGGGAAGACTGACAGAAAATTTAAGGAAAGGCTATATGAACACATGTACCACATGAAGAAGAAGACCAACACTAATGCCCTAGCAAGACACTGTAATAATAATCCATCTCATGCCTTTTTATTTAAAGTAATAGATCAGGTATTATTAGAAGAAAGAGGAGGACCCCAACAATTACTGTTAGAGAAAAAATAACTCATTTGGCAGTTAAAATTGAATTCATACACATCACCAGGGCTGAATGAAGTCACTTCTTTGACTTGTATTTTAAAGTTAAGAAGCATGTTAAGATAAAATATATATGATTGTTTAACAAATCAATGCTTGCTCCCTTGCCAAGTAATCACATTGTTCTGTGATGTCTTTTAACCATTTTTGATGTTGTGCTACCTCTGACAAAGGTCTATTATGTCCAACCTCCAGATCAAAAGGTAGTTGTGTGGGCATTTTTCTGCCTGTCATGATTTCAAATGGTGAAATCCCTGTTTTGCTATTTGGGGTAGCTCTTACCCCTAGCAAAATTCCTGGCAAGTGTTGTACCCAGTCCCGTCCCTTTTCCAAGCATGCCTTTTTTTTAGTCTTTCCTTAATGGTTCTGTTAATTCTCTCAACTATTCCATTGGACTGTGGATGGTAGGGTACATGAAATCTTTGTTGTATTCCTAACAAATTACACATTTTTTTGATTAGCTGACTGACAAATTGTGGCCTGTTATCCGACTCGATAACCCGTGGCCTTCCCCAATGGTAAGAAATGTTTTTCCATAAAGCTTCTACTGTTGCCTTAGTGGTTGTCTTTTTGGTAGGAATTGCTTCCACCTACTTTGAAAACACATCTATCACTACTAACAAGTAGCGATATCCTCCTTTTCCTGGTGGTAATGGTCCTGTATAGTCTAGTTGAACAGCATACCATGGTCCCTTCTATCATGCATTGACTAGTTTCTTCTGCCAAACTTGCTGCTTTTGTATTCGAACCAAATCCTCAGTGATATCCCTGGCCTGGTTTAATATGCTAACTTGTTGTACTGTTTCAACTGATTTTAAATCAGGATACAACTGCCATCCTGTCTTGGCTGCCTGTTTGGCTAAGGTGTGTACATTTGCATTTAATTTGAACACTTCTGAGGTCAGTTTTTGATGGGCTTTTACCTTTAAGATACTGAATTGCCCTTGTACATTCTTTTGCCGTATGGTTTTCCATATACTTTGCAAAACATCTGCATGTTTCACTGTTTTTTTCTGCACTGTCTAGAAAACCTCTACGAGCCCAAACAGTCATGTGTAAACGTAATGAGTTTACCACATATGCACTGTCAGAGTAAATACTGACATGACTATAGTGCTGTAGTACATACAGTACTGCTTCTAATTCAGCCCTTTGGGCTGACATGTGACCTGGGAGCTGCACCAGCTCTGGAACTCCCAAGTCTTCTTTCTCTAGTATTACTGCAAATCCTGTCACATACCATCCATTTTCCCAGTACCTGACTCTGTCTACAAAGATAGAGGGAAAAAAAATGATTGTAGTCTGGTGATATGGGGAATGTTTCTGGCTTAGTCATATTATCAATGAAGTTATGTGGTTTTCCCTCATATCCCAGCAAGTTAGACAAATAATATTTTTCTCCTGCTTGAAAGATTATCTTTTTTGTACTGAAAGTAGTCATCCATGTAGCAAATACTGCCTGGCTGATGCCATCAGTAATCTTGTTCATTTTGAAACTGTCTACTAGTACCTGCACTGCATGATGCGTTGTCTGCACTATTATGAATGAAAAGACTGTTAGATATTCTGTCTGTTTTATTCCCCAATCTTTTTTCGGCTTTTCCCGGTTAGGGGTCGCCACAGCAGATCACCTGTCTGCTCATGATTGGCAGTATAGTTTTTTATGGTGTCGAGTTGCCAGCCTGGTGCCCAACCTTCCACAGAAAGCACACACATGCATGCACTCACGCCTTGGGCCAATTTAGAGTGTCCAATCCATCTATAGCATGTCTTTGCGATGTGGGAGGAAACCGGAGCACCCAGAGGAAACCCACGCAACCACTGAGAGGACATGCAGATTTCACACAGAAGGCACCCCAGCCGAAGATCGAAACAGAGAACATCTTGCTGTGAGGCAACAATGCTAACCGCTGCACCACCATGGCCTCCCTCTGTTTTATTCCTCAATATATATCCAATAATTGCTGAATACAGGGATATCCCTTCTCTACCGGAGTCATTTTGCAACTACAAAGGGTAACTGGTCTCAAAGTATTTTTTGATCTTTTATCTCCCCCGTGTGGCCATTTTTGTAATAACACCACTGATAGTGTGTTTTTTCCTGCCACTGCTTGTAAAACAAATGGTAACTTTGAAGTTGGCACTATCAGTTCTGTAGCCCTTGCCAATTTTCTTTCATAGCTGCGAAGGATTATTCCTCTACCACGCCCCATTCCAGAGTGTTATTATTTTTTTTGCACGGATAATATGTTATACAGAGGTCCTGCTGTGTGTGCATAGTCCTCAATAAATTCTCTGTTGTAGTTCATGATACCCATGAATTTATGCAAATCCGGAATATTCATAGATTTTTGCATTTGTAAAATACCTTTTACTCTGTGTGCTAATGGAGATCTCCCTGTGGGCTTAATAATGGTTCCTAACAATTTGACTTCTTGTGAAAGAAACTGTATTTTTTCACTCTTTACCTTAAATTCTGCCTCTTGCAGTGTTGTGAAAACCCCTTTTAAGTTTTTCAAATGCTGATCTACAGTTTCTGACTGTACCAGAATGTCATCTATGTAATGGAGCACTGATCCATTCATTTCTAGCCCTTCCAAAATTTTGCCTACCGTCTGATGGAAGATTACTGGACTATTTTGAAACCCTTGCGGTAACAGTGTCATAAGATACTGCTGATTATTAAAGGTAAAGACAAATTTTGGCCAATCCCTTTTCCTTAGTGGCATGGCAAAAAATCCATTTGCCAAATCAATGACTGTGAGTCACTGGCTTTGTGGTTTTGTCTTAGCTGCTAATTCGGGAAGTCCCGGAATTAGATGCACCCTAGGGGTAGTGTATTGATTTACTTTCAGCAGATCTATGACTAACCTGTAACTACCATCTTTTTTTCTTAACTGGCCAGATGGGTGTGTTTGTCGGACTTTCACCTTTTGCTATTATACATGCCATTTCCCAATTTGCTATGCACTTTTGCATATCTTCCTCTGCTTCTTTTGGTATTGGGTATTATTTTTGGAAAGGTGGTATAAAATCCTGCTCATTTCCTGTTCCTACTGGAATTTTCAGTTTTCCACAATCTGTCAGCCCTGTGACCACAGAAGTGAAAAATGTGCTTGCAAGGACTGCCATGCATCCTGTGCGTCTGTGTGTACCGCCCCTTGCAGTTTCTTCAGTGTCTCGTGTATTTGTATGGTGCAGCATAAAAATCCTTCTGTGGCCTTCCATATTATGCCATTTGGCACATCTATGACCAATCTAATTTTATTCATAATATCCATACCTATAATGGTTGATGCACACAAAGGGTGTATTAAAAAAGATCCCTGTATGCCTTCATCATTTGGTGTAAACCATATGGACACATCTTTACTACCCACTGCTATGTAGCCAGTGCCATTAGAACCTGAAATACATGTTCATTTTTTAGGATCTGGTGGGAGTGATCGGCTAGTAACCGAAGCAGCTGCACCCATATCCAATAATACATTTTTCCATAGGGACCTCTCTACCCAAATATCAATTAGGGGTCTTCCATTCTGTATGTTTGTAAAAGATGTCAAAAAAGAAACTTCTTGGGTAGGGGGGGTACACCCCTATTGCATATTTTTCCAATCATCCATATCTGACGAGTTTGCAACTTCACACAACTGTAATGGTACTGCCTCCTCTTTACCCTCCTTGTCATTCCCTCACTATCACTTACGTACTTAAACGTTGTGACTTCTGCTTTTAAACTTTCTGCATATGGTGGATTAACAGGTGATATATGTCAAGGGGTGGTGTCGTTTGTTTTACCTTATAGTTATCCTTTCCTTGGTTATAGGGCTTTTTCACCTTTACTTGTTGTTTCTCCGTGTTTTCATCAGTAACTTGCTTAGCAAACCTACCCTTTCTTTTTTGTGCTTTCCTCTATTTTCTGTAATATGGACAATCCTTTTTAACATGACCATTTTGCTTACAGCAGAAACACTGTGGAACTCTCCTTTCTTCCCCTTGTCCTTCAGCACCCTTTGGAGCAGGAGGTGGGGGAACCACTCTCTGTTGCTGTTGTTGTCCTTGGTCTATCCAAGAGCTTTTACCCCACCCTTTTGAACAAACTTCTACAACTGCAAAAGGTTCCATGTCCTCATCTACTGTGAAGACACGGTGAGAAAAAAGATTTCCATCATGACACATTGTCTTGCCTCCCATTAATTTTTGCACTAATTCATGCAAGTTCTTTGAGGTTTCCTGATAAATACATTTAATGTCACCTGCACATCCCTTCACTTGCTCTAAGAAACAGTGAATAAGCTGTTTTTGAGTGTCTTCATCCTGCATATTTCTGTCAGATTTATTGAACACTACTTGATAAGCCAGCTGAAAGTGATCTGCCTGTCCTAGCATTTTGTCTGAGATGGTAATATTGAAATGATCTGTAACACTGCTGCCATACGTTGCAGCTGAGTGTTAAGAGGATAGTTCTTTAGCTGAATAAATGTTTTGAAACATTTAGGAATAAATGTCCAAAAACACTTGGTCAAAGAATTATTTCATGCATCTGCACCTGCTGTGTAACTAACCCATTCCTCAAAAACTAACATATTGTAAAATATACCTTTTTTATCATTCCATTTGGGGAGGGTTTGTAACACTCTTGATTGCTGATATAAATCAGCAGGGGTTGCTACCCTTACAATGTCTATAGCCTGCCCAACATGTTCCCATGCTGTGGTTTCCAATTCTTTGAGTCAGTCTCTTAAAAGCTTTACCTCTTCATCTAATGCCCTGAGCTGTTGTGTATGTCTGTCTAGATCATACTGCATTTGTTTATATTTTTTTATTTTTTTCTAGCCATTCCTCTGTTCATTGCTGTAAGCCCACTAGCTGCTGTCTACACTGTTGTAAGTTCCATTGATATTGTACATTTTTTGTCATGCTCTGCCTGTAGCTCCTCTCTGAGTAATTCAAAATTTACTTTTCAGTCCTCGAGCTGTTGATTTTTGCATTCAGTTGTCTCTAACTGACCTTCTAAACTTTCCAAACATTTTGACAACAATGTTGTCATAGGCTGACAGAGTGCATTACACTCCATTTGTTTATCCCTTTGGAATTTTTTATGCTGTTCATTTAATTTTTGTCAGAATATAAAGCCGAATTCCACTCGGAACAGTAATAACAAAAGGAGTCACCAAATCAATACCTGGGTCTTCTAAGAGCTTATCTTTAAAATCTGAAATGTCTTTCAAAAGGGTCTCAACAGTACATACAGGTGAAGTAAGAAGGATTTCTAGATCAGGATATAGAGAGAAAGATGAGGGCTGTTTGTCTGGGGATGGATCCCTAGATGTAACCTGTGTAACAACCTTTCTGTGGCACACTAGACAAATAGATGTATCATCATTGTCACAAAACACACACCCTGGTCGATACTTGTAAGTTTTGACATTAGACATGTACCAATCATAAGTAAAAATCAACTTACATAAGGAATTGACATTAACTTTACCTAGTAAATTACTACATGTGCTACCGTTTTGTTTATGCCAATCTTTAAAACCTAACCATACATGTGCTGGACTATCATTACTGCCTACCTGAAAAGTAGTTTACACTCCTCTCCTTTATGGCATCCATGCTGTGAATGAGAAACAAAAAGATAATTACCAGTTTCTGTGTGGAAGGTGGCCAAATCTTCCACTGAGAAAACGTGGAAAGCCCCTCGTCGATTCTCCCAAAAAGGCGGTCAAATGGTACTGGCAGATTCAGCAATGCAATTCTATGAAGAGCAGTGGAAATTGCAGAAATCAGCTGTTCTGCAACTGGATCCTTCCCTGAAGGATAAACCAAGAAGGCAAACACTTGCACTGTGAGTGGACATGCTAATTGAATAAAATAAAAAAGGCGTAGTTGTCACAAGAAACCTTTGGGTCCGTCAACTGTGGCTCGCCATTGAAAAATTATATTGTCATTTTTGTTGGTTTCTTGCTGCTGCTTGCATTTGCACACATGCATACCACAGTGTTTAGCTACTTACTGTGACCAACTACTTAGTTCTGATATTGTACTGAGTGCAATAAATACACATAGACCAACTGCTTCAGTTAGCAGCTTCACTGTTTAGAATTGTACCTTTAGTTCTACAACATGCGAAATAATGCTCTCAGCTGTCTATGGCAAATTCCCAAAGCCTATCTTTACACATTCATATTTATACAGAGTCTGATGTTTTTTCCCCAAAGTCTGATGTATAACAGTCTTTCTTTGTTTCTTCTAATTTATGATTGTCCTTGGGCCTTGGAAGCTCGGTGGTCCTTGGAAACTCTGTGTTCTTGCATTATCTGGAAACTTGGTGTTCTTTGCATTATCTTGCTGATGTTTTAGTCCTTGATATTTCGGTGACATTCTGTTTGATCATTTTCCAACCACCATCTGCACACAGTTATTTTTACAAACTCTGTTTCTTAATAACATACTCCTTTATGCAATGATGCCAATATCTAATTAAACTATTTTTCAGCATTTGTACTACTACTAAGTTAACTCTTTATATCTCATCTTGCTCTATAATATCTATCATGCTAGCAACAGTTTTAAAAAGACAGTGAATATACTAAATGAAACAGATTAAACCCGCTCTTACAATCATGCAATATTTTGTATGTTCTACTAATTATTCCTTTTGTAACAGCAGTTTCTGTTCTTGATTCTACTAAAAACAATACCAGTACTGGTGTTTCACATATGATCCCTCTATTTCTTTCTCTTTGCCTATACTCATATCAATCCTTGATAGGGAAGGCAATCTCTATCTTGCAGCCCAAATAAACACTGGCCCTCTTCCCATTCTATTACCTTTCCTTCTCTAATTATTGCTCCCAATACTTTGCTTCTTTTACCAGTTTTCTCCAATAAATTACAGCCCGCTTTTGCTTATTTTCTGTATCTGTAATTGGAGTCATCCCTATTGGCAGAATCTGTTTTCATCATTCCTGTGTTGGCTTAGTTCATAGAATACTTTCTGTTAATTTATAAATATAATATTCTGCATGGTTATTGTTATTTTACTTAAGGATTTGCATCCAACATCTCAGCATCTCCTTGTTTCCTGAGCTTCCTCCTGTTTCATCATCAAACCTCTCCACTTTGAATTGTAGGTTTCTGCTAGTGCTATGTGCAGGAGCCTTAACTGTGTAGCTCTGAAATACCCCTTCAAATCACGTAATCCCAAACCACTTTGTTCAGTTAGAAGAATCAGCTTATCCCACTTGACTCTTGCTGTCTTCCCCTCCCCGACAAAGTCCTTCAGCTCTTTATTAATTACTATCTACAACTCTGCTTGATAAAAATATGCCTGACCTGTGAATAAAACTAAAAGAAGTAAAACATTTTAACTGTGTGTATCTTGCTAGCCATATTCATATAACACAGTTTTAACTGCTTGTATCTTGTTATCCATATCCATGTAACATAGCTTCCAGTTTCTCAATTTTTGTATTATCTTTTGTTTAGTCTCTTCCCACATAAGAGAAACATTATGTAACAATTCTAAAATGGCCATGACCGGTTAGAAATGAACACTACAGCTTTAATTTTTCTAAGATCTCATGACTGCTTGTTATTATATTCCGTATTAGGAAATAGTTCCAATCCATGATAGAACGTACTGCTCAGAACAGATCTTATTCTTTTCTAACCCTAACAACACTTGCTAATATTAGGCAGGAAGCAAGCTAACAGATACATAATGAAGGACATTCTGAATATTTCATTCTTGCTGTGAAAGCATATTAGAAGTGAAATACACACACATTTTCCCTTCTCTGTACTTCTCACCCTTCACAGGATGTAAATACCTATGCAAACATTTCCAAGCAAAATCCTAAATATTCTGGACTTTGTTTTACACTTGGGAGACATACAGTTCTCCTTCCATTCATCCACTGTACACTGCCTTATTAGCCTCTCTTCCTAATCTTATTTAACTTCCTCAAATTGATCCTCATAGTTATTGGGTAATACTTTATATGCCCTACTAATTATTCTCTTTTTAACAGCAGCTTCTCCTCTAGACTCTACTAAAAACTCAGTCAGCGTAGTCTTTATCATAGCACTTCCCTATCCCTTTCTCGTTCTTTATACTCTAATATTAGTCTCTGGTACAGAAGTACAAACTTTTTCTTGGCTTCATCCAAGTAAAGTATGCATTTAAGTGGGATAATCCTATACCACCTGGTTCTATGAGGAGGATCAGCTTATTCCAATAAACTCTTACAGTTTTCCCCTCCCAAATAAATTCATTCAACTGTTTATTAATTATTGTATACAACTCTTCCTCTGGATGATAGAAATATGCCTGACCTAAAACTAAAATTAAAGGGACTAAAAACAATTTCACTGCTTTTATCTTACTATCCATATTCATAATCAAGATATTCTAGTTTCTCAGTTTTTGTATTTTCTTTTGTCTATTTCCATTTATCCTTAGGTGCCATAACATAACGTTTTTTAATCTATATATATATCCAAGTACTTCATCTTATTATGTGTTATTATGTGCTCATAAGTGTGTATACATATATATATATATATATATATATATATATATATATATATATATATATATATATATATATGTATGGGTCTATATTACAACAGCGAAGAGGCGTTTAATCGAACGCCTCTTCGCTGACACATATAGAGCGAACGTACTAAAGCTCGAATGCTCAGAACAGCGATTTCTTTCCCTGGGAAAGAAATCACTTGGCCTTCCCCATGTATTTGCCCCTTTTCCCACTGTAGTGCGATCTCGGAGTTGTTATATTTAGTTAGGGGGGTTGTGGGGGGCACAGCCCCCCACGTTGGGGGGGTCTGGGGGCAGAGCTCCCCACACTGTAATATTTGAAAGTGTGTGTGTTTGTGTGTTAGTACTACCGATTTCTTTCCCAGGGAAAGAAATCGGTATTGGTATTCTGAGCATTTGCGCTTTAGTGCATTCACTCTATATGTGTCGGCTAAGAGGCATTCAATTAAACGCCTCTTTGCTGTTGTAATATAGACTCAAATATATATATATATATATATATATATATATATATATAATGTATATATTGCTGATCTAGTTTGTGTGTGGGTACATAGTTCACTGCTATCTTCTTTAATTTTATATCCTGAAAAAAACTTGAAAGTGTATCAAAATGCTCCACAAAACTGAAGTATGCTTTTCTGGATTAATCAAGTGCAACGATAATATCTTCTGCAAATAAAACTAACTTTTCTTGATGACCGTCCCAGTTATATTCTTGAAATTGTGGCTCCCTTATTTTCTTGCCAGTTGCTCTAAATATAAAACAAATAACAAAGGGGCAGAAGACACCCATGCTGATTCCTCTGTTCAGTCACTGCTTGATGGAGAGGAACCCTTACACCTTAATTCTTCCAGCTGCCCTTTATATATCTCTCTTATTAATCCTATTATTCTATCAAGGAATACAAATGCTTCCATTGCCCAACTCATGAAATCCCAGCTGACTCCATTAAATGCTTTTTGCACATTAAGGCCCACCAACAGTACTGGTATATTCTTATATTCTGCTTCTGGATCGTCACTGTTCTACTAATGTTATCAAATGTTTTCCTCACTTCCACAAATCAAACCATATCTAGCAATTTTGTCAACACATTTGCCATCCTCTGAGCTAATACAAACATAAACACTTTATAATCATCATCATCAGCCCCTTTTTTCCCCTTTTTTCTATATGGGGATCAAGGTATTGTGTTAACTTTCGCCATCTCTCTCAATTCAATGCCACACTCCTGCCTTCCTCGATACTCATGCCTATCTGTTGCAGATCTTCTTTCACACAATCCATCCACCTCTTTGATGGATGGCCTCGTTTCCTATTACCTTCTTTCTGTTTGTTCCAAATCTTCACTAGATTGTTTTCTGTTTTTCGGCATGTGTCCAAACTATTGTCATCTGCTCTCTTTGATCTTTTCTGCAATTGAAGCTACTTTAGCTTCTGTTCTTATGTCCTCCTTTCTTTGTCTGTCCCACAGTGTGCATCCTATCACCCTTCTCAGGCACTTCATTTCTATCACCTCTAGCTTTCTCATCTGTTGTGCCTTTACTGCCCAGGTTTCTGTACCATACAGTAGTACTGGTCACACCACTGTGTTGTACTCTTACTTTTCAGCTTCTTTGGCATTCTTCTGTCATAGACTACACCTGAGACTCTGTGCCAGTTGGCTGCAGTCTTTCTGATTCTAGCTTTGACCTCTTCATTCACACTTCCCTTCTCCTCAACCACCCCTCCCAGATACTTGAAGCTGTTTACCTAGAAGGCTTTGTGGTTATCTTTTGAATCCTTGGCTATTTTTCTTTCAAAGTTAGCCTTGGATGATTTCATGAGGGACTTCAGTTTCTTATTGATGCTGATCAGGGATGTCTTTCCTTCTTGGGATATGCTTTTTTTCTGAACTAGTTTCCTCCTTCTCTTGTATAGCCTGTTTATTGCAGGAGTCCACCAAACTGGTTTCCTTGTCTTAGAGGAGTGAGTCTTGGTTTTGCTAGGGATGGCATGATCCATGCATCCTTGTAGGTGCTCATAGAGTACATTTGTAAAGGTTTCTGCATCTTGGGCAGCATTATTCTTTAGTGTGGGGGCTGTGACACTTACCACCTCTGTCTTAAGTAAGGTGAAGTTTGCTTTAGAAAAGTTTTTTACTATGGTTTCCTTAGTTGGGGGTGGTGGTGGGGTGTGGACATCTAGAGTGATTAGTTTATGGTCTGATCTAACCAGTGGCGGGTTGACCTCCAGTGTGGAACACCTGTCGCCCATGTTGGTGATGACCAGGTCCAATATGTTTTCACCTCTGGTAGGGGAGTTTACCAGCTGATCCAGGCCGTTTGAGTTGATGAATTCCAGGAAGCGCTGGGCCTAGGAATTTGTACTCAAGTAGTTTTCCCAGTGAATGGTAGGGTAATTGAAATTGCCTAATATCAGGGCATTATAAAACAAGAAAAAACTATTCTTACACTGTTGAAGTGTACCGATGGAAAAATAGAAATAAAATGGAATAAACCTTTGGTAGGCCACTACGGCAAGAATTCCAATGTGAAGATGCAGATGAAAAATGAAGTTTTATTGTAAAACAAACAAACAAAACAAAACAATGAAATAAGTCCTTTCAAGTACGATAAGTGCTTTCGACAACTAGCCTTCTTCAGATCGTACATTTTAGGACTGATGCTTACATTTTTAAAAAACAAGTAACCAATAAAAATCATAATATCAAAGAATGATTTACATCTGACCAATCATAAACATTATGCAAATTCATTAAATCGTGTTTCTTATTGGTTTTAACATGTCCAGTGATCTTATCAAAGCAGCAGCTTGACACCTATCACGTTGATTTAAAATTCATATGGTTCCGTAACAAAAGCTATTGGTGCTAAGTATGTATTAATTTTGTTAACCAATCATAAAGAGCCATAGAAGCCTAATGCACCACTCAAATGCCTGTTTAACTTTCATGACATTTAGCTAGTCAAAAACCGTAGCTGAAGAGCAGGTTCCTTTAGCCTATCAAACTGCTCAACATAAAGGACAATGACCATAATGTAACAAATAAGCCTTGAAAAGCTTGATCATTTATAACAGATATGAATTCCATTCACATTTCAAAAATGTATGACTACGAAATTAATCTTCTGAATTAAAAACTCAGCCCTTACTTGCTTGTGATAATAAGAGGGACACATTACATTCATTTTTAGTAGTGTTTCATCTTTGTTCAATACGCAAACATAAATAAATAATAAAAACAACAAATCCATCCATCCAGTCATTACTGCTATTAAAACATATATGATACACCAATCGAAATAATGAAACTTGTCGAAAAATCAAATGTCCTGTAAACAAAGCAAAATGTTATTGTCACTGATGCTCAGAAATATGAGAGATTATTTTATAATGTTTATAACTAAGAAAAACTTTGAACAAAAGCTGAAGGTAACTTCAGCTATTACTTCGGAAATTCAAGCGCAATCTCACTGAAACAAAACAGAAGACAAAGCATCATTTTCTATTGGTGGTATTTAACTGACACTAACCAATCATGCCAGTGAATATGCATACAAGAACAAAACAGAAATGCATAAATACTAAGATAGATAAGTGAATCGTGTTGCTTAAAAGAGTTGAACCTCCTTAGTTAACCTATCAGCAAAGTGTATCCATTGTTGAATATTCATGACCCATTTAGGCCAGGATCGCTAGAAAATATGTGTGAAAATAAAACATCAACATTGCAGCAACTATCCTTAGGCTAAAAACGATCCTTAGGCAAAAAACAATAGCCTTTTGTGTAATGAATCACACGCACATTGAAAATGAATAAGAACACGCAGCTGACTAGTCAGGCCTCCAACGAGGTCATCATAAACTACAAAATAGAAATCTTCGTTAAACAAGAACAAAAATAAAAACAAAACTTCATCATCCCTAGGACCCCCATAAAACAAAAATTACTTTTGCTTGTAACTTAGGACAGAAGACCTTGGACAAGACATGATCTCACCGTAGTGAGACAAAAGGTAAATCGGCTTATTCTCAATTGGTGATACCCATCTGTTGTTAACCAATCACACAAGAGGATATACTCATCGGCACCAATCAAGGATATCTGTGTAGAGAACGAGTAATCGTTTTATAATACTCCGAGGGACTATAGCTCCTTATCAACCTGTCAACGTATTCAAACACATAAAACTAAATTTATACATTTGACTGGTGCTATGCGTGTCCCTTTTCCCCTTTTTTATTTTTATTGATTGGTTCATATTGACTTGGAGCTCAACAACTGCATTTTGTCATGTGTTTTTTCAATGTGTGAGCGACCCTTTGTATTAAGGGCAATTGCTCTCTGTTAATTCTTACTATATTTGCAATCTTTACTGCTGATCATGACCCAACTAAGCCATGAATATTCAGCAGGTAACATGTTAAGTTTTATGTGTTTGAATAATGATGAAGTTTTGTTTTTGTTTTTGTTCTTATTTAGCAAAGATTTCTATTTTGTAGTTTATGATGACCTCGTTGGAGTCCTGACTAGTCAACTGCGTGTTCTTATTCATTTTCAATGTGCATGTGATTCATTACACAAAAGGCTATTGTTTTTTGCCTAAGGATCATTTTTAGCCTAAGGATAGTTGCTGCAATGTTGATGTTTTATGTTCACACATATTTTCTAGCAATCCTGGCCTGAATGGGTTATGAATATTCTAAAATGGATACACTTTGCTGATAGGTTAACTAAGGAGGTTCAACTCTTTTAAGCAATACAATTCGCTTATCTATCTTAGTATTTATGTATTTCTGTTTGGTTTTTGTGTGCGTATTTACTGGCATGATTGGTTAGTATCAGTTAAATACCACCAATAGAAAATTATGCTTTGTCTTCTGTTTTGTTTCAGTGAGATTGTGCTTGAATTTCCGAAGTAATAGCTGAAATCACCTTCAGCTTTTGTTCAATGTTTTTCTTAGTTATAAACATTATAAAATAATCCCTCATATTTCTGAACATCAGTGACAATAACATTTTGCTTTGTTTACAGGACATTTGATTTTTCAACAAGTTTCATTATTTTGATTGGTGTATCATATATGTTTTAATAGCAATAATGACTGGATGGATGGATTTGTTGTTTTTATTATTTATTTATGTTTGCGTATTGAGCAAAGATGAAACGCTACCAAAAATTAATGTAATGCGTCCCTCTTATTATAACAAGCAAGTAAGGGCTGAGTTTTTAATTCAGAAGATTAATTTCATACATTTTTGAAATGTGAATGGAATTCATATCTGTTATAAATGATCAAGCTTTTCAAGGCTTATTTGTTACATTATGGTCATTGCCCTTTATGATGAGCAGTTTGATAGGCTAAAGGAACCTGCACTTCAGCTACAGTTTTTGACTAGCTAAATGTCATGAAAGTTAAACAGGCATTTGAGTGGTGCATTAGGCTTCTATGGCTCTTTATGATTGGTTAACAAAATTAATACATACTTAGCACCAAGAGCTTTTGTTACGGAACCATATGAATTTTAAATCAACGTGATAGGTGTCAAGCTGCTGCTTTGATAAGATCATTGGACATGTTAAAACCAATAAGAAACGCGATTTAATGAATTCACATGATGTTTATGATTGGTCAGATGTAAATCATTCTTTGATATTATGATTTTTATTGGTTACTTGTTTTTTAAAAATGTAAGCATCAGTCCTAAATTTTACGATCTGAAGAACGCTAGTTGCCAGAAGCACTTATCGGACTTGAAAGGACTTATTTCATTGTTTTGTTTTATTTTTTTGTTTTACAATAAAACTTTGTTTTTTATCTGCATCTTCACATTGGAATTCTTGCCATGGTGGTCTACCGAAAGTTTATTCCGTTTTAATATCAGGGTGTTTGGTAGGACCTCCATGTTTTCCAGTGACTCCAGAAAGGTAGAGTGGTGGTCCTGGGTCATGGAGGCTGATCTGTAGCAGGCCACAATTTGCATTGCAGATTTGCCCGATGTTAGTTGCACATGGATGATCTCAGAGGTATCATGCTGCGCCACTAACCTGGAGGTGTAGGCATCCTTGATGAATATGGATACACCCCCTCCTTTTGTGTTTCGGTCCATGTTCTGTGGCTGAAACGTGTGGTATGAGTTGTAGCCCAGTAGTGCTGGGGTGCTCTCTGGAGCCTTGAACCAGGTTTCAGTTACTGCACAGATGGCGACGTTCTCCATACTGAGGAGTGCTTTGAGCATGTGCATTTTGAGATTTAAACTCCTGGCATTGAGTAGCATAACCCTCAGTTTTTTAATTGTGCTGTTTACAGAGGTGTGTTTGACTTTTGAGCCTTGCCTAAAAAAGGCACTCTAGGGGCAGCAAGAGCCTTGGCCATATTCGAAAGCCTAGGGGTGACAGGTGTAAGCCATCTCTTGTGAAGCAATAAGGCTTGTCGAGCATGTCGTCCCAGGCTGACAGACACTGGATTCCCCTTTGAATGACACCAGAAGCGTAGCCAGTTGTTGAAATTTATCATTTTTTTTTATACTGAGGTATAATTTTTGGTGAGGGCAGGATGCTACTCAGGGTCTGGGTCATACCAGCCTGGGCTACATGATCAGAGAATTCTTTCATGTCTCTTTTCATGTACTCCAGGGAGGTACATCTCAGGTCATTCACACCAACATGAACAATGACAGAGTCATATTTGTACTTGTTCTGGAGTGACCTGAGTGCTTGTGTTATGTGGCAGATTCTTGCTCCCAACAGGCAGCTAACAGTAACCTTCTGCTTGTCCAGCCTAGTGAGTGGGACATCAATGTGCCTGACTATAGAGTCAGCTATTACTAGTGTGTTAGGTATGTTATTTCGCCTTAAGGACTGTGATTGTGTGGCACACTGATTTTGTGTTTTATGTGTTGTCTGGTTTGTGACAGGAAGTGCAGGTTGTTTGGGTGTCAGCTTTGGAGGTCTCTGATGCTTTTGCAGGTTTTTATTTAGAGACTCCGAGTATGATTTTGTGCATTTATGTGTATTTTTGCCAGTGCTGTTTTAGTAGGTCTGTGTGCGGCTGGAGTTGTGGTGCAAGTGTTAACCTTCTCCTCTTGACTGTCTGTTCCAGTCTTGGGTGGAGACAGCTTTGCTTCCAGTTTGGCTGTATAATTGCATCTCTCGCATATGTTAGTGTTTTGTGGTAGGAGGAGAGGGTTGTCTGTGTACATAAGGCAGTTGTAACATTGCCTCAGGATACCCAGATCCCCCTGCTGGACTGTAGAGTGCACCTGAAGTTGCCCTTTGGTCATGCCTGAATAGTAGGGTGAGCTGCTTAGTCACTTGGTTGGTGAGGGGTGAATAAAGAGCCTTGCCCTGCTGGGCAATCAGTGTCAGGGTATATTAGTGCTTGCTATTAGGTCTGAGCAAGTGGTGAGCTGTAAGAGGCTTTTTGAGTACTTAGGCTGAGAGTTAGACTAGTTTCAAGGGAAAAACTGAAGAGGAAACTTAGTGGAGCCGGGAATAATTTATCCGTAGCTAACCAGCGCTGCCCGGTGCGCAAAACCGTGCAAACATGTTTTTTATAGTAGGGAAATGAAAGAGAGAGAAATTAGCCCAAAATGGCCAATAAACTACTAACTTCTGGGCTGGAACCACTCCTCCAGGGACATATAGGTTGCTCAAAGCTCCCCTCTCTTACAGGTGAACATAGAAACTTCCTTCTATCCAAGTAAGGAATGAGCAACTCAGAAACTAGTATCACAGCCCTGAATTCAGCACTAGCCTGAAAATTGGACTATACTAGCTTAGAAAGATGGGAAACAAGGAATTTTTGGGGTTTTTTTTTTTCAAAAGATAAGGCAAAAACAGTAAAAAATACACTTAAAACAGCTTTAAACAACTACAAACGATCAGAAAAGGTTATCACACTTTAATGTGTAACCTACAACAGTTAAATTATTTAAACAAAAAACAACTTTTTAAAAGTGCAGGCAGTCAAATAAGTACGATATGTGAAAAAACAAGCTTTTAACTCACAGTAAATGCTGCAAAATCTGTGTTTAGGCAGAAAACAGTTAAGTACAGCAAGAAAGTACAGAAAACTGATACTCAATCACTCCATAGTCTGTCTCCTAGGCTAGAAGGCTTGTATCAGTTTAAGGCTTTCTAGTGCTTAGTGCTTCATATGCTTCAGAATGTATGCTAACACAAATTCTGTTGTTCAAGTAACTTTCTAAGTTTATAACAACAACATTTACAAGATATCCCTATTTTTACGCCATTTGTCCCCATTATCTTTGTCCAGTACAGTTACACAAATAAGTCAGTTTCAAGCCTGCGCGCTCCTCAACATGAGTACAACACTAACCCAAACAGGGCTTTAAATAGTTTTATCTATACATGATTTTTTTTTTATTCCATACTTCAAAGCTCTTCTGTCAGGGAATGGAACCACTCATGTCATGTCTTGTAACTTTTTAAAACTATGTAGATTCATTTTCTGTCATAAGGATCATACCAGCAGTTTACGCGTAAAGGCATCCCTGTCAATTGTCTAATTTTTCCATAATACCTTTGGTCTGTTCCTCATAACAATGTGTGGCTTTTGGGCATATCACTGAGGACTTAAGTCACTAAATGCTGAAATTTCAGACATATCCTTCAAGCATCAGATTAGAGGACTGAAGGGGTGATGGTGGTAGCTGTTTTTTTTTTCTTTTCTGTAAACTAGGCTGAAGTTCTACTGCTGAAAGAAGTATTGCTTTCGGCGATAGAATGTTTGCTGATGTATTTTTCTTTTCTGCAATTCGAAAATTATTGAAGATAGTTAAAGTGGAAGGTCATTTCCTTGTCAACTCACAGTCTGACTTTCATGCTTCAGGAGGTGCCACTGTCAATGTTTTTTCTACAAAATAGAAGTTAATCTGTATGTTCAGAGTGCTTGATGATAAATCGTCTTAACAGTGAGGCCTAAGCACATGACAGCTACAGGGTTTCCAAAAAAGCCACTAGGTTTTCTAGAAAGTTCTAAGAAAGGTGCAAGCTCCAGTGCCAGCTCAGTGCAGTATAAACATGAATCAGCAAAATCCAACTCTAGCTTTATTGTTAACTGTTGCAATTGTGGCACGATTCATGAATCTAAAAGAAAGACGTGCTTAGCATTTGGTCAGCAATGTCACAAGTGTGAAAAATGGAATCATTTCCAAAAGTTTTGCAAATCAAGTAAGCCTCACAGAGTTGTAAAACAAGTTGATCAAGTAGAACTGAAGCAGTCAGCTTTCTATGTAGATGGTGTATCAGTGCTTGGTGAAAGAGTTGATGCAGTGAACTTATTAACAAGAAGTGAAGTATTTTGTACTGTCCAGATTAATGTAAAATCCATAGAGTTCAAAGCAGACACTGGTTCAAAGTGTAATATTATATCAGCAGACACATTTGTTAGAGTGAGAACTAGTGAACAACTCAATGTAACCAGTAGTGCGAAACTTGCTGCTTATGGAGGTGAAGAAATTCAAACCAAAGATTCAGTGATGCTTTCATGTTATTTGGCCGAGAACTGTTACAAGTTGTTATTCTATGTGGTTTGAAGACTAGTGCAATCTTTATTGGGTCTCAAAGATAATTTAATAATGAATCTGCTTTCTTTTGCTAAAGAAGTTCATCACGAGTGCATTTCCAAGTTCCAATTTTTCAGAAGCCATTTTCTCAGAGTATGTTGATGTTTTCGATGACAAGTTAGGTAAACTTCCAGTTATGTATTCCATGAAGTTAGACCCAAAGGTCACTCTAGTAGTCAGACCAGCAAGAAGAGTTCCAATAGATATGCAAGATAAAGTTAAAGCTTAGCTGGATAAAATGGTGCAACGAGATGTGATTTGTTCAGTCACAGAACCAATGGAATGGGTGTCGTCCATGGTAACCGCTCACAAAAATGGCTCAGATGAAATCAGAATATGCATTGACCCAAGAGATTTGAACAAATCATTAAAAAGACTGTATTATCCAATGCACACAGTCGAAGAGGTTGCAGCACTAATACCAAATGCCACTGTATTTTCTGTTTTGGATGCAAAGAGTTAGCTTTGGCAAGAGATGCTGGATCACAAATCTTCATTTCTAACTACTTTTGGCATTCTGGCAGATACAGATTCGTAAGCATGCCATTTGGAATAAATTCTGCAAGTGAAGTCTTCCAGAGTGCAATGGAGCAATTTTTTTTAAGTTATCCATGTGCCATAATAGTAGGTGATCTATTGGTTGGAGGCAATAGTGAAGCAGAACATGACATAAACCTAAAGAAAGTTCTAGACAGAGCACGTGAAGTAAACTTAAAAGCTGAATCCTCTAAAATGCAAATTCAGACTTCCAGAAATTATGTACATAGGACAGTTGTTTACAAGTACAGGTTTGAGACCAGACCCAATCAAACAAGCAACTATTCTTGAAATGTCAACACCAGATAATGTACAAGCTTTACAGAATTTTCTGGGCAAGGTCAACTATTTAGGCAAATGTATGCCAGACTTCAGTGAATTGACAGCATCTTTAAGAGAGCTCATACATCAAAATGTTGCTTGGTCATGGTTAGAACAGCACCAGAAGGCATTGGAAGACCTTAAGCAGAAAATTGCCACCCCACCTACATTAAGATACTATGATGTGAACAAACCAGTTACCTTTTCCTGTGATGCTTCAAACTTTGGTCTAGGTGCAGTTATACTTCAAGAGGGGAGACCAGTAGCCTATGCATCTAGAACACTAATGCAAACTGAGATGCAGTATGCTCAAATTGAGAAGGAACTTTTGGCAATAGTATTTGCATGCTCCAAGTTTCATGATTATATTTATGGTTGAGCTATTCAGATTGAAACTGATCATCAACCTCTAGTTACTATTCTAAAGAAGTCTATGCAAGATTACAAATAATGATGCTCAAATTGCACAAGGGAAATTTCAAAATGGTCTACACTAAAGGCAAATTATTTTATCTGGCTGATACTTTGTCCATATCTCCCAGGATTACAACAGAACAGTTTAACATAGAAATGTTTGACTTTGATGTGATGTCAGTATGTCATTTTTCTACCACTAGACTTAATGAGTTAAGAGATCACACTCAGACTGATCCAATTTTGCAGAAGCTCAATCACTATATTAATGTTGGGTGGTCGTCAAAGTAATCTAGTGTATCACCTGAAGTGTAAATGTAGTTTCCTTACAGAAATGAATTATTGATGGAAGATGGCATTATTTTGAAAGGTCCTAAAATTGTTGTTCCTGCTTCCTTACAACAAGAATGCATCCAGATTTTGCATCGTGATCACCCAGGAACCACATCCACTAAGAGAAGAGAACCACTTCATCTAAGTCCAGTATCTGAACTACCTTAGCCTACTGTAGCAACTGTTATCTTTGAGTGTCATAACCAACACTACTTAGTTCTGGTAGACTCCTATTCAAATTGATTAATCTACTACCTAACCTAACCTCAACTGCTGTTATTACAAAGTTGAAACGTCATTTCTCAGTTCTTTTTTCTGACAATGGTTCTCAATTTACTAGCCAGTTGTTTCAGAAATTTGCAAAAGAATGGGACTTTGTACATGTCACTAGTAGTCCTGAATATCCTCAGTCCAATGGTCTAGTTGAACATGCAGTGCTGAGTGCAAAGGAATTACTTGAAAGGTCAAAGTGTGACAATACTGATGTGTTCTTGAATTTGCTTAATCTCAGAAACATAAATTGTGATGATATTCTTGGCTCACCTGCTCAAAGACTACCTTCCAGGCAAACTAGAACTATGCTACCTATTTCTTCAAGTTTGTTGCAGCCTAAATCTAAGAACACTAAAACCATCAAGGCTCAATTGTTTAAGAAATGTAATATCCAGAAATCTAGTTATGACTGATAGAGCAGATTACTTCATCCATTGAGGGAAGGAGAGACGGTACAAATCCAGACTACAAAATGATTTGATCGAATAGGACAGATTACAGGTATCTGTGCCAAGCCATGATCTTACTTGGTAAATTCCAAAGGTATGGAGTATAGGCGGAATCACAGACATCTTCTTCCTATACCAGAATCGCCATCATGATTGCAGTCACATTGTATCTGTGATGCAGACTCTAAATCGAAGAGTGAGTCAGACATTATTTCCAGACCAGAATGTGTTCAAAATTCTGACTCCATTCCAGAAAGTGATTCGAACATTCCACAGGTTAATCACTTTACAGAAACTGTTCCAATTGCTAAATCTAATATCCCATTTTATGTCACACGATATGGATGAGTATCTAAAGATTGTACATACATATATCTTTAATATTGTATAATGCATGATTATGGTAACCTGTGATTTCTGAATTCTAAACAGTCTCATAATAATTGCATGATCTAGTTCTCAAAGAGGGAAGATGTAGATGATAGGGTAAAATGTGTGCTATATCTTTGAGAAGCATGCAAGCCTTATGTGCACGTATATATATTCCCCTAGTGCCATTTTGAAGGAGCAGCCAGGGAGTGAGCATGCAAGATCATAGTTATTAGTTTCTACATAAGTTACTTACGTTAGAGTCAATCGCCAATAGTAGTAATGTGTTTGTGTGAAATAAAGCTGCTTGAACAGAACTCACGGAGACTCTTTAGTCATGAAAGTGACAAGTGGTAAAAGAAACTGCACAAAGAAGAATGTTATCAGTAAGTATTCTTTACAGTGATAATAGTCAGTGCATTATTAGCCTTTCCATAAATATTATATAATGTACACAAACCCCAAATTCTGTATTTTGCTAAACTTTCACAAAATCTCATTTCTTGGAAATTGTACAGCTTAGGCATATATCGTTAGAACATTTTGTTAACCAGACATAAGCTTTCATATGGCAACCAGAAATTACTCTGTGGAAATATTGTTTATTTTCATAATTCAACCCTGCAGACTTAATATAATTTGATAGAAACATTGTGAAGCCTGCAGTGGATATAGGGGAGAAATACTTGCTTGGGCAGTGCACTCCAGTCAGAGCTTTAGAAGGGATCAATTCCAGTTGCCTTTGGCCAAGGTTCACCTTGACTAGGAGGGTGGAAAAGGAATCAAGCAAGTAGGTGTGTTTGAAGATATCCCTGCAGATGTCTTGATAGGGAATGATTTTAATAATGCAGTACCTTGTGTGCATGCAGTGACATGCAGTCATGCTTGGAAATGGACATGTGGGTCTGGTAGCCTGAGGGAGACCCAGACAGACCGCACCCTTGAAGCTAAGACTAGTGATGTGGTTAATTCAGGGAGGGAGATACCCAGTAGCAGTGAGCCTGAAGATGAGCCACAGCTGTTGGGAGGTACTGATATTCCCTTGGATAGGGTGACTGCAAGGGCAAAGGTGAGTAGTAGTAGTAGTACCCAGGCTGACAGCGAGGCACCACTGTCAGAGGATAGCAGACTTCCTGTGGAAGGGGAGCTGGAAAAAGTCACAAAGTTAGAGGTGAGACAGATTTAGTTCTCAGACCCTACATTAAGTGGCTTGAGGGAGGAAGCTTGGCAAGCGCCTGATTCTCAAAGAAAAGGGAACTTGTTCTTTGTTCCAGTATTGCTGTATAGAGAGTGGACCCTTAAGGGAGGGCTAGAGGGTGAGGTAATATAGCAGTTGGAAGTGCCTACAGCCTACCATCTGGCACTTCTAGTCATAGCCCATGACATGCCTTTTGCAAGTCACATGGGCATAAAGCATACCAAGAGATGTATTATGCAGAACTTTTATTAGCCTGGGATTGTAACAGATGTAATATGGTACTGCAGGACCAGTGAACAGTGCCAAAAGTAGTCAAGGCAGGAGACAAGGTCAAAGCTCCTTTAATGCCTTTGCCTGTGATTGAGAAGCCATTTCAGAGGGTAACTTTGGATATTGTGGGGCCTCTAAATACCCCAAGCTCCACAGGGAAGAAGTATATCCTGGTGGTAGTAGATTATTCTGCTAGATACCCTGAAGCAGTGTCTTTGTCCTCCATTGAGGCGGAGAAGGTGGCAAATACTTTGCTATGGACTTTCAGGAAAAAGAAGTTATGTACTCACCATAACATTCCATGTTTGTTGTCCTTGATCTCACCTTCCTTCTTGCTGTTTGGGTTCGGAGCCGATCCTCAGCTCCAACTTGGCCGTATACTATAGCTGGAGAGCTTTTACTAGCTCGAGGCTAGCCCCTATCATAGCATGCCTAGCAGTAGTTACCCAGATCTCGTTTGTGATAGCCCAACACTAGATGATACAAATAGACAAGAGATATACTCTACTTTACATATCAGATGACACGTACATATACAGGTGTAACCCCTGCACAAGAGTAATAGGAGTAGACTGAGACTAACCCTACAGTATGGTATAAAGGAAACCCAGCCAGTATAACCAATATAAACAAGGGATTCCTCTCGATCCTCCAGGAAGGGGGAAGGAGGGTGGGGCGCAAGAAGGAAAGCGAGATTAAGGACAACAAACATGGAATGTTATGGTGAGTACATAACTTCTTTATGTTATGTTTCCATATCTCACCTTCATTCTTGCTGTTTGGGACAGTGTCCCCAGCACCTGATTCTTGGGTGGCTCACTGGAAAAAACTCTTCAGGACCATGGAACTAAAGGATGACTTGTTCTTGGAGGCCACATCTACTTTGTAATGAGTGATAAAGGTATGAGGATTAGCTCATGTAGCTGCTGCACAGATCAAATCCAAAGACAGTCTGGCTTAAAAGGCAATAGAAAAACAAAAAGGAGTGCTCAGCAATCAGAAAAGTCTCCAAAGCCTTAACGCAGTTTTATTGTAACAAAAGAATAAATAGCGTTTTCGCTACTGCAACAATGTAGCTTCTTCAGAGGCTAAAAACACAGTAAAAAGGCGCCAACTACAATTTATACCATAGTCAGCCTCATTAACATCAGCTGTGATACGTAATACATCACTTCCTTAAAAATAAATGTTTTTTTTTATAAAAACACACTCAATCACTGTATATATATAATACCCATCAAATACATAACAACAAATACACTTAGTTAAAATTAATGTTTGTGTATAAGAAGAATACATGTATATATATATAATTAATATAATACTGGCACACTAAGGTTAAAACTAAGATAACATCTAATAGGGCAACCACATATGTGTGAACAAAATATGTAGAGTGAATATAGAAGTAAACTCAACATTTTTTCTATGACATTTAGTAGCTGTATTCAACATGGAAGAAAAAATCTAATTTAGGTCCTACTTTGGATTGTTAACGTAAAAAGGACCTATATTTCAAAACAGGGGCTATGTTGCAGCTCTCGTTTAAGCCTGGTATATTAAAGGCATCTAACTTGAGCTGCCATTCCAATTCTAAAATCTCAAGTAAAAGAGAAGTAGGTCCACCCCTGACGGACCTATGTTTACAATCAATACTCATGAACACAAAATTATGCCCAGGATTAGATTCTACATGTTTAGCAAGGGCGTTTTCACTCTTGTTGTTCCTGATGGCGTATATATGTTGGTATATGCGCTCTCTGAATTTTCTGTCAGTTTTTCCGACATAAAATGCTGGACAGCATACACAGAGAGCAACATATACTATAGATTTGGTGTCACAATTTATTCTACAATTAATCCAATATTTTTTGTAACCTATGCTAAATGAGTTTCCTGTTCGCAAAACATGACACCAATTGCAGGAACCACAACTGAAGCACCCTTTAATTCTCTGAAGAGCTTGACTAGAGTAGTTCGACTGCAGTAATTCCTTAATGTTATTACCTCTTCTGTATGTGATCCTTGGTTTAATACCAAGTTTCTCCACTAACAAGGAATTATTGGTAATGAAATACCAGTTCTTGTCAATGATCTCCGATATTTCTTTGGAGTTCAAATTGAAAACAGTTGAGAAAGACAAAGTGAAGTCATATCTAGATTGCTCAATTCTAAGTGTGGAACTAGGTCCTATGCCTATCTCCCCAATAAAATTACTTTTATCAACAAGATGTGTAGTAGTTTGATTATCTATTAAAGGACTGATAGTACCATTTCGTCTTTTGTTTGTGACTTCTAATATTAGTTCTTCTATAACGGGTAATGGGTAACCCCTATTCAAAAAGAATTCAGTAAGTACACTACATTCTTTTTCAAAATCTTTAAAATCACTACACATTCTAACTGCCCTAACTAGTTGTCCTTTAATGATTGCTTTTTTTAGTTTGAATGGATGGGCACTTGTGTAGTGTAAGAATGAGTTGATGTAAGTGTCCTTACGATAAATAGATGAAGTGAATCTAAGGTTACTTATGTCCTTTTTGAGTTTAACATCCAAGTAATCTATCTCACTAACCTCAAATTTAAAAGTGAATCTAAGAAATGAGGTAGTGTTATTGAAGTAATCGACCAACGACCGTGCCTCTTCTTCATTGCCCCTAAACAGAATAAAAATGTCATCAAGAAATCTAGTGTAATGACATATTCTGTTTTTCCATGTTGGATGGTTCAGGACAAACTCTCTCTCCCAATATGCCATGAACATATTGGCTACGATGGCGCCACAAGGGGAGCCCATCGCTACGCCCTGCTTCTGAATATAGTAGTCCTTTCCAAAGACAAAGAAGTTAGAGGACAGAACTATATCTAGAAGTTCTGTAATGTTGTTGATCTCATCCCTTGGGGCTTTAAATTCCAACAACAACAACTCCAACCATTCAATGGCCTCCAGATGTGGAATTGAAGTATATAAGTCGACAACGTCGACTGTCAGAAAATTTTGTGCGCTATCAAACTCAATGTTATTGATGCTAGCAAGGAAACTCCAAGAATCCTTACATATACTTGGGATGAATTCCAAGTATTTGGCTAGCAAGAAGTCAATATATTTTGCTGATGGGTAAGTGATGGAGGATCTCCCATCGACTAACGCCCTCATAGGCGGATCCACAAGATTCTTATGAATCTTGGGTATGCCGAACATAACAGGCGTCCTGGGTTGAGAAATATTGATGTATTCATAGGTGTCGAGGTCTATTCTGCCTTCTATAAAAAGGTCTCTGTAATAGCCCTTGATCCTGTGATTGTTAGTATTCATTTCGTTAAGGGAGGAACTGTTGTAGGCAGGTGTGTCCAACACTAGTAGCATTTTCTCATCATACAAACTGTTCTCAAAAACTACCAGTCCCCCACCCTTGTCAGGTTTCATAACCCTGACAGAAAATTCTTTTAGTTGGTTAAGGGCCTGTAACTGGTCCTTTGAAATGTTGAATTTGCTTTTCATAGCTCCTTTAGTTTTATCAAGGTGTCTAATATCCAATTCGCAAGCGTTTTCAAAAATACGTAAGCCTACATGTAAAGGGGGATTAAAAGTACTTGGCAACTTTAATACAAGCTTGTCTTCTTTGCTTGTGTTGTTAAACAATAATTTTAAGTTAAGCTTCCGGACATAGCACTTAAGGTCAATAAGGACTTTGACAACGTCAAAGTGTTTAGGGGGAACAAAATTGTTACCTAATGCAAGTAACTCAACTAACTCTGGTTCTAGAGTAAGTGAAGAAAAATTGTAAATAGTAAAATCCCCTTTTCTATTCTTAACAATGTGTGGGAGATTAAAGGCACCAGAGGGTAGCGTATCGGCAATTAATTCTTCCATTTCTTGTTCTTTTTCCTGTGGTCTTGATTGGGTGCTTTCCCTAAAAAATGCTGACTGTCATTGTTGACATTATTCACCAAGTTAGTGGCATTTATAGGTTGGGTATCAGACCCCCCTGCTTTATTCCTATTTCTGTTACTCCTTCTCACAACATTCCAACCATCTGTTGAATTTGTGGCATTCCCCTCATTTAGATGCTCAGTATCTGTACCATGTACCTCGTCATGGCCAGGCGACAACACTTCCTTATGGGTTTCAAAGTTCTTTAATTTAGGGTAAGCTGTGTTCAATGAATAGACCTGCCTATCCCTAAACAACTTCCTTGTCTTTTGGTTTTTTAGCTTGCCCATATAGGTATCTATACTAGCAAAAATACGTTCATAGTCAAACTTAAACTTTTCAAAATTGACATACATCCTAATATCTTCATCTATTTGATTGATTTCCACACTTAATGTGTCAATATGTGCGGAATAATATTTAACAATCAGTTCTAAAAGCTCAAGGCCTTGTTTCTGGAACAAGTTCCTTAAATCAGACAAAAAAGCATTATCCGTAATTAAACCCGAAGGTGTAAAATTATTTCTTAAGCCCTTAGGTATCATGTTCTCAGAAATACATTGTTTGAAGTAGGCAACTTCAAGTTGTAATTTACGTATTTTTAAAGTTTTACTGTCCAAAGTTTTAAGCTTCGCCGAAATGTCAATATTATCTCCTTTAGGAAGCCCTGTTGTTTGCACCGGCGGTCCATCATTTAGTGGCTGCAAAAAGGAAAAAAAGTCACCTGTGTTCTTTAACCAGTCCACCGCTGATGTCACGCCAATAAGTGCCCTTCCATTTTCAGATCGATTAGTGGAAGAAGGATCTTGTGAAGGAAATCCGGTTGAGCCGTTTATGGGAACCTGCTGCATCCTTGGCATTTGTCCCGGTAGTATGGAGTTCTGACCAAAACCACTGTTGGATCCGTTCTGTGTTTGTGTCATGTTGTTTCCGGTGGTCGTTGTGGCCCGTGGCATCCGGGCCGCTGGCAAAGTAACAGAATTAACTTCAGCAACCTGTTCGCATACAACGGCTGCACCACGGCTGTCCAAAAGGGCAGGAGCGACTGCACCACGGCTGTCCAAAAGGGCAGGAGCGGCCAAGCCGCCACCCTTTTCAATGATGTTAAGTCTAAAATTCATAGCGTCCAACCTTTGCGAAATAGCCACCAATAAAGAAGGGATGTCTGTGTTCTCGGGAGGACTAGTCCCGAATAAATTCGGACTAGGCGGACTACTCAAGCACTCCGAAGCCATGACGAACTAATAAAAAAGATTTAGACAAACTTTAGAAAAACAAAAAGGAGTGCTCAGCAATCAGAAAAGTCTCCAAAGCCTTAACGCAGTTTTATTGTAACAAAAGAATAAATAGCGTTTTCGCTACTGCAACAATGTAGCTTCTTCAGAGGCTAAAAACACAGTAAAAAAACATTTATTTTTAAGGAAGTGATGTATTACGTATCACAGCTGATGTTAATGAGGCTGACTATGGTATAAATTGTAGTTGGCGCCTTTTTACTGTGTTTTTAGCCTCTGAAGAAGCTACATTGTTGCAGTAGCGAAAACGCTATTTATTCTTTTGTTACAATAAAACTGCGTTAAGGCTTTGGAGACTTTTCTGATTGCTGAGCACTCCTTTTTGTTTTTCTAAAGTATGTCTAAATCTTTTTTAAAAGGCAATAGAGGTAGCCAAGGCCCTTGTTGAGTGCCCTTTAATTTTCCCTGGAAGTTTTTGTTAACGCAACTCGTAGACATGTTTTATAGTGCCTGAAAACCACTTTGATAAAGTAACCTTTGAGACTGCACAACCTTTTTTATTGTCCGCAAAGGATATGAACAATTCATCAGATTTTCTAAAGTCCTTGGTCCTGTGTAAATAGAAATGTAACTGTCTATGAATGTCCATTTGATGAAGCTTATACTCTGCCTTGTTGCCATGATTGGGGAAGAACACAGGAAGCTCTATGGATTGATTCAAATTGCAGTCAGAACATACCTCGGGTAAGAAGGAGGGGTTGGATCTGAGAGAAACCCGATCTTTATGGAAAATCAAGTACGGGGAATGAATAGATAAGGCCTGTAATTCTGAAACCCTTCTAGCTGAGGTAGTTGCAACCAAGAAAAGGGTCTTCCAAGTCAGAAATTTGAGAAGACAAGAAGCAGATGGTTCGAAGGGAGAAAGAATCAGAGCGTCTAAAAATAAATTTAGATCCCAGGGGGCCAGAGGTTCTTTTATCGGAGGTCTTAAGAGGGTAGTACCTCTTAGGAATGCCTTGCATAACCTCTGGGACATGATATTGGAACCCATTTCTCCCATATGGAAATTAGAAATGGCAGCTAACTGAATTCGCATAGTAGCTGCAGCTGCTCCTTGGTCAAAGGATTCAGCAAGAAATTCAAGAATCTTTGAAATGGGAGCAGTAAAGGGATCAACCTGATTTTTGCCTGCCAACAAGAGAACCTCTTCCATTTACTAGCATAAAGTCTCCTCGTAGTTGGCTTATGGGAGGAAATTAAAATGTGTTGAACTGCTGGAGAAACATCGGGAAGCCTGGTTAAGACTGGAAGTGGAGAAACCAAGCTGTGAGCTTGGGAGTTTGAATGGAAGGATGGAGAGCCCCTGACTGATGCATCAAAAGATCTGGTGCTGGATCCAGGATGCAAGGCTCCCCCTGGAGGTGAGGCCAAAGGAATGGGAACCATATGTGACTAGGCCAGTAAGGGGCAATGAGGATTAGCTTGCAACCCAATGACTGTGAAGAATCTTGGGGATCAGGGGAAAGGGGGGAAAGACATAAAGCAGTCCCATGGGCCAATCATGAAGAAGTGTGTCCCTGGGTGACTGTCCTGGTGATGGGACTAGGACAAAGTAGCTGCTGCATTTGTTGTTGAGGGGAGTGGCAAACTGATCACAGCATGGTTGGCCCTATTTGCGAAAAATCAAGTCCACAACTTCCTGCTTCAGGGACGACTCGTGAGGCATTAGGATAGCCCGACTGAGCTTGTCCGCTATCATGTTGGATTTCCCCTGGGATGTGCATTACAACCAGAAAGCACTGGGAGGACATCACCCACTGCCAAACTTGTAGAGCCTCTCAACACAAGAGGTAAGATCTGGTTCTACCCTGTTTGTTGATGTACCATACTACAGACATATTGTCCGTCTGAATTGCTATCGTCCCTGTAGGTAGAGTCCTGAAGTGCTTGCAATGCCAGAAGCACTGCACTCATCTCCAGGAACTCATGTTCCTGCCAAGTCCCTTGAACAGTCTGTCCCAGATAATGCCTCCCCGCCCTATCTGGGAAGCGTCCATGGTCACTGTGACTACAGGGTGGGGGGTAGAAACAGCCTGCCTATTGTTATTATAGGGAGTGAAGCCACCACTCCAGATCCTTTTTTCAGGATTCTGTGATCAAAATCTGATGTGACATGGGTAAATCCTGGAATATGACCATTGTGCAAATAGGAGCCACTGTAGGATTCTCATATGGAAGTGAGCCATAGGGAGCAGAGAGATTGCTGCCGTCATAGAACCCAGGACCATGAGGACAAATCTTGTTTGAATTCTCTTTTGTGTGAACAGCATGAGAACTTGGCAATGGATCATTAATACTCTTTCTTGAGGCAGCTTTGCTGTCATGGCCCTTGTGTCTAAATCTGCCCCTATAAAGGTAATATACTGACAAGGCAAGAAGGCAGATTTTTTGTAGTTTATGGTGATCCCTAGCTGAGAACAAGAGCAAATTGTGGATTCCCTTGCCCTGATTAGTTGATGCTCGGTGGTGGCAGTAAGGAGCCAGTCATCTAGATATGGAAACACCCAGAATCCTTGACACCTCAGTTGAGCCACAACTACTGCCGTGCATTTGGTGAACACCCCAGGGCTGTGGTGAGACCAAAGGGTACTGCTCTGAACTGATAATGACTGGCTCCCAGCCAGAAACGTAGATATCTCCTTGACCGTCAGTCCATTTTTATGTGGTATTACGCATCATGGAGATCGATAGAGCACATCCAATTTTTCTGACCCAAAAAGGGAAAAATGGACTGCAGTATTACCATCTGAAACTTTGTTTTCCTGACTGATTTGTTCAGCCTGCTGAGATCCAATATGGGTCTCCAGTCCCCTGTTTTCTTTGGAACTAAAAAGAACCTTGAGTAAGTTCTGGATCTGATTTGGTCTGCGGGGACTTCCTGCATGACTCTTTTATTTAGCAACCTTTGAACCTCTAGGTTTGCTTGATCCCGAAGCCTGGGTGGAACATCTGGGATAGAGTGTTGTCTTTTTGACAGGGAAAGTTGGAAGTAGGGAATATTGTAACCTCCGGATATTATCGATAGTACCCATGTATCTTGTGTGATTGTCTGCCAAGCTTTTGGGTACAAGGATAATCTCCCCCCAACTGTCTCTGGAGTTGGACAGTCAGGCATCCCTTCAGGAGCACTGGAAGGGCCTACCAGAGATGGTATCTCTGTCACCCTGATTCTGCAGATCCCACCCCGCTGCAAGATCGACGTCTTCTGTTATTTCCCCTTCTGCCTCTGGGGGAAAACTCTCCACGTGTGTCAGGTGAAGCTCCCTGGGATATCTGGAACCACATTCTCCCACTCTTCTGGCCTTTATGATAAGGTCTAGATGGAGCAGAAAAACATACTCCCATGGCAGAGAGAGTTTTGCCATCCTGTTCACACCTGGTAAGAGTCTCTTTTACCTGAGGCCTGAATAAGAATGAGCCGTCGAAGGGGGCGTTGGTAAAGGAAGATTTAAAGGGCTTCACAAAATGACAAAGGTGCATCCAGGAGTGTCTATGTAAGGCCACCCCTGTGCCTGTTGCCCCATCGGCCTCGTAAGAAATTAGCCGCATGGAGGAGTTAACCACCGAAGTCAAGGTTGCAAGCTGAGAAGCCGCCTTGTCCGAGGCTCCCACAGTTGTAGGATCCTGTAAGGTATCTCCTAACTCTTTGAGGAGATTCCTTTGAAGCCTTGTAAAGTGGGACAAATAGCTCAGTGACCTTCCCATATCTGTCCATCATACGAGACTCTTTATTTGGCAGATGGACAGATGAAGAAGTTTCCGCTAATTCCTTCTTGGTGGCTGCTGCCACCATCATAGCATCAACAGGAATACCTTTGGATAAGAAGAGTCTGTCTTTAGGGTCTCTAATGAATTTATTGGGCCTCAGCAGAACTGGTTCCATTGTGTCTGGAGAGGTCCACGCCTTTTGACTCACTACATGTAAAAGTGGGTCGAAAGGAGGAGATACCCAAGAGGTGGAGGGTCGGGAACCGAATGCATCCAGGTACACTGACTCATCTTCAGAAGGGCAAGGGACTTCCAGTCATCCCTCTGTCTAAGGATTTCTAAGATGTCTGAAAAAGAGACATCTTCAGAAGGGCACCGTGGGGACCCTTTTGAGTCATCCAAGTCAGTGTCTGATGTCAAGGACTATGGGGAGTCCATATGCTTCCTCTTGCAAGTCCTCTTTTGAGGGACCTCCTTTGAGGAATGCTCCAGGGAGGTTTCAGTAGAGGTGGGATTGCCCAATGGGGCATCATGGAGCATGGGTTCCCTATGCTTGAGGAGGAGGGGAGGTTCAGAGGTGGACACTGGCACCGAAGGTAAAAGAGCCAATGGAGCCAAGGGTGGAGCTGTCTCAGCAGACAGCATGCTCCTTATCACCTTGAAGGCATCATGGTCCCAGCCCAAAAGAATCTCTGGCATCAAAGTAGCTGGTGACTTCCGCCGAACCAAGGGAGATGGCTCCAAGGCCAATGTAGGAGCCGAGCTGACCTGCGCTAAAGCTCCAAGAGGGAGAGTAGGGTCGGACAAGGGTCTGATGCCACTCCCCACCGTGGAGCTGATGAAGGACCCTCAATAGAAGGGGGTATCAAGGAGATTGGAGCAATAGTCCGAACCGAAAGACCAGAGGATGTTACCGGAACCCATGGTTCTACCACTACGACTTCCATATACTCCGGCTCTGAACTCAGAGGAGTCGGAGGAGGAATCGAGACAGTTGTTGTTTGGGCTGTCAGCACCATTTCTGTCTGGGATGGGCCCGAAAGTATTTTGGCTAATGCTGGTGTCCTAAGACGCCTGTTCACCACCCTCTCCACATCATCATCTGAGAGGCTCCTGGATGACCGAGAGGAATGGGTTGAAGACCGGTAACTGCCTGCCACAGACTGTAATAAAGGAGACTGTGGAGCAGACTGCACCGGTTCCATGACAGGAGACCTGGAATGCTTGTGGGACCTTACTGGCTCTGAAAACATAGATGGAGCCGTAGGTGATAGTGTTTTGTTGGAACTGACAGTTGGGTCCGACTTAGTTTGTGGCTTGCCCTTCTCTTTAGCTGGGTCCGAACTCGGAGCTGAAGAGGATAAAGGCATGGGTTTTTCCATTTTTTTTTTTGCTGGCTAAGTCCCCTCCATAGGAGCATCACAGGGGCCCTTCAGTAAACCTCTTAAGATTAATTTGTTTTTTCTCTCCTCCAGGACTCTTGAACTAAAAGCATGGCAGATAGAACATGAATCCTACAGGTGAACAGGTCCTTAACAATATATGCAACTTGTGTGCCTGTCCGTAAGGGACATCTTTTGATAGCACGAATCGCACATCTTGAAACCAGAAGGTTTTGTTTCCTTCACAGTATCATTCGACATAATGTCAAACAGCACTATGTAAGGCTAGACAAAGAGAAAAGAAAACACTACTACAAGATAACTATCCAATAACAGATAAAAATTATTTATTTATTTTTTTTTTAGACAGGAAAAAAGAAGAGAAAGGGGAGAGCCTCTAAGTTAAATGGCGAACTTTCCACCTATGGAGAGCCTCTAACTTAAACGGCAACTCCTTATAAGTTAAAGAAGGCAAGAAAATGGAGAAGAACCCTCTAAGTTTAATGGGTCTGAAGAGGGAAAAAGGCCAGAGAGAAAAACGGTTAGTCTCTAACAAACGAGAGTCACTCGGATGGGATAGGGAAGGTAGAAGAATGAAGGACAGGTATAAATAATGTTAGAAAGATAAATTAGAAGATTTTCTTCAAAAAGTATAACAAATAGAAAAAACACTTAGCCTGAGCCAGTATCCGCAATCTCGATGCTGCAAGCGGCAAATAAGATCTGGGTAACTACCACTAGGCATGCTGGGATAGGGGCTAGACTTGAGCCAGTAAAAGTTCTCAAGCTATAGTATATGGCCGAGTCAGAGATGAGGATCAGTTCCAAACCCAAACAGCAAGAACGAAGGTGAGATATGGACAACATAACATGGTAAGTTTCCCAAGAGAAATACTGACTGACAGAGGTGCCAGTTTTATATTAGACCTGCTGGCATGTCTGTGGGAGCTCTGTGGGGTGAAGCACCTAAAGGCAACCCCTTACCATCCCCAGACTAATGGTCTTGTGGAGAGATCAAACTCTACCCTAAAGACAATGCTACGGGCATTTGCAGGCAAGTTTAAGAGAGACACATCTGCTGTTTGCATACAGAAAAGTACCCCAAGAATCCACAGGTTTTTCATCCTTTGAGTTTGGACCTTTATATATGATTCATGATGAGTAAGAGGGTGAGTCTGAGTCCCACAAGGAGTCTATTGTGGCATATGTCCTAAACCTCAGGATAAGGCTTATGGAGCTCATGGGCTTGGCCCATGAGAACCTGGCAGGATCCCAACAGCAGAAAATGGTCTGGTATGACAGGAATGCTCGTGACAGTGTATACTGTGGGACAGCAGGTGATGGTGCTCATTCCTGTCAAACACAATAAGCTGCAGGCAGCTAAGGAAGGACTCTTCAAAGTAGTAGGAAGGAGGTCAGTTATGTTAACTACATGGTAGAACTGCTAGGCAGGAGGCAGGGGCACAAATTTCCCCATGTTAACATGATGAAGCCTTACCGTGATAGGTAGACCCTTGTGGCAAGTATTTGCAGTGGATGGCAGGATGAGTCTGAGGGGGATCTGATGACTGATCTCCTCAGTGAGGCTCAGAATGACACCTTAGTGGAAGGGGTAGCAATGTCCCAGTGGCTATCCCCAACCCAGGTTCAAGAAATCCATGCAGTGTTACAGGAGTCTGGGGATATGTTCACTAGAAAACTAGGGTCCTCCCACCTTGTGTAGCACCATGTGGATACAGGGCTCCAAAGAGCTATCAAGCAGGCCCCTTACAGGGTACCTGAGTTAGTTAGATAGACTCTGAGGGAGGAGATACAGGAGGTGTTGGAACTGTGAGTAATCCAGGAGTCCAGCAGTCCCTGGGCCTCCCCAGTCATGCTGGTATGAAAGAAGAATGGCAGCACCAGGTTCTCTTTGGACTACAGAAAACTAAATAGTCACACAGAGTCAGATGCTTAGCCCATGCCTAGGACAGATGAAGCCTTAGACCAGCTGGATGGGGCTAAGTATCTGACCATTATTGATCTAACCAAGGGCTACTGGCAGGTGCCCTTGACTCTTATGGCTAGAGAGAGGTCAGCCTTTGTGACTCCCTTCGGATTCTATGAGTTCACAAAGATGCCCTTTGGGATGAAAAATGCACCAACAACTTTCCAGGGGCTGGTAGATTGTATCCTAGTAGGAGCAGGCCTTGCTTACCTGGATGATATTGCCATCTGCAGGTATTCCTGGCAAGATCACCTTCAGCATGTCAGAGAGGTGCTGGGCAGACTGCAAAGGGCAGTGTTGACCATTAAGCCCAGTAAGTGTCAGGTGGGTATGGCAGAGGTCTTCTCCCTGGGACATAAAGTGTAGAGTGGTAAGATCAGGCCAGAGCCTGCCAAAGTGGAAGCCATTCAGGTATGGCCTGCCCCTGTTACCAAAACGCAGGTGAGGGCATTCTTAGGGACAGCGGGGTACTAGAGAAAGTTTATCCCCAATTATAGTACAATAGTTGCTCCCATCATAGACATGACAAGGTAAAACTGGCCATATAAGGTGGTGTGGACCCCAGCATATGAACAAGCATTCCAGAAGCTTAAAGGAGCTTTGGGAGGATTCCCTGGGTTAGGCAGACAAGATTACAGCAAAGAATTTGTTGTGCAGGCAGATGCTTCAAACCATGGCATCAGGGCTGTACTTAGCTAGGTTTCCTCAGAGTGAGAAGAGCACCCAGTGGTATATCACAGCCATAGACTCCATCACATGGAGGATGAGGAATGTTATGCAGCATTAAAAAAGGAATGTCTAGCCATAGTAATGGGCACTGCAGAAACTTCAGTCTTATCTGTATAGAAGGAAATTCACCGTAGTTATAGACCACAATCCCTTAACATGGCTACATAGAGCCAGCCAGCTAAATGTCAAGCTATTAAGGTGGAGCTTAGGATTGCAGGCATATGGCATGACAGTACAACACTGTAGTGGGGTCAGCAATGCCAATGCAGATGGGATCTCAAGACAGGAAATGGGGTAATATATTCCCAGCTAGACTTATTTCTCTTAAGCCAAGTTTCTCAAGGGTCACTTGAAAAACTAGCTTCAGTCTTCGAGGGGGGAAAGATGTGATGATATGGGCAAGTGCCAGCATAGGCAGCTGGAGTTCTATAAAGAATGATATGTCCTTGGTTTATCATCAAAATTGCGATTGCACATTCTCTGAGTCATAATGTGGAATGTCCTACCTCTGAACACTGCAAATGCGAACACCAATATTCCAGACTGCTAAATCTCACCCCCTCTTTACCCATGGTAGTGCTTTTTTCTAGGTCCAATACCAGATGTGAATGTTAAAGTTTGGTGTTTTTTTCAGAGATATGAAATTTCCGCATTCCGATTTTCATGGATTTCATTCAATCATACAAAAGAACGATGATGTGCAATTGAAATTTTGAATATAAAACTGATTTATAGAAGATGCCTGTGTTACAAATGTATTGGAACTTCATGACATTTGAATATCAAACTGGTTTGTACAGTTGTTTATGTTACTATACAACTGTATGGCACTTGAATATCAGAATGTATTTGTAGTAACTGATTAAATGTATATACTGTAACCAATAACACTTGAAGAGCAGAGGTTAACCAGCTAGCTTACTTTAAGAAAAATAATAGAAATGTAAATGAACTGTTAAACCATTAAAATGGCATCCCATAGTGATGAATAGGAGTGGAGATGGTAGGTCTGGAAGAAGCCATTGTTTGATATCCTCTGTAAAGAAGAGGGGAAGTACTGTAATTATTTCATGGCCTGAGGGCACTGCCATAAAGATTTAGATTTGTATTGTAGTAGTCTATGCTAAATTCCTGTCTCAGCTTCAAAGAGGGAAGAGTAGGAACAAGAGTCAGATGACCAGATATGATGTCATCTGGTAGCCAGCTTAGAACTTATATTTTATATGAGAGATTGATCTCAGCGCTCAGTATTCTGTATTCTGTCTTGGTCCTGACAACAAAAAGAACCATTCACCACATCATTTTCCTTGCTCTTTTAAGTAAGTAGGGGATACTAATTCTCCTAGATTCAGTCAGGAAAGTATAGTAAAGCTTAGTTTAGATATTGTTTTTCTTTAGTTGTCTGAGTCTGTCCATCAGTGTTAGTTTCAATATTTCCTATGATTTGAACTCTGTGGTTTACTGTAAATATATATTTAGTATCTCCATGCTCTTTTATTATTTATTATTAAATATATATAAACATTTCATTGTGGCTGGTCCTTTACAGAAAATACTTAAGCTTTGAGAGTATTTGCATATATTTATTTGGTGATAACTCTGGCCTCTCCTGAAAGCCTTGATGTTTGGTCAATATTACCATGTGTATTAATATTAACTTCACTCAGCAAAATTGGATACGCTTTTAAGAGCCTTATAGTAACTGACTGGTGGCAGTGAATCTACCTTATAGTTTGGGCAAAGTTGGTAGGGTGGGTAATCTGTGCCAGCCTTTCCCAGGTGAGCATGTGTGGGAAAATTAAATCTCAAAACATGTGTGTGTCAGCTACTTGGGACAGGGACACGAAGCCCTGGTTTCACAGAGAGGGTGCTGGAGGACTAGGTTTGGACACTTGGCTGAGGGCCTACACTACAGCTGTACCAGTGGGGAGTCTTATTGGGGTCCTGGAAGGAGACAGATAGAGAAGGCCAGAGCCCAGACTGAGTGTGTTCTCTGTGTGCTCTTAAGGGACATTGTGCTTGATGCAGAGAGGTCTGCATCAGGAAATACTGTATCCATTTGTATTCCAAGTGAACATTTCTCTCTAGTGTCAGTGGTGAGGAGTCAGGCTCCATGATTACTGGCCCAGAGAGGGGTTGTCACATATTGGTTGGCAGTGGTGGGATCATCACACCCACCATGGCATATCACACCATACTCATCAATAACACATAAGGATCTCAGCTATGAAAATATGAACAGAAGTATGAAAATATGAATAATAGTGATTCATTTATTTACTGCATCACATTCTAGATTAGCAATCTTTGTGTAATTTTGTTTATAATTCCTTGCACTTCATAATACTGCCTATTATAGCTGGTAAGTTGTTTAGTTAAAGAAGCCAGTCACAAAAAGGAGCTATGGGTGGGCTGAGGTCAGTAAGAAGGCTGAAACATGCATGTCCATAGCTGGTGGTGTTTTGCTTTACTGGCCTGAATGTATCCATAAAGACTTAAAAAAGTAAAATGTCACAGGCATTCAGAACCCATGTAGTTGAAAAATTTGGATGCCCTTAAGGGATCATTCATGTCAACTATGAAAAGTCACAACTCTTCTCCACAGAAGTCCTGGAGTTCATAGGTGCTCTCTGGATACTGTTTCCCAGATAGCATGGCTATCATATTCCATACTACAAGCCCCACAACTACTGTCTTATTAAACTCTTCCAGTCAAGTTGATTTTACAATTAATAAATAATTTGTGATTAGTGCTTAGAAATGCAAAGAATTGCCACTGAGGGAATGATCTAGTTAGAGCTGAAAATGTTAAGAAGTAGAGTATAAAGCAAGAGTAAAGGAAGACTGCATTTTTCTTTAACCTATGGTGTGCAGAACTAAGTAACAAGTAGAGTTCATGTTCAGTTAACAATAGCTCCCCATCCATATCAATTCTAGATCTGACACTGAGTAAAATGGTAGCATTTCTGAAAGAAGACTTGTGTTGTTCTCCACTAAGAATATGCAAATGAGGTAGAAACAGGAAGCACAGAAGCCATCATGTGCAGACTAATTCTCCACACCCAATTCCAAGAAAATCAAAATATATGTGTGCTGCTGCAGTACACGAAGCAAGAAAAAAGTTGTGGAATGCACTGCATAAGTCTATTGTACCTTGTATCATGTCACATTTTTTGGGGGTTGGGGGCTGTTAATGCCCAAATCACCAGACACTATTAAAGAGAGTACCTAACTATGTGAACCTGAAGCACTATACAGTTCACTACAGTCACCATGTGGATGTATGCAGTTTGTTGGTTTCTAATCATTGCAGGTTAGTTCCATGGTTGAGTACAAGCATTTTAAAATGATAACAAGGTAAGAAACAGTGCTGGGTATCTCTGTTTTACACAGCATAACCCTTGTCCATTCTAACACCTAAATTTGTGCACATGCATGTATGTATATGTATATACCTATACACACATATTTTTTTCATATAGCAAGACAAAAAAATGTAAGCCCATGATCAGTGTATTGCATTATATAAGTGTAATTGCCTAACACTTCCCTGCTTTCACATATTCCCATCACTAAAAGTCAGTCTCTATTGAGTGATATAGAGAATTCAATCAGCAGCTCTTGTCATATGTCTGCTGCCAGTTCAGGTCAGCAACAATATCTCTACATATAGGTTCTGCTGTATTGACATAATTAGTGCAGAAATCAGCTGAATTATAAAAGCAGATTATTTGATGAGTTTGCAAACTAATCCAGTATAATAACTAGTCCTTTAATGATGAAATGTTGGCAATCAGATTCAACCCACCCTAACCAAATGAGTATGAAGGCAAAGTGAAGTTAAATATTTCTGCTGCATGCTGTAACCTCCTTTGATAACACTAGCTGCTAAGCTGTAGGCATAATATTTATATGGAATTTCATACAGCACATCTAGATGTAGTACGTTTTTCATACTTGACTCTGCAACCAAGGTATACTGATGTAACCTTATATTGTACCACAGATGTCCATCATTTAGACTCATACTTATTTATATAAATTTACTTCATTACAATTGAAAGCTATATATTTACTATTTACTAACTGGACAGTTGGACTGGTCCAAAGATCTTTTTCAACCAAGACCTGGGCACAGAGGCAAAGTAAAACTGATAGTAAGTATATAGTACTAATACGAAGATATTTAAGAGGAATAAACAATTATACATAAGGAACACGACTCAGGGGAGTTATAAGTAGAAAAAGCTTTGCCTAATAAAAATGGGTACATTATATAAACAATAAATGAACACAGTTAAGTTAATAACATAGTTACAAGTCAAAAAGCTCTGTCTTAATACACTTTAATATGAACCTTATATACAATGAATAAGGATACTGAGGAGGTATGTCCGAATTACAAATCAGTTATTAGACCAGTTATTGATATGGGGTATCATTCAGCAAGTACAATCATCTCTTCATTAATTAGACATGAAATAATTAAAAAAGATTTTACATAGCAATGTTAAGCATTTGAGGTATAAGGATATACTGAGAAAACTGTCCTTGTTTACAATAAACTATAGACTAGTAAAACAACATTTAATCCTAATTTATAACAGCAAACATAATGACCATTTAAGTGTAACCATTGGGATTACTTTTAGTGTCTGTCCACTTGAGACAAGATATAAAAATAATTTTACAGAGGTCTCAAGAGCAAAAACTAACTTCCTTAAGGCAGCATTTCATAATATAACAGAAAATTAGCAGAACTTTTTTACCTTTATGATTAAGAAACAAGGACACACTACTTTTAAGAGGGAACTGAATGAGTAGTTGAGAGCAAGTCTGACTCAAGTCTAAAGGGTAGCAAACTCTTTGAAGGCCTCAAACAGGCTTAGAGTTTGTTTAACATAAAAACCTTGAAAAACATTGAAACATTGAAATAGTATAGTATAGTTACTAACACAGGTATAAACAAAGGTTGTGATAAGTTTATGCATTGGTGGTTTGTTTCTTGATTATTATTTGTTAAATAATTCCTATTAATTCATGCACCCTTCAGTCTCTCTCACATCCCATCATTCAAAGTGTGGTAACATTCCTCCATTAAACTTAAATCAACAAATAACACTATTAAAATAACAAAAAAAGCCAACACTCCTATGGAATTGTCTTGTTCTAGAATTCAGAGGACACCACAACTAACCAGTTGTGTACATGTGTAAAAAATGCTAGCAGAATTCATACACATTTATACACATTTGAAGAATCTTATGTGGTTGCCATCCAGGTCTAGTCAAATTGGAATATTAAAAAAAAAACATGTAAGCAGTCAGTTTCTTTATGTTGTTCTGTTATAATATATTCACTGTGACTAATTCCTTGTGCATAACCTAAGTATCATTATATAATCAGACGTTAAGCTTGTTTTTTTTCTTGTGTTTGTCCTGTAATGTCCTCTGCCACACACTTGCTCCTTATTTATGTTGCATTTCCCTATGCCCCTTAACCTAATATATTCAGATTTTTGGTCTGGTTACTTACACTAGTTCTGTTTATTTATGTATTAGATAAGTTATATTGATATTAATTATGTCAAATGTATCAGATTCATTTATTGAAACACAATTATTGTTCATGCTGTATGCTACAAATCGTCAGTTTACTAGACCGTCTAAATTTTAATGTGTGCTCATTGTACAAACATTTACTGTTCATACTGTTTGCTGAAATTAATTTTTTATGTTTGTACTGAAACTTTCTCCACAATGTGTCACTTTTTATATGGTCTGGATTATTTTGCATGTTCTCTTTCTGCACATAACTACAGCTCATGCTGTGTGATAAAAATGTATTAGATTTTTATCTGTATATTTTATATATTTGTACTTTTTCAAGCTTTTCTACATCAGTCTCCAATGAAAATGGATCATAACTCATGTATCAAAACACAGAATACATTTTATCTGTTTATTCTTGTAAATTAATATGTTTTGCCACAAATGAAAATGTGCAATTGTGTAAGTAAACACAACAGTAGGTGTTGTAATACTTTAGTGATGCAGTAGCCTAAGCTATTTACATTATATCTGCCAAGGATATGACTGGCCTGGCCAGCTTTTCAAAGCTTGGGGGCACCTTCCACAAGCCAGGAACTCTGTATAAAAGGCAGTACCAAGAGCTTCAGAGCTTTTCTGTCCCAAGAAGGGGGCATTAACCCTGAAAGGAAAAATGTTAAATGTTAGGAAACGTAAAACAGGAGTAACTATATACACAAATATATATATATATATATATATACATACATATGGGTCTACTTGTCTTTGTCAAAACATCAGTATTTCGAAAAAGAAAAGTACGAACCCAATTACGGGAAAGTGCACTTAAACGAAAGTGCACTTTCATGAATACCAGTTCACTGAACCAGTAATAAAAACAAAAAAGGAAACACTTTAGCACCGAAGCACACTACAGTGGGGATAAGGGAATATACCTGTTTCCCCACTGTAGTGAGATCTCGGAGTTAGTATATTTAAAACAGCAGGTGTGTGGGGGGGGCTTGCCCCCCCTGCAAAACTGCCTTTGTAGTGTTTCCTTTTTTGTTTTTATTACTGGTTCAGTGAACTGGTATTTGCGAAAGTGCACTTTCACGTAATTTTCTTTTTTCAAAATAATAATGTTTTGACAAAGAAAAATAGACCTATATATATATATATATATATATATATATATATATATATATATATATATATATAGGTCTACTTCAAAACACCAACATGCCAAAACACTGACGACGAGAACACTGAGACCGAAAGATCAACAACTGAGATGACCGACAATTTAAAAGCACGAAACTTCACATGCCCGACAAACCACAATCCCCACAATCAACAAAACAAAACAAATACCTTTTCCGAAAAACACACACACAGCACAAGCACACCAAAAACCTTACAAATCTAAACTAAACTTTACATACACAACTAAATATGCACTAACCTTAACCCAAACCCTAACCCTAAGGTCCGTCACTATCGCACACTCACCTAACCTGTGCCCTAACCCTAACTCACTTAACCCGCCCCTAACCCTAAAGTCTGTCACTATCACACACTTACCTTACCCGCACCCTAACCCTAACTCACTTAACCCACCCCTAACCCTAAAGTCTGTCACTATCGCACACTTACCTTAACATGTTGGGGTTCTCAGCATCTGGCTTTTAAACTGTCGGTCATCTCAGTTGTCGATCTTCCAGTCTCGGTGTTCTTGTCGTCGTTGTTTTGGTGTGTTGCTGTTTTGAAGTAGACCTATATATATATATATATATATATATATATATATATATATATATATATATATATATAAATATATATGGGTCTACTATGTTTTGTCAGTGTTTCAGAACATTGAACTTCATGTGGTTGAGACCATATGACTGACATTCTGAAATGTTGAACTTTGGGCAGTGTAGGACTACTGTTTGTACAGAGATCATGATACAGTGAGGATCAGGGACTTCGCCCTTTCCCTCAGTGTAGTATAGTCTCAGTGTTTGTGTATGTGATAAACCGAGATGCTGCCAGCCCAGCTAGCTGGAATTTTGTAAATAATTATATGTCACTTGAAAATATTAATATGATTTATATAGAAATGTGATACTGCCAGCCCAGCTTGATAAAATTTTGTAAATAATCCTATGTCATTTGCGAATAGTAATATGATTTCTATGCTTGCCTTAAAAATGTAAGAAAACTATATGTTCTGTATTGAGTTTCAAGTTTGTAACCACAGTGCACCCTGATGGAAAAAATATAGAAATGTGTATAAACTATCTGCCAATGCAAATGTATGGTTTCATAGTAAAAGTTGGAATATACAGAGTTAACTTGCAAAACTCTAAGAAAGTACGTTGATAAGTAAAGAGTTTTACAATGTGTTGTAAAGTTAGTTTATCTCAGCTAAGAGACAGGATGTCTAGGCTAGGGGCTTATTTCTATTGTCTGGAAACAGAGGTAATTACAGGTTTCCAAGGTAATTGTTTCACAACTTTCAGTTTCAGGCAAGCTTCTAAGAGAGAATTGTCAGCTTCTGAGAGAGAAGTATTTTTAACAGAGACATGTTAAAAATTTAAGTTCCTGCTAGCCTGGGAATCTTAGGCAGAGGTGACAAAGAATGATGTAATCTGAAACGATTCAGTAGTAATGTGTATTATTAATTTAAGAACTATCTCAGAGAAAAAGTGAGTGAATTTTTTATTTTGTTCTGAACCTGACAACATCACCAGCACTTGCCTTGCTCTGTAAGTTATTTAGAACATAGTTTCTGTTAGAGATAGATAGGAATATAGCAAGATTAGTTAGATGTTTTCTGTTTTTATGTGAAATTGTCCTGATATGTTATTTTAAAGTATTCCCTGTGATTGTGAGCTCTCTTTTGTCACTGTGCTGAGTTAATGAGTATTGTCCTGTGCTTTTATTTATTATTAAATATATTTAAATCTTTTAATTGTGGCTGATTTGCTAACAGATACTTAAGCTCTTAGCGTACTTGCACGTATTTGGTGATACTGTGCAGGCCACTCTGGACTAGCCTTAGTTTGGTCACACTTACCATTTGGATACTAGTAACATTACACAGTAAGATTGGGCACCCTTTGGTAAGGGCCTTTATAGTAGCTGATAAGGGTGGTTGGTGGTAATGCTTTCCACCTTATAGTCTGGGCAGAAGGGGGTATAGCTAGTGAACCTGTGCCAGCCTTCCCCAGGAGTGTTTGTACATAAATCAAATCTCAAAGTGTGTGTGTGTCATCTACTTGGGCAGGGGTATGAAGCACTGGTTGGACAGAAAGGGTGCTGGAGGTTTTGGCTTAACCAGTCAGCTAAGATCTTACTTCTATAGCTGTGCCAGTGGGGAGTCTTATTGGGGACCTGGAGAGAGAGGGAAAAATCAGCCCCAGACTGACTGTGATCTCTGTGTGTTCTTAAGGGAAATTACACTTTACTGTGTGTGTACTTGTTATCCTCCCAATGTGCACGTCCCTCACTGGTGTTAGTGGTGAGGATTGAGGCTCCTTGATTACTGGGCCAGTGCATGGTTGTCACAGTGTATATATCATTTTTTTGTTGTGTTTTTGGCATTTCAGAATGGGCATTGGAAATACACAACAGCTACAAAAAAGGGGATGGAAAGAGGGGGACTGCTATTGCAACATCTAATGTTATTCTAAGTTTACTTACAAAACTGTACTATGGACAACATTAGCTCACCGTTTGAAAACCTGTCTTTTAGTCAGCTCAGTGGATGGTTTGGGTGTGTGGAAGGTGCTCTGAAACTTTGGAAGCTGGCCAGGTGTTATATCCTATGAAAGATATAACCCACATAGCTTAGGCTACTGTAGCTGTGATCAATATGAAGAACATCCACTGTTGTCTTGGCCAAAAGGGGAGTTAACACCACTATCTCTGGAGAGCAGGGGAGTAGGTGGAAAAGCATACAGGAACATTCCCTTTAAATAGAATGAGAAATCATCTGTCATTCAGGAGTGTTTGCAAGCAATCCTGAAGCAGAATTTCTATAACTATAACTGTCTGTTTAGAAAGGAGGTAAATAGATTTATTTGAGGTGTTCCCTAGTTAGATAAATCCTTGAAAGACCCCTGGATGCAATTTTCATTTATGAAGGTCCATACTGGTCCTGCTCAACTTGGTGCTTTAATATTTTGCTCTGACAGAATGTACGTGACCTGAAGAGTCAAACTAAGCTGAGTCGTCATGTCTGAGGCCATCATAGCAAGTCTGCAAAAGGGGTAAAACCAGGTACCCCCTTTTTTGTTTATATACCACATCACTGTAGTGTTGTCTGTGATAGCTTGAGTCTGTTCTGTTTGTTCCACAGACCATGCATGTTCACCCCTTTTGATGCATCCCCCTTAACAAAATCTTGAAGCATGTGTTGTAACAAACTGAATAGGAGGCTGAAGGGAGAAAGATGAGACCTGGCTGAGAGAAAACTAGTTCACCCACCACAATACCACCCTTCTCACAAACCTCAGTACTGCAATTGCAAAGATAAAGGGTGCTGATGGTCAGACCAGAATGACTGAAGTTACCATTGAATTTTTCTCATGTAAATTCTGGACAAGAAATCACAGTAATCATAGAAACAATTAAGCCCATAATCCTGAGATTGATTGGAAAAGCTTCTTCGTACAGTGTTACTTTCTACTGGAAGAAAGGATCTTCCTAGGGAAGTACCCAGAAGACATCCTAGAAAAAATGTTCTGTGTGAAGGGATGTGAAAAGATTTTTGTAAGTTCATGTGAAAGCATAGACTGAGCAGGTTGTCAGAGAATCTTGACAACTTAAAAAAGAGTCTGTAAATAAAAGACAATCATACAAATATAGAAAGATGTGAATACCAAAGTATACTATACAGTAAGCAATTACTGTATCCATACACTGTAAATACCCTTGGTGCAATGGATACACCACAGGGTAAGACAGAGAACTGATACTATAAGTCAGATACAGAAACTCTTATTAAATGACTGAAATCATTGCCAATACAAATGTGATGAAAAGCATCTTTTAATTCTAATTTTACCATGAAAGTGAGTAAAGGAATGAGAGGTAGAAAAAGACTGATCTCATCAGAAATTCCTTGAATAAAAACCTCTGCCCATCATGTCTGAGTGCACTGGCTCTATGGCCCCCGAGGTGTTTGCTCCAAAACTGGAAATAGGGATATTTGGTTTACAAGATGAGGAAAAATCCTGTTATAAGGAGGAAGAGCCTTCCACTGCCATCTGTACCGTTTGGATGATTATCAGAACCCATTTGTCTGAAGTAATGTGAGGCCACTAGGATATTTGAAGACCTAGACTGAGGGACACATATTCAGGTTAGAAGGGGGGGGGGGACCTGGAGAAGCAAGTAGTCATTCTGACTTTTTGGGCTGTTTTGGTTCTTGGAAGCTTTCCCTTTCTTTCTAGAGCCTCTTTGCCATTGCTTTCTAAAATGCTGTTTGTTAGCACCTTGCTGCTTAAATTGCTTTTTGAAAAAGGGTATTGAGATAGACAGAAAGTCTTTATTAAACTTAGAAAAGGAGGATTGGAAAAGTTGGGTCATCCCTTGAATTTTTTTTTTTCCTTTCATCAAATCTTTTAAAAATCTCAGCAGCAGAAGGGCCAATAAGAGTATCTTTGCCAAGGGGATCATTTAAAATTTATTTTAACATTTTCTGGTTAGATTTGAACAATTCTTATAGTAACTAACACAGCAGCAACTCTGGAGACACTATCATCTCATAACAACCCTTTAATGAGTGTTTGGCTATATGAAAACATTAAAAAAAAGATACAATTAAGCCATTTACTGAATTCTTTACCTCAGAAGAGGGGAGGTTAACAGTCAAGTTTTTCATGTTCTCAAAAGAAGGCAGTAAAAATGTTAACATGTGAACCTGGCGGTTTAAAATTCTAAAAGTTAAAATAGCTGAAAAATAAACTTTTTTTCCAAATCTATCAAAAGCTTTCCCACCCTTCTCAAATGGAATACATTAAGAATCTGTTAAGCAGCAAAACATTTAGATAAGGAAATAACTGCAGGGTTTGCTTTCAGAATAAAACACAAATATTCATGAGACTCTGGTACTTTGTATAACCTATCAGGCTGTTTAACAGCAGGAGGCTGGCAGTCACACATGCTGCAAGCTGTTAACACCCTCTAAATATGATAAAATGGAAGAGATAGCCACAGGCTGCAGAATATCCAATTTTAACAAATTATAACATATTTTCTGGGAAACATGAATTTCATTCTCTTCCCATGAAATACCTCTTTCATTGCAGCTGAGATCTTTGACGTACCTCTTCTGGAGGGAGATCGGAAGTAACACTTTCCTCAAAATTAGAATCTTCAGCTTGTGGAGAAATCACTGAAGAAAAACACCCCCCCCCCTCCATTCCCTGTTCTAACTGAGAATCATCGCCAGAATGAGGGGGAACTATTTTTCTTCTTCTGTTTGAATTAACTAAAGAAACTGTATTTAAAACATAAAAGTAGAAATTAATTCCTTAGTAAATACCACTGAGACTTCCCTGTCCAAAGTAACAAAAACAAGATAAGAAACATTCTTAATTTTTCTTGCATTATTTTCCTGGAAGTCTTCACGGACGCTGTCTTCAGGACCAGGCATACTAGCCCAGCTACGAGGTAGACACTCCTTCCATTGAGACTAAAAAAAGTGGTTCTCCATTGTCCAATGTGGACAATCCTGCAGACACACATGACATATATAACTCCTGTCCCTTAGTGTCTTCCTGAAGAGCTCCATCAGAGAGACCAAGAGGCATCAATTAAAGGTCCAAGCATCCAAGTCCAGCCACAGAAGTTACCTATCAGCAGTTGAGGCAGTGAAGGAGATGACCTGACACCCAAAGACTAAAAGTTTTTTTTTTTTCCTTTTTTTTAAACACCTTTAGTAAACTGTCATTCATGATGTCAACATACATACATTTATAGAAAAGAAGGCAAACCATATTAGTGTTTTTTTTTCCTTTTACATACTTTATATACAACATATGTCTTCTTTTTTTATAACAACTATATTTCAGTTCAATATAACATAAATTACTAAATTCCTGCCTTCCTGTACTCCTCTTGAACATTATTCTGCATATATTGTTCACACTACTTCCTTTTATTTCTGATAATTTCCCTTTTCTAAAAATCCATATTCCAGTTCTTTCAACTATTTTACAATATTCAGTACTTCAAATGCGGATGGTTTCGATTTTGATTTCCATTTTGTTGGAATTGCTTGTTTGGCAGCCAACAGAATTAAACTTAATAAAGCCTTACTAGTCTAATTAATCTAGAAATTTCAGATCCTGTGTGTTAGTGCAAGGAATCATTTCCCTAGTTTCAGCTATTTGCTCCTGCAATATTTCTGACAGAGTACTCTCCAGGGAATTTTTGAAATCTGCCAACTCATTATGCTACGCAAAACACATGTTCCAGTATTGAACTTCTTTCTTCCCAAACACACCTCCAACACTTGCTATCTACCTGATGAAAAAGTATCTGTCTGCTTTGGGTATAAAAATACCTGTGCAAACACTTCCAAGCAAAAATCCTAAACCTTCTAGACTTTTTTCCATACATATGTTTTCCCATTCTTTCCTGTAAATTGATTTTCCAGTCTCTCTTCCCAATCTTTTCTAACCTCATTTGATTGATTCTTATAGTTATCATGCAATATTTTATATGCCTTATTAATTATCCATTTTTTAAAAGCAGCTTCTGTTCTAGATTTGACAAAACTCTACCAGAGTAGGTCTTTCACTTATGACTCCCTTATCATGTTCTCTTTGCCTGTACTGTGATATCAATCCGAGGTAAGGAAGGCAGTCTCTAACTTGCAGTTCAAAAGTCTTGGCCTCATCCCATTCTACTACTTTTCTTTCTTTAGTTATGTGGTTACTTCTGCCAGTTTTCTCCAGTAAATTCCAGCCCTGTCTTGCCTATTTTCTGTAACCCTACTTGTAGTCATACCTACTGGCAAAATCTCTTTTCTCTATCCCTATGTTGGCTTTGCTTTTAGAATGCTTTCTGCAACTTTATGAATATAATATTCTGTATTGTTATTCTCCTTAATAATCTGCATCCAGAATCTCTCCCTCTCTCTCTCATTATTTCATTAAGTTCCCCCTGATTCATCACCATTCCTTTCCACTTTGAATTATAACATTCTGCCTTAATTGTGTAGCTCTAAAATATCCCTTCAAGTTAGGTAATCCTAAACCACCTTGTTCTACTGGGAATATTAATTTATCCCACTTAATTCTTGCCTAATTCCCTTTCCAGAAAATTTAATTCAACTCCTTGTTAATTATTGTTCACAACTTCTTCTCTGGTTGATAAAAATATGCCTGACCAGTATATAAAACAAAAGGGGCTAAAAACATTTTCACTGCTTCTATCTTTCTATACATATCCATAAACACGAGCATCCAGTTTCTCACTTTTTGTATTATCTTTTGTTTCATCTCTTCTCACATATCCGTAGCTGCCATAACAGAAACCTTTTTAATCCATACTCATAAATACTTCATTTTATCATGTCCTCATAAATATTGGTATTGCCAAACTAATTCATGTGTGGGTACATAATTTGCAGCTATAGCCTTTGTTTTATTTGTACCACCAAGATGTCCTTTTCTGCCTTTATCAAGTACAAAATAATATCATCTGCCAACAACGCCAGCTTTTCTTGATAACCATACTATGTTCTACAGCTGTTTTATATCTATGTTTTATTCTTGTCTTACGTCTTCAGATGGACTAATGTCTATATTTTAAATGCTATGTTTTTTAACTGTATAATGTAAGTAATACTTAATGTGGAGCTTTTCTCCTTGGGCCTCCGCTGAAAATGGACCTGTGTCCAGTCGGACTCTCCCGGTCAACAAATGTAAATAAATAAAATAAATAAATAAATAAATAATATCATTGAATTTTTGATTCCCTTATTTTCTTTGCCAACTGCTTTAAATATAAAGCAAATTTCAAAGGAGAAAGAGGACACCCCTGCCTAGTTCCGCAGTTCAAACACAACTTATCAAAGAGGAACCTTTCCACTTTAATTCTTGCCTCTGATCCGACATATATCCTCCTAATTAACCTTATTATTGTATCAGGGTATGCAAATGTTTCAATTTCCCTACTCATAAAAAAATCAGTCTGTTAAATGTTTTCTTTTTATCAAGATCCATCAACAACAGCAGTATTTTCTTACATTTTGCTTCCCTTTGGATCATTATTGTTCTGTTAATGTTGTAAAATGTTTGCCTGTCTTCAAGAAAACCACATTGATCAATATTCATCAATTTTGTCAACACATTTGCCATTCTTTTAGCTACTGTAAACATAAACACTTTATGATCATGGTTTAAAATTGAAATGGGTCTATTGGAAGCTGAGTCTAATGGGTCTTTACCCTCGTTGGGTAATACAGCCACCATAGCTTTCTTCCAAGATGCTGGTGCTTACCCTCTTTTTAAAATACTATTTAACAAAATCTTTCAAATCTATATCACTTTCTTCCCTCCTAACTTCCAAACTTCCTCAGGAATACCATGTGTTCGTGGAGATTTCCCTGAAGATTGATTATTCATTAGAATTTTTGCCTCATCTCCTCTTAGCTATTAGTTATTTGAGCCTATTCTTCCTCTAACCCTGGCATAATTAAGTCTTCCATAAATATTTCCATTTGTGATCTTTACTGGTTTCCATATTCTTTTAGTTTATACAAATTTCCAAAATATCATTAGTACCTCTATAGAATCTCCAGTTATTTTTCTAGTCATATGCTTTCTAAGTTTGGTGTTAACCCTTTCTACTTTCTGTTGTCTAAGTTGTGATAAACATTTTTGTCTTCTGGAGTTGTTATAAAAAATAGTTGCTTAATAGCAATCATTCTAAACTCATACAAAATATACAAATACTCCCTTATTTTCCATTTAGCACTCTGCATTTACTCCTCTTTTTGTTCTGTGAGATTCCTGTTATTCTGCAATACTTCAGCATTTACCAGCCCCTCTAAATAATTCCTTACTTCTTACCCATACCTCTTTTTCTTTCATTTCTATGCTATTTTTGCACTTAATTTTAATTTCATTCTACTCAGTAGGTGTCCCTTCTGAAGAAATGTCTATCTTCCCTAATAACTCTTGAATAATTTTGGTTACCCATTTCTTAAATTCTTCTCTTTTTAACAGGTAGGAGGTTGGAAAGCACCAATCTCTCATTTTTATTTCATTAGTGTGTATTTTTATCATAGTTTTTATGAGTGCATGATTTGAAAGTTATGGGATGTGTACCAAAGCTTGCACATGTTCCTGCGAAATATAATTTCTGTCCAGTCTAGCCCAGTTATTGCACCTTAGGGAATAATATGTAAATTCTGTTTGAGTTCCTATTACTGAATTCACATTTTCCATACCACGTATTTTAATAAATATTTTGAGAAATCTACCTTCTTTTGTTGTATTTTTCTTCTAGGTTCCCCTGAAACATCTTCTCTATTGCAAATCAAGTTCATTTCCCCACCTATAAGTAACATTTTCCTGCTAAAGGCTGATTATTTCTCCCATTTTTCTTAATATTAATAACAGCTGTTTTGGTGGAATGTAAATACATGCCAGCATAATCGTCCTCTCTTACCCATAGCCTCTTCTTACTACCACAAATCTGCCATCATTGTTTTTTTTTCCTCCTCTGTCACTACTGTAGCCCCTCTAGCAATCAATATTATTACTCCCCTTCTCCTTTGTACCTGATATTCTACTGAATATCCATCCTAAAATCCTTTCTTCTTTAAATTCACATGCTCATTTCTTTTCAAATGTGTCTCCTGCAACAATGCTATTTGCAGTCTACATTTCTTAATATAATACAGTACTCTTTCCTTTTAGTCTATACCTGTAAGACATTTACATTAAAAGAAAATATGGATAGAGTAACCATTATGATAAAAAGCTACTGCTGCCACCTATTATACATGACAGTTTGTAACCAAAAGAAGAACAACAACTAAATAAACACAAAGGTTTCCGGCACTATGAAGGTTATCCTGAATTCCAGATATGCAGGCAAATCACTCCAAGATATAGTAAATCCTTTTATTACGTAAAGCAAAACACATCCAAAAACGAAATCGATTAAGCGCTTTCGTCTCCACAAATGGAGACTTCATCAGAATAAATTGTTACACTTCAGCTTTCCTTTTATATGCATCAATATTTCAATTATTACAGTCATTAAACAATAAAACCATTAAGCAATAAAACCCTTGCCCTGTTAAAATTTCTTCCATTTAAAGACACATAAATACGTTAAGACATATTACAAGTAAAGACGCTTTTTCTTAATATTTGGGATGATGATTTGTCATATTACAAGTAATTAATAACCTTATTAAAAACTTGAATTGTTACTTCAAAATAAGGAATAAAGAATAACAATACATGACAGTTTATTTGAACATGTATTCCCAAATTTTGTCTTACATGCACACACTAAAGTTTGGCAGGCTGATCTTTTATACAGTTGCTTCTTCTCATCTCCATTTGACCTGTCACATTTTTCAAGACTTTTTGCTTTAATGAAAACCCTCAACCAAAATAAATAAATAAATAAATAAAATAAAATAAATACATTTTCAGAACGCCCCCATCCCCTATTAATTTAGAGCACACACACACACACAAACTACGTACATTTGTAGCTGGTTTCTTCTTCGTGCAGATGGGGGAGGGGGGCTGATGAGACCGGTAAATGCTCAATGGTCCATTTGAAGAAAGAGCCTGAAAGACAGGTAGCAGAGCCTGTGAGAGTAGATAAACTTTCTGACAAAAAAATCAAAGATTTTGAATATCCCACATCTAACACTTATTCTACATGAAAATGCAGAAATTACAAAGAAAAACAGTTTTTACAGAATTTTGTCAAAAAAGTATATGCTAAGAAAAAACTCATGACAATTTATAAAAAATACCTTTCTTAGCATAAAAAATATTTTTTTTCATGGAAAAGGCAGTTTTACTCAGAAAAATGAAGAACTAGAATATTTTACCTAAAATGGTATTTGGTATTTTTCTGTCCAGTCTTGAAGGATTGCTAGCCAACAGGCAGCTCCATGAAATCCAAAGAGGGAATACAGTTTAGTGGTAAAAAAGCTTTGAAGCTTTTGTCACTCAAAAGGAATTTTTATGTGGCTTTGCTTGAGCCTCAGAATTACAGTGCATGGAAAGTACCCTTAAGCTTTGAAATCCGGCCATTGGTCATATCCTGTGCAGGATATAACTCAAATAACTGAGGCTACTGCGACAGTAATCTAATGTTGAACGTCTGTATTCTTCTTTAGTGGTTATGTCCCCTTTGCTAAAACCATGTTGCTGCCTACTAAAAAGCTATAAACTTCAGTGTGAACTAGTCAGTGTCAGTGTCTTTCCAATATCTTGTTAAGCAGATATTAATAACTGCGTTTTATGGACTCTGCTATAAATGCGTCACATGTCTGAAAAAAATCTGTGACACTGTCCATCAGATTTAGGTGTCCTTTAGAAATTTTTCATACTTTTCATATCTCTGAAAAATAGAAGTCAATTTCAACAACCCCACCCCCAAAAAAAAGACTGCTGTAACAGAAAAGAGTTGCACAACAAAAAATTAGGGGCCGGATTCATGAAGGCTTGCACGGAGTCTAAGAGTAGAGTAAGACTCCATACAGCCAACATGTCCGCTAAGCGATCCAGGGGCATGCAACAGAGCTCCCAAAATGAGTCTTAAACGGACAGGGCTAGGATATGCAATTTACCTCATTTGCTGCTGAAAGCTATGCAAATGAGGTAAATTTGCGATTCAGGAAACCCGAACCTGTCTGAGTAAGCGTAGTGTCATTTGCAGAAATGTACTCAGTTGACAACTAAGTACGGTTCTGCAAATAGCAAAACAGAGCCGTGACAGCTCCAACAAAAGGATGCATCCAGTTGAGGAAGCATGCCAGTGGCCAAAAATATGGCCATTGGCAATGTTCACCGATGCAAAATAAAAATAAAATATATATTTTTTTTTATTCCAATCGCCGATGTTTAAGTGTAGCACAGCACCGCGCAAACACGGTGCTCTCTAAAAACCAGAAAAACAAGAATTAAAATCCACAAATGTGGATTTTACAGTAATTCCTAAATTATAATGCAAGGGAATGGCAGTCCAAAGACAACATGGCTACCGAGTAGAGGTTGCTAAGGGGGGAAGCTCAGTCTAAGACATGTAACCAAGCATTAGTAGGCAATCCTATGCAAATGCGGGTAAGGATAGTGAATCCTAAGTTTACATAGCAAATGAGCACAGTCAGTGGAGTGTAGAAGTAGGATAAGGGGAGTATCAGAGTAGAAGATAGGTGACATCACGAGGGGGGTATGTATGAAGGAAGTGAAGCTCATTGGAGCAGAGTGGCATGTGTTTTCTGTCCGTTACCCATCACTGGAAGAGGTGTGTCAACAGGTATCCTAGCTAAAGGCAAGAAGTTGAAGGTGTATGCCGTGGATAACACCAAAGTTTCTTGTAGAAGTGCCTGCAATGTGCATGTGCGCATGTGCGAGCGTGTAGAACCAAGTAAGACTGTGTGCGCACATGTGCACCTGTGTGCGCGCGCGTTTAAGCAAGAATAAGCAAGTGTTAGTCCATGTAAGCAAGTGTGCGCATGTGTGAGCTGCTGTGCGTGTGTTTGCGCTTGTGTGCATGGCGCTGCCCCCCTGAGGAAACAGAAAGGGAAAAGGAAGCACAACAAATAGTAGGAAGTTAACCAGGGAGTACTAGCAGAACTAGCAGGTGAAAACAATCAGAATCAGGCAATTACACAGGCAGTACACTAGCCCAGCCCAGCACTTAAAACTTTGCAAACAACATTCCACTATGTTTCTCTCAGAGACACTGCAACACTGCAGTAAGCTAATAGAGGTGAAAACTGAAAAAGCTTTACTGAGACAAAGAAATGTTAGGGGCTGCCATTGCTGTTACAAGGCGACATATTCAACATGCTGAGGGTGGTGACAATGCAAATGCTGCTGGACAACCCACAGTGAGGAGACGGAGAAGAGTGTACAGGCCCAGGGTAACCTATCAGGGGCTACATGAGCTGGAGATAGTGGAGCACTATAGAGTGGACAGAGACCTCATGCAGCAAATTGTTGAGCTGTGCAGGCCATGCCACACACACAGAACCAACAGAGGGGAACCCATACCAGTGGAAACCAAGGTATGTGTTGGCCTAAGAATATTAGCAACAGGTACCTTCCAGAGACCAACTGGTGATATGATGGGGATATCACAGGCATCAGCATCCAGGGTACTGCACCAGTTCCTGGATGCCATGATGACACATGTCGGTGATCATGTATATTTCCCCAATTCCCATGAGGTACTGGCAAGCAATATGCATCACTTCCAACAAATAGCACAATACCCTGAGGTAGTGGGTGCAATTGACTGCACGCACATATGCATCAAAGCACCAGCCAGTGAGCGGGGTAGGGTCTACTTTAACTGCAAGGGCTTCCCCTCCATCAACTGCCAGGTTGTGTGTGATGCCCATGGTATAATACTGAATGTGTGTGCTGGCTGCCCTGGAAGCTACCATGATTCCCATATTTGGCATCTGACACTGCTGTACCAGACATTTGCCAATGGGGACATCCCTCAAGGTCACCTAGTGGAAGATGCTGGCTATGCACTGGAGCCGTGACTGATGACACCCATCAGAAACGCACACACACCTGAACAGGAACGCCATAATGAGGCACACGCACAAACACAAAATGTAATCGAGTGTGTGTTTGGGCTGCTCAAGTCACAGTTCCGGTGGCTGGACACATCTGGTGGAGCCTTGCAGTACTCACCAACTACATGTACCCAAATTGTCATGGTATGTGCTATGCTACATAATATGATCCTGCGAAAACAACTGCAGCAGGACCAGCATAGGCCCGGGCCAAACAACCCCCACCATTGCCATGGCCATCACAGGCAGAGTGTAACTCGGAGGAGGAACAACCTGAGCCTGCCCCAGTAGGCAGAAGGAGGCATGCCCAGTATGCTTTGGCCTTGCAAAGAGGCACCACATAACACATACACTGGCTCAGTAGGAACCCTGGAAATGATACCTCTCTCCGACACGCACATATAGTAAAAGGGATGCCTAACTTGACACTACCTGTTTTCAAACATGTATAGGGAGTGTAGTATGTGCATCCGACATAGGCAGCCCTGCAGCACCACCTGAGTCATGATTGCCATGTGTTAAGCAATGTAAAGCAGTGCTAAACAGCTTTTACCACCATTCAGTATATGTAAACAAAATTGCACACACTAACTAGCACAACTGTGTTCAATGTTGAGCAATATTGGCCAACGTTTAGCAATGTTGTTTAATGTTGAGCAATGTTGGACAAGCTTGGTCTAAGTTGGGCATGGCCAAACAAAAGCCAACATGCCCATATTTGCTCACTGGCCCTTAAGCAGTCTGGTCTGCTCAGTATGAAAATATAAAGCAGTGACAGGCCTCAAACCCAGGATACTGTGCACTATAGTCATAGTACTAAACCACTAAACCATGACAATATTTCAGTGGTCAGCCTGTATGAAGAAATGTTGATAGGTCTATGCAAAGTATCTCATGGAAACCCTGCAGGCATAACATAATCCCCGTCGAGTTATGACACAAAAGTGAGCCCTGTAGTAAGAATAGAACCTGATTTTCAACACACATATAGTATAAATGTTAGTATTTGACATGTTCACACACATCTACAAATGTAGTGGACCTCAAACAGCAACATACTGAAAGGTCACACTGGGCATGCTCACACACTTGAATAAATGAGACAAATGTCAGGCAACAAAACACTGAAAGGCTGAACTGGGCAAGCTCACACACTTAGGCCATGACTGAGTACAGCAGTGGGCCACACATATCCGGCAGTTGCATGTGTTAACCCAGGAACCTCACACTATCCACCAATCTGCCTTGTGCACACAGTTATATGACAACAGACACATATATAATATAGTGGAACCCTGTCATAATCAAACATGTTCTGCAGATACTTAGGTTGTTCATAGAAAGTGGGAAAGCAAAGAAGAAACAAAACCTGCAATCAGTATCATCAATAAACAATGTGCATCCCGAACATTATCATAGGTTCAAAGGTTGATACTAGGCTATCTGCCTAGGTATAAGCCTAGCCAGAGTGTGTTTGGCTTTCGCAACCATGTTAGATTAGTAGACTGTGCCTGTGAATAGTAGGTCACACAATATAGCCCATTTACGTTTAGTTGAATGTGCCTCTGTCTAGCAGGGACACAGAAGATATCCCAGGGGTAAACATACGATCACCCATCCACTTGTCAAGATGTCTCCTGTAGGTGGTCAGTGGTGGGCTTTGCATATGCGGGACTGGGATCTCATTCCAGAGTGAGTGGAGCCTCTAGGATAGGAATCTGTCCCTCCAGCATGTCCTATTAACATATGTGCTGAGGTATGTAGCATATATGTATATATATATATATATATATATATATATATATATATATATATATATATATATATATGTATATATATATATATATATATATATATATATATATATGTATATATATATATATATATCTATATATATCTATATATATATATATATATATATATATATATATATATATATATATATATGTATGTATGTCTGGATCATATAGCTCTAAGGGATTTGGATATCCTGAGGTGGAGCATGTCCATTAATTCTGGGTTGGGCATGGCTTTAAACAACAGGCACAGATCACATCCGAGTAGACGGTAAGCGACTGAGTAGAGCTGGAGTTACGTTAGCTGAAGTGCACAGGGCATCCGTGTGAGTCCCTAGATGTACTTGGTGAGGTAATCTGTGGCCATTACAGTTGCTGCAGGTGTCGGGTAAGGTACATCCCAAATGGGGCATTGTATCCAAGCATGGGCCTGATGACCATAGGGGCACAATGACCTCACTTCATCTAGATGAGAAACCTTATGGGATAAGGTGGGCTATATAGAAGGTCTGTCTAACCACTTTGGCAATATGATTGTCAAAGGCGAGAGTACTAATTACTCGTGTCCCCAAATCCATAACAACTCCTACCATACGTAATGGATTACCACCTATGTGGTAATGTGTGGGCACGTTGTTATTCCCAAAGGGGACGACTATGCATCTAATGGCAGTTAGCTGTAGGCCATGGCTCTGGCACCAGTTATCCATCTCTGTGAGACCCTTTTTGAGGATGCTTGTGCCAGCTGGAGAGTTGATTATGGCACCCAGTTTGCATTCATCTGCGAACATGGTCAGCCATATTCCTCCTGTGTTAGCCTGTATGTCAGAGAAATACATACTGAACAAGACACGTCCCAGGACTGAGCCTTGTGGGATGCCACGTGTAACTGGTGTATAGTCTGACATGGCACCTGCAATACTGATCATGTGGGTGCTATCCATGATCCAGTTAGCAATCCATCTTGTGACATATGTGTCGAAATCGAAGCTGGTGAGCTTATGTATAATGCCCGAGTGGGGTATTGTGTTGAAGGTTTATTCGAGGTCCAAGTAGGCTGTGTGAACAACCTTCTCTACATCTATAACAAGGAAAAGCAAGAACTCTACCACCTAGGCTTCATATGAAACAAAGATTAAAATCAAACTTTTATAACAAAATAAAATAAAATGAAATAAACTGGTTCCTCTCAGACGATAAGCGCTTTCAAAAAGTTTCATCTTCAGATCTTTTTGAAAGCGCTTATCGTCTGAGAGGAACCAGTTTATTTCATTTTATTTTATTTTGTTATAAAAGTTTGATTTTAATCTTTGTTTCATACGAAGCCTAGGTGGTAGAGTTCTTGCTTTTCCTTGTTATTGTTTCACTTACAAGCTCTACCTTTGGTAGCGAGAGATTTCTACTTGTTGTTTCTCTACATCTATGGATCTGGTAACTGTTTAAAGAAGTTGAACAGGTTCAAGAGGCAAGATCTGCCCACAACAAAGCCGAAATGTGTAGGATCCAATGTCTGTAGGTTCCCGATGTCTATGTGTATGAGTTCCATGATGATACCCTCCATAGCTTTGCAGACCAGGCTAGCTAGGCTTATAGGGCGATATAGTCCAGGGTCCATTGTGGCACCACCCCTGTGGAGCGGGAACACTGCTGCTGTACGCCATTCCTTGGGTACATATCCTGTAGTGACTCTGATATTGAACAGTGACCTAATGTGAGGGTTACGTTTGTCATGAAGCTCGTGTAAGATGCAAGCCAGGACGCTGTCCGGTCCCATTGATGCTGTGATGTCTGCTTTGGAGAGGGCAGCACTCACCTGAACATCTGTGATGTCAGGGAAGTTACAGTCTGTTCGGATGGACATTTGCTCTGTAGGGGGGATAGGGGGAGACATTTGCACTGAACCAGTTTGCCAGGATGTTAGCAATGTCTGTGGGTTCAGTGTATGTTTTGCCATTATGCAGTAACTCACAGCATATCTTGGAGTTCCCACCCAGGTTCCCGACATAACTAAAGAAGGCCTTGTGATTGTCCTTGGTGTCTGGTGCAGATTTCCATTAGCAGCGGGCCTTAGATGAATACATGAGTGATCGTAGCTTTCTACTAGTACTGATCAGAGATGTCGTCCCATGTTGGGATTGTGCTCTAATATGTAGTAGCCTCCCCCTTTTGTTGTATGGCTTATTAATGGCCGGGGTCCACCAGATGGGTCCCCTACCTTTGGAGGAGTGAGTCATGTTGTTATTTGGGATAGCATGATCCATGCATTCCAGTAGGTGTCCATAGAATGCGTTCGTAAAGGATTCAGCGGTCTGAACCATATTTACCACTGTCCCAGGGTCTTTGAAGGATACCACCTTGGTTTGTAGAAGTGTGACGTTTGCTTTTGAGAAGTTCTTCACAGAGATTACCTACTATGGGGGTGAGGAAGGGATATGAATGACCAGTGAGATAAATGTATGGTCTGACCTTACCAATGAGGGGTATACCTCTGGTGTGGAACATAGAGTCCCCATGTTGATGATGAGCGGTCCAATATGTTCTCCCCTCTTGTGGGTTTGGTGACCAGGTGTGCCATAGCATTTGAGTTTACATATTCTAGCAACTGTTGGGCGAGGGTGTTGGTGCTTGAGTAGTATTCCCAGTCAATGTTTGGGTAGTTGCAGTCACCCAATATAATGGTGTTTGAAGAGGCCTACATATTCTCCAGTGTTCCCAGGAATACTGAGTGGGGTACCTGAGTTTGGGAGGGTGGTCTGTAGCAGGCTACAAACTGAAAGGCAGGTTTGCCCACTGTTAGTTGCACATGAATGGTCAACGATGCTTTGTGCAGTGCTAATAACCTGGAGGTGTGTGTATCTGTGATGTATATGTATACACCCCCTATTTATGTTGGCCGGTCTGAGTCTTGTGTCCAAAAAGCATGGCATGAAGTATAACCTGGTAGTGCTGGTGTGCTTTCGTGATCCTGAACCAGGTGTCTGTTACTGCACAGATATCGATATTCTCCATACTGAGGAGAGTCCTGAGTGTGCATTTGAGGGTTAGATATCTGGTGTTGAGAAGCATTACCCCTAGTTTCTTTTACCTTGTAACATCTATGGAGGTGGGTTTGTCTTATGAGCCATGCTTAAAAAAGCCACTATGGGGGTGGCAAGAGCCTTAGCCAGTATTCAAAAGTCTAGGTGTGACAGGTGCAAGCCGCCCATAGCGAAGGTACGTGGCATGTCGAGCATGTCATCCCAGGCTGACAGACACTGGATCCCCTTTGAATGACACCAATATGTCAACCAACTGTTAAAAGTGATCAGTTTGTCTGTATACTGTGACATAATTCCTGGTGAGGGTAAGATGCTACACAAGGTCAGGGTCATACTGTCCTGGGCTACATGATCAGAGAGCTCCTCTATGTCTCTTGTCATGTAGTCCAGGGAGGAACGTCTGAGGTTATTCACACCAGCATGGACAATGATGGAGCCATATTTGTACTTGCTGTGGAGTGACCTGAGTGCATGTGTTATGTGGCGGATCCTGGCACCCGACAAACAGCTCAAAGTGACCTTCTCCTTGTTCAGCCTGGTGAGTGGGACGTCAGTGTGTCTGACAATAAAAGTCACCTATGACAAGTGCATTAGGTGTGTTCATTTAGCCCTAAGGGCAGTGACTGTGTGGCACACTGACTTTGTGAACTATGTGATATGTGGGTATTGTTGTGGGGTAGCGGTTGTTTGTGTGTCTGCTTTGGAGGTCTCCGCTGCTTAGGCAGAGTTTATTTAGAGCCTCCGATGTGTGGTGATGTATTGTGTATGCTGTCGCTATAAGTCTATGTGAGACTGGATTTGTGGTGTGTGTGGTTACCTTCACCACCTGATAGACTGTGCCAGTCATGGGTCAAGAGAGCTCAGCCTCCTGTTTGTCTATTTAGTTGCATCTCACACATATATCTGAGTTTGTTGGGAGGAGGAGAGGGTTGTCTGTGTACAGGAGGCAGTTGTAACATTTTGTCAAAATTCCAATATTCACCAGCTGGACTGGAAAGTACACATGAAACCGACCTTTTTACATGCCAGTATATTATGATGACATACTCTGTTGACTGATCATAAAGGATCAGTAGGGTGTTAAGTGTGTAAAAGAGTACAACAGGGGTGTAGTGCTCATGCTTGTCAGTGTTTTGGAAAGATTATCTGTGAATGAGTCCAGACAGAACCATGACACCTCCTTCAGATATGTCATAAATAGCAATGTACACTCATATATGTCCTGAGTCAGGGCCAACTGTACCTGAATGACAATGCTGACATCCTGTCAGACAGGCCCATACATACATACCCACCTCCCACTGGCAAAAGGCCCTATCATCATACCAGGAGATACCACATGTGGAACGGGTAAACAGCTCCTCCCAAAGCCAAAAACATGGCATCAATTGGATTACATTGTTTCCCTATATGTGTCATAAGTGAACTACAGAACAAACAGACCCTGCATCCGAACAGTCTGTTGAGCCTCACCCTCACTACAGGATCTGAAACTGTTGAATGTGTTACAGCAACATATGGCACACACCACAAGTGTTGGTGCACACCAGACCATGGGAACTAAAGTCCTATAAGCCTATGATGTCTGAACTGCAAGGCCATGGAGTCCATCATGATTGAAGTCATAAACAGAGCTATTGGAAGCCAACAAACACACAACCCTACCAACTGTGGTATGTTCATGGGCAGATCATGGTTCCCAAACCTGCTAGACTGTATGCAAGGCAGCCACCCAGGACATACATCATTGAAAGGAGCTACACACGTCCCACATAGACTCTGAATAGCCCTTTCTCAACATACCAGACACATGTCGTATCCACAAATTCAACAATCTGTGCATAAATATGTATTGTCATATGAAGGAATGGCAATTTGTCCACAGATAGATCACACAAACCATGAATTGTGGAGTCCTGTTCAAGCTGATAACACCTGCTGACCCACATGGTTCATTCCTGGGATTGCATAAAACAAAGTGCACACACATTACCATGTCCAGTCTGATGATGTCAGCAACCTACAAATATAGCAGGAGAATTGAAACCAGCCAGTAAAGCATGTAGCGTGCTGTGTTAATTAGTATTCCTCTAGTATCATAACATAGTTAGGTAGGGGTTTGAATCTTGCAATTGCTGAGTGTGGGGGTGGGTGTATGATATCCTTTGAGAGGAGTGGCCTTTTTGGAGATTGGGAATACACATTAAAAGAGGTACGTTCCTCTTTGGTAAGTCTGATGATGTCAGTATCCCACAAATACAGCAGTGGAAATAAAAACACCCAATAAAGCATATAGTGTGTCGTGTAAATGCGTATCTCTGTAATATCATTACATAGTTAGTTAGGGTTTTGAAGCCTGCAATTGCTGAGTGTGTGTGTTATTCCCTTTGAGAGGAGTGGCCTTTTTGGAGACTGACAAAACACATTCAAAGAGGTAAATTCCTCTTTGTCAAATCTGATGATGTCAGTATCCCACTAATACAGCAGTGGAAATTATAACTCCCAGTAAAGCATGTAGCGCATTGTGTTAATGCGTATCACCCTAGTATCATAACATAGTTAGATAGTGGTTTAAATCCTGCAATTGCTGAGTGTGTGCATGTATGTGCGTGATCTCTTTGAGAGGAGTGACCTTTTTGGAGCCTGGCAAAACACATTCAAAGAGGTAAATTCCTCTTTGGCAAATCTGATGATGTCAGTATCCCACAAATAGAGCAGTGGAAATGAAAACTCCCAGTAAAGCATATAGCGCGTCATGTTAATGCGTATCTCTCTAGTATCATAACATAGTTAGGTAGGAGTTTGAATCCTGCAATTGCTGAGTGTGTGTGATTCCTTTGAGAGGAGTGGCCTTTTTGGAGCCTGGCAAAACACATTCAAAGAGGTAAATTCCTCTTTGGCAAATCTGATGATGTCAGTATCCCACAAATACAGTAGTGGAAATAAAACCTCCCAGTAAAGCATATAGCGCATCGTGTTAATGCATAGTTCACTAGTATCATAACATCGTTAGGTAGAGGTTTGAATCCTGCAATTGCTGTGTGTGTGACACTGTTGATCAATGTGTCATGAGTTTTGCTTTTACTACTGTATGACATATCAGTAAAACAACAGTATGTGCATTGCACACGTCAGGTATCTGTGTGGCAAATACACATATGTACATGTGTCCTCAATTGTTAACTGTGTGGCAAAGACATATATGTACATGTGACCTCAATCACTTCACAGGTGTGAAGCCTGCCTTCTACACTAATACATCTGTTACCATTGATAGTTTGTGCTTCTGCTTCACAGACCGTAGGTCACATATGTAAGTATGTGACAAGGCCAGCCACTGTAGGGATCTGTGCCCTAGGTCATCTGTGTCACACACACACATGACAGTTTGTATAGAATAGTGTGAGTGAGGGTTCATGCCTGGGGCATATCACAGACATGTTCAAACACAACACAGTTTGTCAATAATTGGCATTCAGTATAGGTGTACAACAACTCTGTGGATATGCATACGGACCCCTTATTGCTTATGTGATACACTGACGGACATCAGCATACCTTTGGGAATGTGAATATCAAAGGACAGATTACATCACATGTGGCTGTATGTACACATCAGTACCCCTGCTACATGTTGTGGGCTACTACCAATGTGGTACTATCAGGATACTATGAATAGTAAATCTGGATAACTATGCTATAGTTGGCTCATAGCTTCACAGCATGGGTTGGTCAACAGGTATCTGTCTGTTTGTAACCCTTGTGGAGGATAAGTGTCTAATCCGGAGAATGAATTGTAGGCCACTGTATGCATTACCAGATGTGGACGGACATATCCCTAGTGTGTCTGCTAGTACCTAGGATGGCCACATGCCTACAGGAGTGGTAACGGGAATGTGTGGCAGTCAATACCACTGGTAACTGGTATAGTATAGTACCAGAAGGATTCACATGCTACTGTGTACCCTACAGCTGTGTGTCAATTGTCAAGACATCATCTAACGATTGGTTAAAATCAGGCTGTTGAGATTATGTACACTACCAGAATGCAAAGCAATGACCGATATTAACGCTATCACCCACAGCATAGTGTCAAACCATATCATACATGCATGTCTACCCAAGTTGTAACACATGTGTAGTAAAATGCATACTGGCCACCAATAAGAAATATGAAGTGTTAACACTGTGTAATACAGGGCATGTCACCCTTCCCATGTGTCCACCATGCACATACATGCAGAAAGTGCACCTCCATCATGTTCCCAAATGTACACCTGCAAATCTGTACTGCACACATCACACACGTACCGTCCACTCACCAACACATGCCGCCAGTACCACACACATCAACCAAGTGGCACATGGGCGGACAATCTATGTTTGGAATTAACACTGGTGTAAACAATACTACATTGATAATCCTAGCTTTAATGCATTATGCCTGCTCAGATATACCTACAAGGATATCATTACACTTTACTGTTGACAACATGCTAGCATTGCTACACTGCTATTAGGTCACCCTGTGCATCAGCACCATGTTAGCCTGTTCCTGCATCACTGTCATAGATGACAGGAGGTGGCACAGTTTCATCATATGCACAGGGTGTGTTATTGGTTTGCCAGAGCCCGATATTGACCTATCCAAAAGACATGTATATGTGTGTGTGTGTGTGTGTGTGTGTGTGTGTGTGTGTGTGTGTGTGTGTGTGTGTGTGTGTGTGTGAGGGACAACAGTACAATATGGATCAGTGTTGATGTGATGTGTGTGTGCATGTGTTAGCCCTAGGTGTTTGGATTATGTGTGTGTGTCTGCATGCACACATTTCCCCTTTGTGGCTGCCAAATATGGGAGGTTGTGGGACAGCCACAGACTGTACCTGCCAGACTGTACAGATCACTGTCTCCGGCCACGGACACAGTACCTGTGCCTGGTAAAAGTGACACGGACAGTATCGGTTACTAAGCCAGAGTGGGTACTATCATCAGAGGCAGAGGGATGTCGACTGGACCCATGTCCCTGCTGGGACTGGCCAGAGCCACGTGCACATTATCATCTAGGATGGTCTATCGACAGCCCAGCCCCAACATTGCTGGGGCTGGTACTGCCACTACGGGAGTGGCTGGGACTTGTGTGCCGTCCGTGATGACTGCCAGCTGATGATGTTGCTGGCATATGTCCACATCGATGTCTCAGCCGTCCTGCACTGTCCTGGTGCATGGACATTACATTGCAGAGGACATCTAGTGTCTCCCCCCAACGTCTATCAATGACCTCATTGTAATTACGGATGGCAGCGGCAAGGTCACGGATACTGTCATTGATAGCAGTGTTATGAGTCCTCTGCGCCCTAAGTCCCTGCCTGGTGTACCGTTCCATATGTGCCTGTGCCTGCATTACAGCCCGGAACATACCTGAGGTTGTGAGACCTGTTGTGAGACCTGTGGGGGCACATCTGCCAGGGGCATTATAACCAGCAGTACTCCAACAGTAGTCTACAGCTATGCCATGTTACCTGCATGCTCTGTGTCAGCTTGCTGGGTGACTCCAGCCTCCATGATGACACGTTAGTTGTTGCGATTGTTGTTGGCCAGGAGCCACCTGGCTCAGGAACAGCTCCTCCACTCTGGTGGGGGGGGATGGATGGCTACCCCCTCACCTGTGGCAAGCTGTTGTCTGCGGTATATCAGACGCACACTGCTGGACATGTCTAATTAAATCACTGCAGTGATGGCGTACCTGCTCATATGTCTGGTTATGCATGCCTATGTCATTTACCCGAGGGACAAGCTCTTGCCACAGTGCAGTCCACTCATGCTGGTCCTGGCTGGTTTGAGAGAACAGCAGGGCATACTGCTGCACCAAGCTTGCTGTTATAGCCTCCTCCTCCGCCGTGCTATAGGCGGGATTATGATGGTGGGACATAGCCCTGGAAGACAATGAAACAATATGTGTGAGCAAGTCATGAGGCACACGTATATTTCTAATGTACAGTTATCACTTAACCACCATATATAGCAACCTATTGGCTGTCAGAAGATACACACTTTCAATACCACATGTCAGTACTCATCACACAACTGGCTGACAGTGCCTGGCACACTCTATATATCTAACCACATTTTGCACAGCAACAAACTTACAACAGTATGTAATACTATACAACAGTACATGACACACTGTATGCGACACAATGCACAACCCAAACACAGGAGGTATATATCATGCTAATGCATCATGATAAGTGTAATCCATTGCAATGATTGTGAAGTCCAGTGACAGTATCACCGGTATACCACACTAGTTGTTGATGGCAGACCCCTGCCTAACATATGTGCTCATTCATGAATATAGGTGGCATACTGCTGTACTACACTATACATGTTGCTAGATATGCACCTATATGCTGTAACACACATATGACCAAGGCCATGATACAGGCATACACACACACACACATCAGACATACATACCAGACACATAGGTATGGCAACACAGGTGACCTTTACCTGTGTACCTTACAGTGCTGTGTGTCAGTAGTTACGAGACCATATGCCTGAGGTATGTAATCTATGAGGACTACAGGGAACACACAGAACAGTGGTTCCAATCAATGCAGACATAGACCATACTGTGCTGTTTAGGCATACAGCCTCAGGTAGTACTACAGTTCATATAGGGGTTGGATTCACCAGCAGTAACACTCAATAAGCATGCATGTACTGCTTTGGCCTACAATGGGCACCACAGTCAACAACAAGGGACTATGTCAGAACATATGACATACTGCTTTTTCAGCCTAGCAATTGTATACACAGCTTTTGCTGAGATCACAGCTAGGACACATACTACCATGACAGAAACAGTTTCCCACTAAGCTAGCACACATAAACTTAACTCTAACACATTCACCAACACATGCACCATCATACTCAGTCAAACTCACATAGCAATTCTTGAAACAAGTACATGTAGGTGTGTATCACTGCATAGGTAGGTATGAGGCTATTGGCCCTAGGGCCTATAGAAGCCTAGCCATACGCTACTCTGGCTTTTGACACACAAGCCATTGCATTTCACATGGCCCTGTCAAGCAGTGACACAGAGGTGAATGCTTGGCTGTATTCACTATCTCCCATACAATCTTCATGATTAATTATGACGACTGCTAATTAGGAGCTTTGTTTGCTATGGATAGTTGGTTTGTTCCAGGGTATGGGATGTCTCTGAGATGGGAATCTAACCCTCCAGCATGTGCTGTTTATTGCGGTCAGAAGGTCTGGGTCCCTAGAGCGTGTAGCACATAGAGATTGTGATCTGATTACATGCAGCATGTCCAACAGCTCTGGTTTTTACATAGCTTAGTATGTTAGGCAGACATCACCTCTGGGTAGGCGGTATGCAACACAGTGTAGTTGTGGGTTTGTGGGATGGTCTGCATAGGGCATCTGTTTGAGGCTGGTATTACTCTTTGTGAGATATGTCTTTGTCGTTTCCAGTTGGTCTGGATGTCTTGTGAGGTACATAACACATGGGGCATTATACTCTATAATGGGCTTTATGTGTGATGAGTTGAGGGGAACATTGACATATATTTCCCTGGATGACACACCTTTTGTGATGAGGTGTGGCAGGTAGACAGATTACATGACTAGTGTGTCACTGTGATTATCGAAGGGGAGACTACAGTCCACTTGTGTCCCATGGTCTCTTATCACACTTTCTGTGTTTTGTAGACTACCACCTATGTGGTAGTTCATGAGTGTGGAGTTTTTCCAGAAGGGATGCCAATGCAGTTTCAACATTGAACTTGGATCCATGGCTTTGTCACCAGCCATCTGTCGCAGTAATTATGAGCCTGTTCCTTTCTCTCTCTCTCTCTATATATATATATATATATATATTTTTTATATATATATTTACACACATATACATAAACATACATTGGTGTACATATTGATATCCACATAGGCACATATACGGTCCACCTTTCATGGTGGGCATATCAATTATGCGAAGGTTGTGAGGTATACTGTTATGTACTTATATTTCACAGTGTTGTGCGGAATGCATTGAAGGTGTTCTTAGCACATGTAGCTTTAGCAGGCCTCACTGGCTGCAACACTGCAAACCTGACAATTCATACCCACAGCATTTAACTACATTTCATATACCAGCACTGTATGCTGTCTTGTTTGCCACACAATACAACCTACATTGGTGTATGCACATAACAACCTTCAACAACATTTGTATGTCCACCCTTCACAAACAGTTGCAGTATGTCCCTTGCTCTATGCACATGTACTGATGCTAATATATCTGACACAGACAGATCTCTCCATATGTGTGTGCCATACACACACAAGGTCCACACTGTTGTGAGTCCATGGACCTCACAGCTGACCTGCTGAGCCTTGCTGCAACATGAACAGGTGTCAAATGTGAGCACACAGTAATATTAGAGGGTGTATATAGATCTGAAAATGCTTAATTAACATACTAGCCTGGTACAGCTGTTGCCAATACTAAGCTACACGTTGATATGACTATCATGCATTTGTTACATCCATGGTTATATAGCTGTATGTGCTACTCCCCCAAACAGACATTGTTCACACTACTGTACAGAACACAGATGACATGGTTCAGATGTTTGACATTTAATGCTGAGCTACATATTTCACAGTTATGTCCCACTGCACACAACTACACACTATGTCCATGGCAGTAGTTTTGCAGGGCATCTGTGCATAGATACGCACTACTGCCACATATTGATGTTTCAAACTATGTAGAGTAGTCTTCAAATACATCTACTACATGCCAGTAAATACATATCTGTTACATACCTTTCCTTTGCATGTGCTTGTAGTTTTCAATTTGCTGTGTCTTCGGCTTTATTTTAAATTTTTTTTTTATATTGTATTTATTTATTTTTTTTTATATTGGGCCAGATTTACGATGGCTTGCACGGTGTCTAAGAGTAGAGTAAGAGTTCAGCAAGGCAACATATCCACCGAGCGATCCAGGAACAGCCGGCAGGGGCGTGCAACTGAGCTCTCTAAACTAGTCCTACACGGACAGGGCTGGGATATGCAAATTACCTCAATTGCAGGTGAAAGCCATGCAAATGAGGTAAATATGCGATCCAGGAAACCCGAACCAGTCTGAGTAGGAGTAGTGTTATCTGCAGAAATGTACTCAGTTGATAACTGAGTACGGTTCTTCAAATAGCAAAACAGAGCCATGTCAGCCATAAAAAAAGCATGCATTCACAGGAGGAAGCATGCCAATGTGCAAAAATATGGCCATTGGCAATGGGAAGTGATGCAAATTAAAAATAAAATAACTTATTTTTTTTAATCCCGGGTTTAAACGTAGTGCAGTGCCGCGCAAATGCTCGGTGCCCTAAAAAGCAGAAAATGAATAATTAAGATCCACAAATGTGGATTTCATAGCTAAAATTAATTTACAATGCAAGGGAATGGCAGGCTGAAGACAACATGGCCACCGAGTAGAGGTTGCTAAGGGGGGAAGCTCAGTCTAAGAGATGTAACTAAGCATTAGTAGGCAATCCTATGCAAATGAGAGTTATGATAGTGAATCGCAAGTTCACATAGCAAATGAGCACAGTCAGTGGAGTGTAGGAGTAGGATAAGGGGAGTAACAGAGTAGAAGATAGGTGACATCATGAGGGGGGTATGTATGAAAGGAGTACAGCTCATTGGAGCAGAGTGAGATGTGTCAGCTTACATTTACATAAAAGTGAAAGAGGTGTGTCAACAGGCAGGCCAGGTAAAGTCAAGAAATCGAAGGTGTATGCTGTGGATAACACCAGAGTTTCCTGCTGAGTGTGCATGCATGCGTGTGCACGCCAGTAAACCCGAGTAAGAGAGTGTGTGCATGTGTAAGCATGTGTCCACGTGGGTAGGCCTGAGTAAGAACATGTAAGGCTGTGTAAACAGTTGTAAGTGCATTTGCGCCGGTGTGCATGCATTGTAACAGGAATAAGCAAGTTGTAGTCCGTGTAAGCATGTGAGCGCATGTGTGAGCTGGTGTGCACGTGTTTGCGCTTGTTTGCGCAACGCTGCCCTCTGAGGAAACAGAAAGGGAAAAGGAAGCACAACAAATAGTAGGAAGTTAACCAGGGAGGGAGTACTAGCAGAGCTAGCAGGTGAAAACAATCAGAATCAGCCAATTACACAGGCATTACACTAGCCCAGCCCAGCCCAGCACTCAAAACTCAGCCAAAAACATTCCAGTATGTATTACTCAGACACACTGCAACACTGCAGTAAGCTAATAGAAGTGAAAACTGAAAAAGCATTACTGAGACAAAGGAATTTTAGGGGCTGCCTTTGCTGTCATAAGGCGACATATGCAACATACTGAGGGTGGTGACAATGCAAATGCTGATGAGCAACCCACAGTGAGGAAATGGAGAAGAGTGTACAGGCCTAGGGTAACCTACCAGGGGCTACATGAGCTGGAGATAGTGGAGCGCTATAGAGTGGACAGAGACCTCATGCAGCAAATTGTTGAGCTGTGCAGGCCACGCCTCACACACAGAACCAACAGAGGGGAACCCATCCCGGTGGAAACCAAGGTATGTGTTGGCCTAAGAATATTACCTTCCAGAGACCAACTGGCGATATTATGGGGATTTCACAGGCATCAGCATCTAGGGTACTGCACCAGTTCCTGAATGCCATGGCAGCATATGTCAGTGATCATGTATATTTCCCCAATTCCCATGAGGTATTCACCAGCAATATGCGTCTCTTCCAGCAAATAGCGGTATACCCTGAGGTAGTGGATGCAATAGACTGCACGCACATTCACATCAAAGCACCAGCCGGTGAGCGGGGTAGGGCCTACTATAACCACAAGGGTTACCCCTTCATCAACTGCCAGGTTGTGTGTGATGCCCAGGGCATAATAATGAATGTGTATGCTGGCTGCCCTGGAAGCTACCATGACTCCCATATCTGGCATCTGTCACAGCTGTACCAGATATTTGCCAATGGGGACATCCCTCATGGTCACCTAGTGGGGGATGCTGGATATGCACTTGAGCCAAGGCTGATGACACCCATCAGAAATGCACACACACCTGAACAGGAACGCCAGAATGAGGCACATGCACAAACATGAAATATAATCGAGCATGTGTTTGGGCTGCTCAAGTCACGGTTCCGGTGCCTGGACACATCCGGTGGAGCCTTGCAGTACTCACCAACTACATGTACCCAAATAGTCATGGTATGTGCTATGCTACACAATATGATCCTGCAGAAACAGCTGCAGCAGGAGCAGCATAGGGCCAGGCACAACAGCCCCCCATCATTGCCAAGGCCATCATAGGCAGAGCATGACTCAGAGGAGGAACAACCTGAGCCTGCCCCAGGAGGCAGAAGGAGGTGTGCCCAGTATGCCTTGGCCATGGCAAAGAGGCAACGCATAGCATATACACTGGCTCAGTAGGAACCCTGGAAATGATACCTCTCTCTGACTCGCACATATAGTAAAAGGGATGCCTAACTTGACATTACCTGTTAACAAACATGTATAGGGAGTGTAAAATGTGCATCCGACATAGGCAGCCCTGCAGCACCACCTGAGGCATGATTGCTATGTGTTAAGCAATATAAAGCACTGCTAAACAGCTCTCACCACTATTTAGCATATGTGAACAAAATTGCACACACTAAGTAGCACAACTACAGGCAATGATCAGTAATATTGTGCACTGTCCAGCAATGTTGGGCAACATTGAGCAATGTTGTGCAAGTCTGGTCAAATGTGGGTATAGTTCATCAAAAGTAGGATAACAAGTTCATATTTGCTTCACGTTTCTTGAAGCAGTCTGTTCAGCCATGTATGAAAATATGAAGCAGTGACAGCCCTCGAACCCAGGTTACAGTGCACTATAGTCAGAGTACAGAACCACTAAACCATGACAGTATGTCAATGGTCAGCTTGCATGAAAAAATGTTGATAAGTCAATGCAAAGTATCTAATGGAAACCTTGCATAAATAGCATAATCCCTGTCAAGTTAAGACATAAAGGTGAGGCCTGCAGTAGTGATAGAACTTGATATTCAACACACATATAGTATAAATGTTAATATTGGTAATGTTCACACACATCAACAAACGTAGTGGACCTCAGACAGCAACATACTGCAATGTCTCACTGGGCATGCTCACACACTTGAAACTATGAGACAAATGTCAGGCAACAAAACACTGAAAGTCTGAACTGGGCATGCTCACACACTTAGGACAAGTTTAAGTACAGCAGTGGGCCACACATATCCCTCAGTTGCAAGTGTCAACCCAGGAACCTTGCACTATACACCAATCCACCATGCGCACACAGTGATATGACAACAGACACAATATAAAATAGTGAAATACTGTCACAATAAAATGTTATGCAGAAACCTAGGTTGTTCATAGGAAGTGGTAAAGCAAAGAAGAAACAAAACCTGTAATCAGTACCATCACTGAACAATGTGCATCCTGAACAGTAGCATAGGTTCAGAGGTTGACACTAGGCTATCTGCCCTAGGGTATGTAGAAGCCTAGCCACAGTGTGTTTGTAGTCTGCAATCATGCTAGATCAGTAGACTGTGCCTGTTAATAGTAGGTCACACAAGATATCTCACATATGTTCATTTCATTCTGCCTCTGTCTAGCAAGGACCCATAACATATCCCAGGGCTAAACATATGATCACCCGTCCACCTGTGAAGATGTCACCTGTAGGTGGTCAGCATGGGTCTGTGCATATGTGGTACTGTGATCACATTCCCAAGTGAGTGGAGCCTCTGTGATGGTAATATGCCCCTCCAGCATATCCTAATAACATCATTGCTCATGTACCTGTCCCTGGAGCATGTAGCTGTAAGGGACTTTGATATCCTCATGTGGAGCCTATCCATCAATGCTGTGATGGACATGGCATCAAACAAAAGGTGCAGACTGCATCCAAGTAGGCAGTAAGCAACCGAGGAGAGCTGGGGTCACCATAGCCAAACTGTGCATACCATCTGTGTGAGTCCCTAGATCCACTTGGTAATGTAAATCTGTGTACATTCCAGCTGCTGCAGGTGTTGGGTAAGGTACATCCGAAATGAGCCATTGTATCCAAGCATGTGCCAGATAACTACAGGGTCACAATGACCCCACCTAATCTGGATGTAAAACTGTATGGGATAAGGTTGTCTAAATAGAAGGTGTGTCCAACAACATTGGCAATGTGAATGTCAAAGGCAAGAGTACTAAGTATTCATGCCCCCAAATCACAAACCACACACACTGTACGTGACGTATCATCACCTATGTGGTAATGTGTGTGCACGATGTTACTAGCAAAGGTGATGACTATGCATCTAAAGTAAGGTAGCTGTAGGCCATGGCTCAGGCACCAGTCAGCCATCTCTGTGAGACCCTTTCTGAGGATGCCTGTGCCAGCTGTGGAGTCGAATATGGCACACAGTCAGCAGTCATCTGCAAACACGGTCATCCATATTCCCCCTGTGTTAGCCAGTATGTATCAGAAATATATACAGAACAAGAGAGGTCACAGGACTGAGCCCTGTGGGATGCCACGTGTAACTGGTGTATAGTCAGACATGGCACCTGCAATACTGACCATGTGTGTGCTACCCATGATCCAGTCAGCAATCCAGAATGTGACATATGTGTAGATATTAAATCTGGTGATCTAATGTGTAAAGGCCAAGTGGGGTATTGTGTAGAAGTGTTGTGCAAGCTTCAGGTAGGCTGTTTGGACAACCCTGTGTACGTGTATGGACCTGTGAACTGTTTGAAGACATCAAACTTCTGCAAGAGGCAAGATATGCCTACAACAACACTGAATTATATAGGATCTAGTGTCTGTAGGTTCACAATGTGTATGTGTATGCGTACCATGATGATACACTCCATAGCATAGCAGACCAGGATAGTTAGGCATATATTGTGATAATGTCAAGGGTCCCTCGTGGCACCAGCACTGTGTAGCGGGTACACCGTAGCTGTATGCCATTCCATGGGTACACATCCTGTTGTAACTGTGATATTGAACAGTGACATAATGTGTGTGAAGTTTGTCATGAATCACGTGTATGCCACAGTCTGGGACACTATCTGGTCCCACTGATGCTGTGTTGTCTGCTATGGAGAGGGCAGCACACACATATTCATCTGTGATGTCAGGGAGGCTACACCCTGTTGTGATGGACATGTGCACTGCAGGAGGGATGGTGGGGAAACATTCCCACTGAACCTGTTGTCCAGGATGTTTGCAATGTCAGTGGGTTCACTGTATCATTTGTAATTATGCAGCAACTCACAGCAAATCTGTGAGTTCCCACACAGGTCCCTGACATAACTAAATAAGGCCTTGTGAGTGTCCACAGTGTCTGTTGCAAGTGTCTGTTAGAAATGGGCCTTAGATGAATCAACAACTGAACGTAGCTATACCATAGCACTGAGTAGAGATGCCTTCCAGATTGTGATTGTGCTCTACAATGTAGTAGCCTCCTCCTGTCCATGTACAGCTCAGTAATGGCCGTGGTCCAGTAGACAGGTCCCCTGCCTTTGGAGGAGTGAGTCATGTAGTTATCTGGAATAGCATGATCCATGAATTCCAGTAGTTGTCCATAGAATGTGCTTGTATCGTATGTAGTTGTCTGAGCCATAATTAACACTGTCCCAGGGTCCTTGAGGGATACCACCTCAGTTTGTACAAGTGTGATGTTTTCTCATGAGAAGTATGTCACTGAGATCACATAGGATGTGTGTGTGTGTATGGGATATGTATGTCTAGTGAGATGAATGTATGTTCCGACCTTAACAATTACAGGTATACCTCTGATGTGGAACATAAAGTCCCCATGTGTGTGATGATCAGGTACCACATGTATAACCCCCTGTGGGTGTGGTGACCAGGTCTACCCTAACATTTGAGTGTAACAATCTTAGCAACTGTTGTGCAAGGGTGTCACTGCTTGAGTAGTATACCCAGTCAATGTTTGTGTATTTGAAGTCACACAATATAATGGTGTTTGGTGAGACCATCACATTCCCCAGTGTTCCCAGGAATAACGACTGTTGTGCCCCTGTTTGGGAGTGTGGTCTGTAACCGTCTACAAATGGAAATGCAGTTCTGACAACTCTCAGTTGTACATGTACGTTCCCCAATGCTTTGCGTACTGCTACCAACCTGCAGGTGAGTGTATGAATGATGTATATGGAGTCCCCTTCTATTGTTGTTGTCCAGTCTGAGTCTTGTGTCTGAAACCCATGGTATGACGTTAAACATGACAGTGCTACTGTGCTTTTGTGAGCCTGAACCAGTTGTTTGTTACTGCACATATATCGACAGATTCCATACTGATGTGAGTCCTGAGTGCATGCATTCAGAGAGTTAGACATCAGTTGTTGAGCACCATTACTCTCCATTTCCTGTACCCTGTAACATCTATGGCTGTGGTTATGTAATCTGACCCTTGCTTCAAACAGTCACTATGTGTGTGTCAAGAGCCTAAGGCAGTCTGTGAAAGCCTAGGGGTGACAGGTGCATGGCGTCCATAGCGAATATACATGGCATGTTGAGCATGTAATCCCAGGCTGACAGACACTGGATCCCCTGTGAATGACAACAATATGTTAGGCAACTGTTAAAACTGATCATGTCATCTGTATACTGTGACATAGTACTTGGTGAGGGTAAGATGCTACACAAGGTCAGGGTCTTACTGTCCTGGGCTACATGATCAGAGAGCCCCCTATGTCTCTTGTCATGTAGGCCAGGGAGGAACGTCTGAGGGTCTACACACCAGAATGCTCAATGATGGAGCCATATTTGTACTTGCAGTGGACTGACAACAGTGCATGTGTCATGTGGCATATCCTGGCACCCGACACACAGCACAAAGTGACCTTCACCTTGTTCAGCCTGGTGAGTGGGATGTGAGTGTGACCGACAATTACACTCACCTAATACAGTTGTATGAGGTGTGTTGTGTAGGCCTAAGGGCAGTGACTGTGTGGCAGAATGACATTGTGAACTATGTGATGATATGTGTGTATAGTTGTGTGTTAGCAGTTGTTTGTGTGTCTGGTTTGGATGTCTCAGCTGCTTAGGCAGAGTACATTTAGATGCTCCAAGTATGTCAGTGTGTGTCAATGTATACGGTTTGCTGTTGTCATAGGTGCATGTGTGACTGTATTTGTGGTGTGTGTGGTTACCTTCACCACCTGATAGACTGTGCCAGTCATGGCTTGGGAGAGCTCAGCCTCCTGTCCGTCTATACAGTTGCACCTCTCACAGATATCTGAGTTTGTTGGTAGGAGGTCAGTGTTACCTGTGTACATAAGGCAGTCGTAACAATGCATCAGAATTCCAATATGCACCAGCTGGACTGGAGAGTACACACAAAACCGACCTTTGGACATTCCAGGATATGACGATGACATACACTGTCGACTGATCACAAAGGATCAGTAGTGTGTCAAGTGTGTAAAAGAGTATAACAGGGTTTTAGTGTTCAGGTTTGTTGTTGCTGTGGAAAGATAATCTGCAAAGGAGTACAGACAGAAACATTACATCTCCTTCAGCTATGTCAGAAATATCAATGTACAGTCATATATGTCCTGAGTCAGGGTCAACTGTACCTTACTGACAATGTCAACATCCTGTCAGACAGGCCCATACATACATACCCACCTCCCAGTGACAAAAGGCCCTAACAGCATACCAGGAGATATCACATGTAGAATGTGTAAACTGGTCCCCACAATGCCAAATGACTCCCATCAAGTGGATAACATTGTTACCCCATATGTGTCATAAGTGAACGACAGGACAAACAGACACTACACCCAGACAGTCTGTTGAGCCTCACACTCCCTACAGGATCTTACACCATTGAATGTGTTACAGCAACATGTGGCACACCCCACAAGTGTTGGTGCACAACACACCATTGGAACTATATTCCTATAAGCCTACGAAGTCTGAAATGCTAGTCCATGGAGTCCATCATGATTGCAGTCAGGAAAAGAGATATTGTAAACCGACAAACATACAACACAAACGTCTGTGTTATGTTACTGAGCACATCATGTTCCCCAAACCTGCTAGATATCTTGCAAGGCAGCCACCCAGGGCAAACATCACTGACAGGAGCAACACAGGTCCCACATAGACCTTGAATAGCCCTTTACCAACATCACAGACACATGTGGTAACCACAGAACCTACAATCCATGCATGAATATGCATTGTCATATGAAGGAATGGTAATATGTCCACAGATAGAGCACACCAGGTATGAATTGTGTATTCCTGCCCAAGATGTTCACACCCGCTGACCCACAAGGTTCATTTGTGGGATTGCATAACACTACGTGCACACACATAGCCATGTCCAGTCTGATGTCAGCAACCTACAAACATAGCATGTGAAAAAAAACCACACAGTAAAGCATGTAGCGCATCATGTTAATGCGTATCTCACTAGTATCATAACATAATTAGTTAGGGGTTTGAATCCTGCAATTGTTGAGTATGTGTGTGATTGGCTTTGAGAGGAGTGGCCTTTTTGTAGACTGTGGAAACACATTAGGAGTGGTGAATACATCTTTGCCAAGTGTGATGATGTCAGCATCCTACTAATAGAGCTTTGGAAAAGAGTGCTTGCAGTAAAGCAAGTAGCGCATCGTGTTAATGCGTATCTCACAAGTGTCATAACGTAGTCAGGTAGGAGTTTTAGTCCTGCAAACGCCAAGTGTGTGGGGAGGGTGTGTATGGGTGTGATTTCCTTTGAGAGGAGTAGCCTTATTGGAGACTGTGGAAACACATTTTAAAAGAGGTACATCCCTCTTTGGAATGTCTGATGATGTCAGCATCCTACAAATATTCAAGGAGATCAAAAAATGCCCAGTAATGCATATAGCATGCCGTGTTAATGCATATCTCTCCAGTAGCATAACATAGGTAGGGGTTTGAATCGTATGAATGTGTGTGTGTGAGACTGCCTTTGAGAAGAGTGGCCTTTTTGGAGACTGTGGTAATACATTAGGAGTGGTGAATACCTCTTTGCCAAGTGGGATGATGTCAGCATCCTACAAATAGAGCTTTGGAAACAAATGCTCCTACTAAAACAAATAGTGCATCGTATTAATGCGTGTCTCAGTAGTGTCCTAACAAAGTTAGGTAGGGGTTTGAATCCTCCAAACGCTGAGTGTGTGTATGTGCCACCAGTGGGCAATGCAGTGTGGGTTTTGCTTTTACTACGGTATGACATATGTTTCAAACGGTATGTGCATCGCACACATCGGGTATCTGTATGTCAAATAGATTTGTGTACATGTGACCTCAATCAGTACATAGGTGTGATGCCTGCATAATACAGGAATACATCTGTGACCTTCGACAGATTGTGCTGCTGCTCCTCAGACCATAGGCAACATATGTATGTCTGCGTCAAGACCGGCCAATGTGGTGACCCGTGGCCAAGGACATCACTGCCACACACACCCATGACACGTACTGTAGAGTACTGTGAGTGAGGGTAATTGCTGGGGTATATGTCAGACATGTTCATACACAACAACGACTGGCAATAATGGACAGTCATGATAGGTGTGCACCAGCCCTGTGGATATGCATGCAGGCCCCTAATGTGTTATGTGAAACACTGAGGGACCCCACAATACCTATGGATATGTGGATACCAAGGGACAGATTACATAACACGTGTCTGTCTGTACACATTGGTACCCAACATACATGTTCAGGGCTACCACCTATGTGGTACTGTCGGGATAGTATGTAAAGTAAATGTGGATGACCATGCCATAGATGGCGTACTGCTGTACAGCATGTATTGGACAACAGGTATCTGTCTGTATGATACCCTTGTGTAGGATATGCGTCTCATCTGGGGAATGCAATGTAGGCCATTGCATGCATTACCAGATGTGGATGGACATATCCCTAGTATGTTTGCATGTACCGAAGAGGGCTTTATGCCACACAGGTGTGGTCCCAGGAACGTGTGGCAGTCAATACCACTGGTTACTGTTATAGTATAGTACTGGAAGGATCCAACTGTTAACGAGTTCCCTACAACTGTGAGTCATTTGTCAGGACATCATCTAATGATTGGTTATAGTCATGCTGTTGAGGTGGTGTATACTGCCAGACTGCAGATCATTGGCAGATATCAACGGTATCACCCACAGCATAGTGACAACCCATGTCATACACACATGTGTACCCATGTTAGTACATATCCATAGTAGAATGCATACTGGCCATCGGAAGATACTATGAGATGTTAACAATGTGTAGAATAGGGTATGTCACACATCCCATGTGTCCACTATGCATGTACATGCAGACAGTGCACACACACCATGTTCAGAGATGTACACCTGCTAATTTGTAATGCACACAACACACACGTACTGTCCACTCACTAACACATGATGGCAACACTGTACACATCAGCCAAGTGGCACATGGGTGGACAATACATACTCAGACCTAACACTGGTGTAAACAAAGCTACAATGACTATCATAGCTGTGATGCATAATGCCTGCTCAGATATACCTACATGGATATCAGTACACCTTCCTGTTGGCAACTTGCTACTATTGCTACACTGCTATGATGTCACCCTGTGCATCAGAACCATGTTAGCCTATTCCTGCATCAATGTGACAGTTGACAGGAGGTGGCACAGGTGTCATCATATGCACGGGGTGTGTTGTAAGTTTGTCAGAGCTCGTCATTGACCCATCCAATCGGCATGTCTGTGTGTGTGTGTGTGTGTGTGTGTGTGTGTGTGTGTGTGTGTGTGTGTGTGTGTGTGTGTGTGTGTGTGTGTGAGGGACAACAGTACTGCATGGGCCAATGTTGATGTAATGTGTGTTTGTATGTGTGAGCCCTAGTTGTATGGTAAATGTGAATGTGTCTGCATGCACACAACTCCACCATGTGGCTGCCATATATGGGCGGTTGTGGGACAGCCACAGACTGTACCTGCTAGGCTGTACAGATCACTGTCTCCGGCCATGGACACCATACCTGTGCCCAGCAGGGGTGCTACAGGCAGTATCGGGCACCAACCCTGACTGGGTGCTCTCATCAGACGCAGAGGTATAATGACTGGACCTATGTCCCTGCTGGGACTGGCCAGTGCCACATGCACGTGGTCTAGTAGGATGGTCAATGGACAGGCCAGCCCCAGCATTGCTGGGGCTGGTACTGCCACTACGGGAGCGGCTGTGATCCGTGGTTCATCCGTGATGACTGCTAGCTGATGCTGTTGCTGGCATGCATCCGCGTCGGCCTCTCATCCTTCCCGCACAGTCCTGGCTCATGGCTAACACATTGTGGAGGACATCTAATGTCTCCCTCCAATGGCTATCAATGACCTCGGTGTAATTCCGGATGGCACAGGCAAGGTCATGGATGCTGTCATTGATAGCAGTGTAATGGACCCTCTGCGCCCTTAGTCCCTGTCAGGTGTACCGTTCCATACGTGCCTGTGCCTGCATTACAGCCCGGAACATACTGGAGGTTGTAATACCTCTGGGGGCACATCTGCCAGGGGCAATACAACCAGTGGTGCTCCCCCGAGAACCTCTGGACATCCACCTATGTGGTACAGTTCCAGTAATCCAGCTATGGCTGCTGTGAGGGGATGCACGTGCCATAGGTTCCACACTCTCCTGGTCAATGCCAACTGTATGCTGTCCCTCAGCTATGGCCATTGGTGACGAGGGATGTATTGGCAGTATGAGTGTGCGCATAGATGGAGTTGACCGCTGTGTACTGTCGATTGGTGGACCAATGACAGACTCTGTCAGACCTTCCTGTGCCACAATACATGTCTCATCATCTTCACTATTAGTTGCGGTGACATCTGGTTCCCTGCTACATTCAGCCACACCTAATACAGCACCTGTGGAAGGAAGACAGGAAACGCGCTTTACAATCTGTAAATGATGTTAGCACACATGCACACATGAGCACATGAACACATGCACACATGCACACATGCAGACAGGCACACACATGCACACAAGAACACATGAACACATGCACACATGCACACATGAACACATGCACACATGCACACATGCACACATGAACACATGCATACATGCACACATGCACACATGAACACATGAACACATGCACACATGAACACATGCACACATGCACACATGAACACATGCACACATGAACACATGCACACATGCACACATGAACACATGGACACATGAACACATGGACACATGCACACATGCACACATGAACACATGAACACATGGACACATGAACACATGCACACATGCACACATGCACACATGAACACATGAACACATGCACACATGCACACATGAACACATGAACACATGCCCACATGAACACATGCACACATGCACAGCAATACACTGCTCAACACAGCACATACACACACACCAGCAATCCAACACATACACAATAGTGGGTGATGGTGGGTGACAGTATCACAAGGCAAACAGTCACCACATACGTGTCACCATGTATTGCTCAACACCATACAGTGCAAGTGTAGACAGCCCTATCTACTGACATTATACATGGCTTTGATGCATGTGTGTAGTTGTGCAGTGATTGCTACACCCTAGATCACAGTGTGTACATAGACACAACATTGCTGTGCAAGTATTATCTGCTCTGCAATGTCATGTGCACCATCACTCAATGATATACATACCATGTCTGCATGTGTCATCTGTGTGACACATAGACTGACGTGTGATGACAGTGTCGGTGTCCATATCACATAATAGTGGGCACAGGTGTAGCAAATGCATGCAATGTACAGACATGGGATGAGTGGTGCATGTAGACATGAAGGAATCCCACTGCACGACATGGACATTGCACAGTGGTTATGGTGCGTGTGAGACATATTGCAGATATGTTGTTGCCAGCCATGACATGGCATGCTACATGACTGCAACATCAAACACCACACATACACAATGTATGCCATGTGACCTGTACACCCAATAGCATGCCAGGACATATATGTGTCTCTTTGTACGGATGGCAGCTGCTGTGCAAAATGTGTATACTAGCATATGTAAGCACACACAACATGCTATGCATGGTGTGTATAGGTGCACATCTTTGCACACGCAGAACAATGAGGTGCACAGCAGAGACTGCTATGTGCAGTGCTGTGGTCACTGTAACTGGATGGGATGTAGTTCCATGTGCCATCATCATCATCATGCATCTTGTGGTCACTCACGGCTACTACTGTATGACAGACCACTGCTTAGCACGCTGTACCTGAACTGCAGTGCCGTGGATGCATTCACTAATACACAGCCGCTTTGTACATGGGTGTTTGAGGTGCCCAGTAGGGAGCATTGCCTAACATGACTGTGTTATGTGTTGGAGAGTGTTGCACAGCCCCATAATAAGCCTTTACCCCTGTGGTACATCATGTGTGTGTGTGGATGACATGTGGGATACTGATGTGTGACCATACAGCGGGTGTGTGGTTATGCCATATGTAGCATGACTTTGTGTACTGCATGTGATAAATGTCTTATGTTGTGTACAGGTGTTGCAACTATGCCTATCCAATGTGCAGTACAGGTTGCCACAACTGTGTGTCATGCTCTGTGTATTGCATGTCATTGAGGAAGCTACTGACATGACTGAGCTGTAATACGTCTCACAGCAAACATGCACAGCATGCATTATGAGTAGATGTGTTCCATCTACATGGCCTACACCTCACCTATGACATGCATATTTCATTACCAACATTGCAGGTATAACAATCTCACCAGCATGGATCAGCTGCCCTGCCGCCACACCAGAGGGACCTATGAGAATTTGAGAGGGTTCATCAGTGGCTACAACTGTGGCATTGCTACAGTGGGTATGCTAAACTGCAGGACAACAACAGTCAACTGTCACAGGTGTAGGGATATTGTACAAACTATCCATATTGCACAACAGTAGGCAGCGGAACTGCTAAACACACAGTACACATCTCACGTAAACATAATCTCACAATACAGTTAACTGTAGTCTACAGATAGGGCATATTACCTGCTTGCTCTAGGTGGATGTGCTGGGTGCCTCCATTACAACACATGTTAGAGGCTGCCGTAGCTGTTGTCCAGGAGCCACCACGCTTAGGAGCAGCTCCTCCGCTCTGGTGAGGGGGGTGTATGGCCACCCCACCACCTGTGGCAAGCTGCTGTCTTTGTATATCAGATGCACGCGGCCCAACTTGTCTAATTAAATCACTGCAGTGATGGTGTACCTAGTCATATGTCCGGTTATGCATGCCTATGTCATTTACCTGACTAACAAGTTCCTGCCACAGTGCAGTCCACTCCTGCTGGTGCTGGCTGGTTCTGGAGAACAGCATAGTGTACTGCTGCAAAAGGCTGTTGAGTATCACCTCTTCCTCTTCTGCAGTGTAAGCTGGGTTACGTTGGTGGGCCATCAGGCTGAAAAAGATATGAACAATATGTGTGGGAGTGTCCTGTGGCACACATTACACCTTTACCCACAGATATCACTTTACTGACATATATATCATCCTATTGTCTGTCAGTGGTTACACACGTTCAATAACACCTATTGATTCTCAGGACACAACTAACTAACACTGCCTGGCTGACTCTATATATCACACCACTATCCAACAGTACACGACACACTGTTTGTGACACAATGCACAACCTCATGACAAGGGGTATATATCACACCAATGCACAAACAGAGATGTCATCCATTGCAATGGATGTAAAGTACAGGTACAGTAGTACCAATCAAACACCCTAGTCAATGATGCCATAGCCCTGCATAACAGATGTGTACAGTTGTTACTATAGGTTGCATACTGCTGTAACAGACTATAGATGTTGTTGGATACACTCGTCAACCCTGTAACACACATATGATTGCAGCCATTGTACAGGCATAATCACACACACATCAGGCAAACATACAACGCACCACTGTATGCCAACACAGATGACCATTACCTGTGTACCATACAGTGCTGTATACCACTACTTACACACCCTTATGCCTGCAGTCTGTCCTCCGTGCAGACTACAGGAAACACACATAACAGTGTTTTCAAGCAATGTGAACGCACACCACACTGTGCTGTTTAGCCCTACAGCTTCAGGTAGTACTACAGTTCATATTGGTGATGGATTCACCTGCAGTACCACTCACTAAGCATACATGTATTGCTTTAGCCTACAATGAGACACCACATTCATCAACGGAGAACTACGTCACATCACATGCCATACTACTATGTCTGCCTAACAGTACATTACACATCAGTTGCTGTCCTCATAACCAGGTTAGGCACTACCATGTCAGATACAACATCACACTAAGCTATCACACATTTACAGACCTTGCACACATTCAGCGTTACACTCATTCAACCTCACATAGCAGCTATTGCATTATGTACATGTGTGAGTGGATAGTGTCATAGGTAGGTAATATGCTATTGGCCCTAGGGCCTATGGCAGCCTAGCCATATGATACCCTGGCCTTTGACACACTTGTACTTTGATTTCACTTGCCCCTGCCAACCTGAACCATAGAGGTGTTTCCTGGGGTGTTCTAACAATCTCCCACACAATCATCAAGGGTATTTATGACAACTGCTAAGGAGGTGTCTTGTTTGCTATTGCTATGTGGTCTATTCTGGTGTATAGCGTATGTCTGAGATGGGAACCTATCCCTCCAGCATGTGCTGTTTAGTGAGCTGACAAGGTTTAGTGCCCTAGAGCGTGTAACCCCAAGGGGTTGTGATATGTTGCCATGGTGGTTGTCACCCAGCTATGGGTGTGACATACCTCTGTATGTCCGGCAGAGGTCACCTCTGTGTGGCCAGTATGCAATACAGTGTAGTTGTGGTTTTGTGAGTTAGTCTGCATAGGACATCTGTTTGCGGACAGTATTACCCCTTGGGAGGTCTGTCTGTGGCCTGTTCTCCTGGTGTAGTTGCCATGTGAAGTACATACTAGTGTTGGCTGAATTTTGTTATTTGCTAGTAATTACAGGGTGGGGGTAGCCACATTCTTTGATTTCCTGTCCTTGCATATTTAAACTGGTGCATGTGAAATAATTCCTGCTTTAAAACTTCAGCTTGGCCAGCTAAGAACTTGGTTATATTCAACTAGACGTATAAGAGAATTTAAGTACCTTTATCTGCACTTTTTTTTTTAAAAAATACAGTATTTAATTTGAGTGTTGAAGGAATTTTTAACTGAAGTTATTCTGCTCTTCAGTAACTTGAACTGAAGCTAGTGTTGGCTGAATTTTGTTATTTGCTAGTAATTACAGGGTGGGGGTAGCCACATTCTTTGATTTCCTGTCCTTGCATATTTAAACTGGTGCATGTGAAATAATTCCTGCTTTAAAACTTCAGCTTGGCCAGCTAAGAACTTGGTTATGTTCAACTGGACGTATAAGAGAATTTAAGTACCTTTATCTGCACTTTTTTTTTAAAAAATACAGTATTTAATTTGAGTGTTGAAGGAATTTTTAACTGAAGTTATTCTGCTCTTCAGTAACTTGAACTGAAGCTAGTGTTGGCTGAATTTTGTTATTTGCTAGTAATTACAGGGTGGGGGTAGCCACATTCTTTGATTTCCTGTCCTTGCATATTTAAACTGGTGCATGTGAAATAATTCCTGCTTTAAAACTTCAGCTTGGCCAGCTAAGAACTTGGTTATATTCAACTGGACGTATAAGAGAATTTAAGTACCTTTATCTGCACTTTTTTTTAAATACAGTATTTAATTTGAGTGTTGAAGGAATTTTTAACTGAAGTTATTCTGCTCTTCAGTAACTTGAACTGAAGCTAGTGTTGGCTGAATGTTGTTATTTGCTAGTAATTACAGGGTGGGGTAGCCACATTCTTTGATTTCCTGTCCTTGCATATTTAAACTGGTGCATGTGAAATAATTCCTGCTTTAAAACTTCAGCTTGGCCAGCTAAGAACTTGGTTATATTCAACTGGACGTATAAGAGAATTTAAGTACCTTTATCTGCACTTTTTTTAAAAAAAATACAGTATTTAATTTGAGTGTTGAAGGAATTTTTAACTGAAGTTATTCTGCTCTTCAGTAACTTGAACTGAAGCTAGTGTTGGCTGAATTTTGTTATTTGCTAGTAATTACAGGGTGGGGGTAGCCACATTCTTTGATTTCCTGTCCTTGCATATTTAAACTGGTGCATGTGAAATAATTCCTGCTTTAAAACTTCAGCTTGGCCAGCTAAGAACTTGGTTATATTCAACTGGACGTATAAGAGAATTTAAGTACCTTTATCTGCACTTTTTTTAAAAATACAGTATTTAATTTGAGTGTTGAAGGAATTTTTAACTGAAGTTATTCTGCTCTTCAGTAACTTGAACTGAAGCTAGTGTTGGCTGAATTTTGTTATTTGCTAGTAATTACAGGGTGGGGGTAGCCACATTCTTTGATTTCCTGTCCTTGCATATTTAAACTGGTGCATGTGAAATAATTCCTGCTTTAAAACTTCAGCTTGGCCAGCTAAGAACTTGGTTATATTCAACTGGACGTATAAGAGAATTTAAGTACCTTTATCTGCACTTTTTTTAAAAATACAGTATTTAATTTGAGTGTTGAAGGAATTTTTAACTGAAGTTATTCTGCTCTTCAGTAACTTGAACTGAAGCTAGTGTTGGCTGAATTTTGTTATTTGCTAGTAATTACAGGGTGGGGGTAGCCACATTCTTTGATTTCCTGTCCTTGCATATTTAAACTGGTGCATGTGAAATAATTCCTGCTTTAAAACTTCAGCTTGGCCAGCTAAGAACTTGGTTATATTCAACTGGACGTATAAGAGAATTTAAGTACCTTTATCTGCACTTTTTTTTTTTAAAAATACAGTATTTAATTTGAGTGTTGAAGGAATTTTTAACTGAAGTTATTCTGCTCTTCAGTAACTTGAACTGAAGCTAGTGTTGGCTGAATTTTGTTATTTGCTAGTAATTACAGGATGGGGGTAGCCACATTCTTTGATTTCCTGTCCTTGCATATTTAAACTGGTGCATGTGAAATAATTCCTGCTTTAAAACTTCAGCTTGGCCAGCTAAGAACTTGGTTATATTCAACTGGACGTATAAGAGAATTTAAGTACCTTTATCTGCACTTTTTTTTTTAAATACAGTATTTAATTTGAGTGTTGAAGGAATTTTTAACTGAAGTTATTCTGCTCTTCAGTAACTTGAACTGAAGCTAGTGTTGGCTGAATGTTGTTATTTGCTAGTAATTACAGGGTGGGGGTAGCCACATTCTTTGATTTCCTGTCCTTGCATATTTAAACTGGTGCATGTGAAATAATTCCTGCTTTAAAACTTCAGCTTGGCCAGCTAAGAACTTGGTTATATTCAACTGGACGTATAAGAGAATTTAAGTACCTTTATCTGCACTTTTTTTTTAAAAATACAGTATTTAATTTGAGTGTTGAAGGAATTTTTAACTGAAGTTATTCTGCTCTTCAGTAACTTGAACTGAAGCTAGTGTTGGCTGAATTTTGTTATTTGCTAGTAATTACAGGGTGGGGTAGCCACATTCTTTGATTTCCTGTCCTTGCATATTTAAACTGGTGCATGTGAAATAATTCCTGCTTTAAAACTTCAGCTTGGCCAGCTAAGAACTTGGTTATATTCAACTGGACGTATAAGAGAATTTAAGTACCTTTATCTGCACTTTTTTTTTAAAAATACAGTATTTAATTTGAGTGTTGAAGGAATTTTTAACTGAAGTTATTCTGCTCTTCAGTAACTTGAACTGAAGCTAGTGTTGGCTGAATTTTGTTATTTGATAGTAATTACAGGGTGGGGGTAGCCACATTCTTTGATTTCCTGTCCTTGCATATTTAAACTGGTGCATGTGAAATAATTCCTGCTTTAAAACTTCAGCTTGGCCAGCTAAGAACTTGGTTATATTCAACTGGACGTATAAGAGAATTTAAGTACCTTTATCTGCACTTTTTTTTTAAAAATACAGTATTTAATTTGAGTGTTGAAGGAATTTTTAACTGAAGTTATTCTGCTCTTCAGTAACTTGAACTGAAGCTAGTGTTGGCTGAATTTTGTTATTTGCTAGTAATTACAGGGTGGGGTAGCCACATTCTTTGATTTCCTGTCCTTGCATATTTAAACTGGTGCATGTGAAATAATTCCTGCTTTAAAACTTCAGCTTGGCCAGCTAAGAACTTGGTTATATTCAACTGGACATATAAGAGAATTTAAGTACCTTTATCTGCACTTTTTTTAAAAAAATACAGTATTTAATTTGAGTGTTGAAGGAATTTTTAACTGAAGTTATTCTGCTCTTCAGTAACTTGAACTGAAGCTAGTGTTGGCTGAATGTTGTTATTTGCTAGTAATTACAGGTGTGGGGTAGCCACATTCTTTGATTTCCTGTCCTTGCATATTTAAACTGGTGCATGTGAAATAATTCCTGCTTTAAAACTTCAGCTTGGCCAGCTAAGAACTTGGTTATATTCAACTGGACGTATAAGAGAATTTAAGTACCTTTATCTGCACTTTTTTTAAAAAAAATACAGTATTTAATTTGAGTGTTGAAGGAATTTTTAACTGAAGTTATTCTGCTCTTCAGTAACTTGAACTGAAGCTAGTGTTGGCTGAATTTTGTTATTTGGTAGTAATTACAGGGTGGGGGTAGCCACATTCTTTGATTTCCTGTCCTTGCATATTTAAACTGGTGCATGTGAAATAATTCCTGCTTTAAAACTTCAGCTTGGCCAGCTAAGAACTTGGTTATATTCAACTGGACGTATAAGAGAATTTAAGTACCTTTATCTGCACTTTTTTTAAAAATACAGTATTTAATTTGAGTGTTGAAGGAATTTTTAACTGAAGTTATTCTGCTCTTCAGTAACTTGAACTGAAGCTAGTGTTGGCTGAATTTTGTTATTTGCTAGTAATTACAGGTGTGGGGGTAGCCACATTCTTTGATTTCCTGTCCTTGCATATTTAAACTGGTGCATGTGAAATAATTCCTGCTTTAAAACTTCAGCTTGGCCAGCTAAGAACTTGGTTATATTCAACTGGACGTATAAGAGAATTTAAGTACCTTTATCTGCACTTTTTTTTTAAAAAAAATACAGTATTTAATTTGAGTGTTGAAGGAATTTTTAACTGAAGTTATTCTGCTCTTCAGTAACTTGAACTGAAGCTAGTGTTGGCTGAATTTTGTTATTTGCTAGTAATTACAGGTGTGGGGGTAGCCACATTCTTTGATTTCCTGTCCTTGCATATTTAAACTGGTGCATGTGAAATAATTCCTGCTTTAAAACTTCAGCTTGGCCAGCTAAGAACTTGGTTATATTCAACTGGTTGTATAAGAGAATTTAAGTACCTTTATCTGCACTTTTTTTTTTTAAATACAGTATTTAATTTGAGTGTTGAAGGAATTTTTAACTGAAGTTATTCTGCTCTTCAGTAACTTGAACTGAAGCTAGTGTTGGCTGAATTTTGTTATTTGGTAGTAATTACAGGGTGGGGGTAGCCACATTCTTTGATTTCCTGTCCTTGCATATTTAAACTGGTGCATGTGAAATAATTCCTGCTTTAAAACTTCAGCTTGGCCAGCTAAGAACTTGGTTATATTCAACTGGACGTATAAGAGAATTTAAGTACCTTTATCTGCACTTTTTTAAAAAAAAAATACAGTATTTAATTTGAGTGTTGAAGGAATTTTTAACTGAAGTTATTCTGCTCTTCAGTAACTTGAACTGAAGCTAGTGTTGGCTGAATTTTGTTATTTGCTAGTAATTACAGGGTGGGGGTAGCCACATTCTTTGATTTCCTGTCCTTGCATATTTAAACTGGTGCATGTGAAATAATTCCTGCTTTAAAACTTCAGCTTGGCCAGCTAAGAACTTGGTTATATTCAACTGGACGTATAAGAGAATTTAAGTACCTTTATCTGCACTTTTTTTAAAAAAATACAGTATTTAATTTGAGTGTTGAAGGAATTTTTAACTGAAGTTATTCTGCTCTTCAGTAACTTGAACTGAAGCTAGTGTTGGCTGAATTTTGTTATTTGCTAGTAATTACAGGGTGGGGGTAGCCACATTCTTTGATTTCCTGTCCTTGCATATTTAAACTGGTGCATGTGAAATAATTCCTGCTTTAAAACTTCAGCTTGGCCAGCTAAGAACTTGGTTATATTCAACTGGTTGTATAAGAGAATTTAAGTACCTTTATCTGCACTTTTTTTTTTTAAAAAATACAGTATTTAATTTGAGTGTTGAAGGAATTTTTAACTGAAGTTATTCTGCTCTTCAGTAACTTGAACTGAAGCTAGTGTTGGCTGAATTTTGTTATTTGCTAGTAATTACAGGGTGGGGGTAGCCACATTCTTTGATTTCCTGTCCTTGCATATTTAAACTGGTGCATGTGAAATAATTCCTGCTTTAAAACTTCAGCTTGGCCAGCTAAGAACTTGGTTATATTCAACTGGACGTATAAGAGAATTTAAGTACCTTTATCTGCACTTTTTTTAAAAAATACAGTATTTAATTTGAGTGTTGAAGGAATTTTTAACTGAAGTTATTCTGCTCTTCAGTAACTTGAACTGAAGCTAGTGTTGGCTGAATGTTGTTATTTGCTAGTAATTACAGGTGTGGGGTAGCCACATTCTTTGATTTCCTGTCCTTGCATATTTAAACTGGTGCATGTGAAATAATTCCTGCTTTAAAACTTCAGCTTGGCCAGCTAAGAACTTGGTTATATTCAACTGGACGTATAAGAGAATTTAAGTACCTTTATCTGCACTTTTTTTTAAAAAAAAATACAGTATTTAATTTGAGTGTTGAAGGAATTTTTAACTGAAGTTATTCTGCTCTTCAGTAACTTGAACTGAAGCTAGTGTTGGCTGAATTTTGTTATTTGCTAGTAATTACAAGGTGGGGGTAGCCACATTCTTTGATTTCCTGTCCTTGCATATTTAAACTGGTGCATGTGAAATAATTCCTGCTTTAAAACTTCAGCTTGGCCAGCTAAGAACTTGGTTATATTCAACTGGACGTATAAGAGAATTTAAGTACCTTTATCTGCACTTTTTTTTTAAAAAATACAGTATTTAATTTGAGTGTTGAAGGAATTTTTAACTGAAGTTATTCTGCTCTTCAGTAACTTGAACTGAAGCTAGTGTTGGCTGAATGTTGTTATTTGCTAGTAATTACAGGGTGGGGGTAGCCACATTCTTTGATTTCCTGTCCTTGCATATTTAAACTGGTGCATGTGAAATAATTCCTGCTTTAAAACTTCAGCTTGGCCAGCTAAGAACTTGGTTATATTCAACTGGACGTATAAGAGAATTTAAGTACCTTTATCTGCACTTTTTTTTAAAAATACAGTATTTAATTTGAGTGTTGAAGGAATTTTTAACTGAAGTTATTCTGCTCTTCAGTAACTTGAACTGAAGCTAGTGTTGGCTGAATTTTGTTATTTGCTAGTAATTACAGGGTGGGGGTAGCCACATTCTTTGATTTCCTGTCCTTGCATATTTAAACTGGTGCATGTGAAATAATTCCTGCTTTAAAACTTCAGCTTGGCCAGCTAAGAACTTGGTTATATTCAACTGGACGTATAAGAGAATTTAAGTACCTTTATCTGCACTTTTTTTTTAAATACAGTATTTAATTTGAGTGTTGAAGGAATTTTTAACTGAAGTTATTCTGCTCTTCAGTAACTTGAACTGAAGCTAGTGTTGGCTGAATTTTGTTATTTGCTAGTAATTACAGGGTGGGGGTAGCCACATTCTTTGATTTCCTGTCCTTGCATATTTAAACTGGTGCATGTGAAATAATTCCTGCTTTAAAACTTCAGCTTGGCCAGCTAAGAACTTGGTTATATTCAACTGGACGTATAAGATTATTTAAGTACCTTTATCTGCACTTTTTTTTTTAAAAAAAATACAGTATTTAATTTGAGTGTTGAAGGAATTTTTAACTGAAGTTATTCTGCTCTACAGTAACTTGAACTGAAGCTAGTGTTGGCTGAATGTTGTTATTTGCTAGTAATTACAGGGTGGGGGTAGCCACATTCTTTGATTTCCTGTCCTTGCATATTTAAACTGGTGCATGTGAAATAATTCCTGCTTTAAAACTTCAGCTTGGCCAGCTAAGAACTTGGTTATATTCAACTGGACGTATAAGAGAATTTAAGTACCTTTATCTGCACTTTTTTTTTAAAAATACAGTATTTAATTTGAGTGTTGAAGGAATTTTTAACTGAAGTTATTCTGCTCTTCAGTAACTTGAACTGAAGCTAGTGTTGGATGAATGTTGTTATTTGCTAGTAATTACAGGGTGGGGTAGCCACATTCTTTGATTTCCTGTCCTTGCATATTTAAACTGGTACATGTGAAATAATTCCTGCTTTAAAACTTCAGCTTGGCCAGCTAAGAACTTGGTTATATTCAACTGGACGTATAAGAGAATTTAAGTACCTTTATCTGCACTTTTTTTTTAAAAATACAGTATTTAATTTGAGTGTTGAAGGAATTTTTAACTGAAGTTATTCTGCTCTTCAGTAACTTGAACTGAAGCTAGTGTTGGCTGAATTTTGTTATTTGCTAGTAATTACAGGTGTGGGGTAGCCACATTCTTTGATTTCCTGTCCTTGCATATTTAAACTGGTGCATGTGAAATAATTCCTGCTTTAAAACTTCAGCTTGGCCAGCTAAGAACTTGGTTATATTCAACTGGACGTATAAGAGAATTTAAGTACCTTTATCTGCACTTTTTTTTTAAAAAAATACAGTATTTAATTTGAGTGTTGAAGGAATTTTTAACTGAAGTTATTCTGCTCTTCAGTAACTTGAACTGAAGCTAGTGTTGGCTGAATTTTGTTATTTGTTAGTAATTACAGGGTGGGGGTAGCCACATTCTTTGATTTCCTGTCCTTGCATATTTAAACTGGTGCATGTGAAATAATTCCTGCTTTAAAACTTCAGCTTGGCCAGCTAAGAACTTGGTTATATTCAACTGGACGTATAAGAGAATTTAAGTACCTTTATCTGCACTTTTTTTTAAAAAAAATAAAGTATTTAATTTGAGTGTTGAAGGAATTTTTAACTGAAGTTATTCTGCTCTTCAGTAACTTGAACTGAAGCTAGTGTTGGCTGAATTTTGTTATTTGCTAGTAATTACAGGTGTGGGGGTAGCCACATTCTTTGATTTCCTGTCCTTGCATATTTAAACTGGTGCATGTGAAATAATTCCTGCTTTAAAACTTCTGCTTGGCCAGCTAAGAACTTGGTTATATTCAACTGGACGTATAAGAGAATTTAAGTACCTTTATCTGCACTTTTTTTTAAAAAATACAGTATTTAATTTGAGTGTTGAAGGAATTTTTAACTGAAGTTATTCTGCTCTTCAGTTATTCCCACCCACCTGCCCTGTTTTTTTTTTGTGTTAATCTTAGTGGCATTGAAACTGCCCACCCCTCAGCCTGCCTCTGGGCCCATCTCATTTGCTCACTCAACTGAGTGCAGTGAGATCATATTCTGATTTCAGGCACTCCTACTGTGTACAAAGAGAGCATCTGGGAAATAGAAAAAAAAATTAAGCTTATTTCCTGCCTTTCTTAAGTGGTACAGACTATTTGTAGGCTTCTGAGCCCCCAAGCCCTTCTGCGTTTGAGGGAAGCCTTCTAGCTTGTTTTTTTTCTTATAACTAGCCAGTTTTCTAGTTTCAGCACTCAAATCTGTTTCTTTGATCTCAGCACTTGTTCAGAAAAAAAAAAAAAAAAAAAAATTTCATCTGCTTTTACTGTACTTGTGTTTTTACCTACTTCTTTTTACTTTTGCATCATCTTAAAATACTCAGTTGTATTTATTACTGATTGGTGTAACTCATTCTAAGCCTTTTGGTTTAAACACTTGGCTTCGGACCAGTTAGTTGTTTTGCACTGAGAGGGTTTGTGGTCTGCACTGTTGTGGCAGAACAGGTAGCTTACATCCTTCTAGGTTGAGAACTGCTGATTGAGGGCTCAGTGTCTGTTATTCTAAAAGTGTATTAATTCTGGTTTAAGCACTTGGGCTTTCAAGCCAGTTATTTTACATTAAGAGGGTTCGTGGTCTGCACTCTTGTGGGAGGAGAGGCTGGACTCTGCCCTTCTGAGCTGGGAATTTCTGGTTAAAGGCTTATAGTGCATGCATATCTGAACTGTTTCTTACTGAAGTTGGTGCACCTTGTTTGCTGTGGCATAGACTGGATTCGGGCCTGCTGGATCTAGCTTTGTTTGTGTAACTTGAGCACTAATCCAGACATTCTCTAAAGTATTCAGTGGTATTTATTACTGCTTGGTTGTAACTTGATTAAAGTGTAGCTATCATTCAAGTCTTTTGGATTAAGCACTTGGGCTTCAGACCAGTTGTTTTACATTAGGAAGGTTTGTGGCAAGCACTGTGGTGGCAGGACAGGTAGCTTTCATCCTTCTAAGTTGGGAACTGCTGATTGAGAGCCCAGTGTCCAAGTGTATTAGTTCTGGTTTAGGCACTTGGGCTTCAGGCCAGTTATTTTACATTAAGAAGGTTCGTGGTCTGCACTCTTGTGGGAGAAGAGGCTGGACTCTGCCCTTCTGAGCTGGGAATTTCTGGTTAAAGGTTTATAGTACCTGAATATTTGAACTGTATCTTACTGAAATTGGTTCACCTTGTTTGCTCTAGCATAGACTAGATCCAGGCCTGCTGAATCTAGCTTTGTTTATATGCTTGTTGTTTGTTTGCTTGTTATTTCCCTGGAAGCTAATTCCACCTAATACACAACTTCTCAGCGCTTCTGTGGATCACTAGTGATATCTGCATTGCTTACTGTACTTATTTCCTTGTTTCACTTGAAAGAAAGTTACTGTTTGTCGTTTTTGCATTTAGTTACTTGTAACACATTGCACTCAACTTACCTGGCACTTGCTCACTAAAGCAATTATATAAGTCAGCACTAAAAATTAAAAGCACTACACCCTCACTCCCCACTGGCCCTTGTTTTCAATTAAGGAATTCCCAATATTATTCTAGCATGTCCAAAGGTCAGTTGTCAATCTTCTCTCCGGTCCAGCTGGTGAATCTGGGAATCTTGAGGCAATGTTATAACTGCCTCATGTACACAGACAACCTTCTCCTCCTCCCACATAACACAAATACTTGCGAGAGATGCAGCTATTTAGCCAAACTGGAGGGTGAGCTCTCTCAACTCAGGACTGGCAAGACCAGACAGGAGGAGAAGGCAACTACACACACCACAAAACCAGCCTCACATAATGCTACCACTCCACTGAATCAAACACATAAACACACAAAGACATACTCGGAGGCTCTGAGTAAAAATTTACCTAAACAGCAGAGGCCTCCAAAGCAGACACCCAAACAACTGCTACCTCAAGACACCCCACAAGCACCACATAAACCACAAAAGCAGTGTGCAAAGCAGTCACAGCCCTTAAGGCCAAATACAACACCAAACATACTTGTCATAGGTGACTCCATAGTCAGACACACTGACGTCCCACTCACCAGGCTGAACAAGGAGAGGGTCACAGTACGCTGCCTATCGGGCGCTAAAATCCGCCACATAACACAAGCACTCGGGTCACTCCACGGCAAGTACAAATATGACACAGTCATTGTCCATGCTGGTGTGAACGACCTGAGACGTACCTCCCTGGACTACATGAAAAGAGACATAGAGGAGCTCTCTGATTATGTAGCCCAGGCAGGTATGACCCTAACCCTGAGCAGTATCCTTCCTTCACCAAGAATGATGCCACAATATAGAGACAAGATGATCAGCTTTAACAATTGGCTTAATGTCTGGTGTCATTCAAAGGGGATCCAGTGTCTGTCTGTCTGGGATGACATGCTTGACAAGCCACGCTGCTTCGCAAGGGACGGCTTGCACCTGTCACCCCTGGGATTCCGGATATTGGCTAAGGCTCTTGCCACCCCATAGTGCCTTTTTAGGCAAGGCTCAAATTCTAAACCTACCACCCTAGAAAACAAAAATGGGAAGAAACTGAGGGTAATGCTGCTCAATGCCAGAAGTCTAAATCTCAAAATGCATGCACTCGAGGCCCTTCTCAGTATGGAGAACATCGATGTCTGTGCTGTAACTGAAACCTGGTTCAAGGCTCCTGAGAGCACCCGGCACTATTAGGTTTTACCTCATATCATGCGTTCCGGCCCCAAAACCCGGACCACACCACAAAAGGAGGGGGTGTATCCATATTCATAAAGGATACCCACACCTCCAGGTTGGTGGCAACGCACGAAGCTTCGGAAACCATCCAGGTGCAACTAACCATAGGCAAAACTGCTCTACAAATTGTAGCATGCTACAGGCCACCCTCTCAAACTCAGGAACCCCACACAGCCTTCCTGAAGACACTAGAGGGTATAAATGTATCTCCAAACACCATCATATTGGGTGAATTCAACTACCCGAATATAGACTGGGAACATTACTCAAGCCCTAACTTTCTAGCCCAACGGTTCCTGGAGTTCATAAATTCAAATGCCATGGAACAGCTAGTCACTGTTCCCATGAGAGGAGAAAATATACTAGATCTCATTGTCACAAACATGGGGACAAAATGCTCCACACCGGAAGTATATCCCTCATTGGTGAGATCTGATCATAAACTAATCTCACTGGAAATCCACATCCGCCCCACCCCAAACAAAAAGACCATAGTGAAGAACTTCTCTAAAGCAAACTTCACACTACTCAAGACTGGTGTGGTATCCTTCAAGGCCCCTGAGCCAGTGGAAACCACAACCCAAGCTGCGGAAGCCCTTACAAATGCCTTCTATGAACACCTCCAGGACTGCATGGATCAGGCAATCCCAAATAAAACCAAGACTCTTTCCACAAAGGGCAAACGTCCAGTCTGGTGGACCCCAGCCATTAACAAACTTTACAATAAGAGGAGAAAGCTATTACATGATAGAACAAAATCCATAAAAGGGAAGTCACCCCTGATCATTATTAGTAAAAAATACGAGCACTCATAAAATCAACTAAGGCCAATTTTGAGAGATAAATTGCCATGGATTCAAAGGACAATCATAAGGCCTTTTTCAGCTATGTTAGGAACCTGGGTGGAAACTCCCAGATATGCTCAGAATTAGTTCAAAATGATACAAAAATCACTGAACCCACAGACATTGCCAACATACTGGCAGACAGGTTCAGTGCAAACTTCACCCCCCTCCCCTAAAGGAGAGATAACTATCCCAGCCGAGTGTAGCCTCCCGGACATCTCAAATGCGCAGGTGAAAGCTGCTCTCTCTAAAGCTAAAAACACAGCATCAATGGGACCGGATGGTGTCCCCGGCTGTGTGCTACACGAGCTAAATGAGGAATTAAACCCGCACATAAGGCAGCTGTTTAATCTCAGCCTTACCACAGGATACGTGCCCAAGGAGTGGCGTGCGGCAACTGTTGCCCCACTCCACAAAGGCAGCGCCTCTGGACCCTGGTAATTACCGCCCCATAAGCTTAACAAGTCTAGTCTGCAAAGCTATGGAGAGGATCATAATGGAGCTCATAAACAAAGATATAGGGGACTTGCAGACATTGGACCCGACCCAGTTTGGCTTTGTCAAGGGAAGATCATGCCTTTTGAACTTGGTCGACTTCTTGAAACAGTCACCAAGGCCATTGATGAGGAAAGGCAGTCCATACAGCCTACCTTGACCTTGCAAAGGCTTTCGACACAATACCCCACTCGGGTATTGTAGAAAAACTTACCAGCTTAAATGTAAACCCATATGTCACAAGATGGGTTGCAAACTGGCTTAAGGACAGAACCCACAGGGTTAGAGTTGCTGGCGCTGTGTCAGACTCCAAGCCGGTCACAAGTGGTGTCCCACAGGGCTCGGTCCTTGGCCCCTATTGTTTGGCATCTACTTCTCAGAAGTACAGGCCAACATGGGAGGACTTTGGCTGACAAAGTTTGCAGACGACTGCAAACTGGGCACCATAGTGGAAAGTGCATCGGACACGGATATCCTTCAGAAGGGACTCACGGAAACAGATAGCTGGTGCCAGAGCCATGGCCTGAAGTTAAACGCCAAAAATGTATAGTCATACCCTTTGGGAAAAACAAGGTAACCCCAAGCTACCATATAGGTGGCAATCCACTAAGCACAGAAGAGGTTATCAGGGACCTGGGGACCCAGGTTGACAGTGGCCTTTCTTTTGACACTCACATTGCTAAAGTGGTTAGAAAGACCTTCTACATTGCCCACCTGATCATGAAGGGATTCACATCCAGATCTAGTGAGGTCATTGTTCCTCTGTACTCTTCACTTATCAGACCAATGGTCGAGTACAATGCCCCATTCGGGATGTATCTCACCCGACATCTGCAGCAATTGGAGAGACCCCAAAAGTTCCTCACCAAAAGGATAAAGGGACTCCAAAATCTGTCATATGCTGCCAGATTGAAGAAACTCCAGCTCTATTCAGTCGCATACCGTCTGCTCAGAGGTGACATGTGCCTGACATACAAGGCCATGTCCAACCCGGAATTAATAGACATGCTCCACCTCAAAAAATCCAAATCCACCAAAACCACTAGAGCAAGCGACTTAAACCTTAGCACAGATATAAATAGGACATGCTGGAGGGATAGATTTATCACTCAGAGACTCCCTATGCTGTGGAATAAAATCCCGGTCCATGTGAGGCAGAACACCTCGCTGACTCTGTTCAAGAGAAATCTAGACCTGTGGATGGGAGATCGTAGGTTTACCCCGGGAATCATCTCTGTGTCACTGCTGGACAGAGGCACAACAAACTAATGGGCACAGTATTTTTTCATATAAGGGGTGGCGTAAGCCACAAAAATTTGGGCTAGGCTTATAAATGCCTTAGGGCAGATAGCCTAGTATAAACCTATGAACCTATGAACCTATGAACCTATACCACACAGGGCATTGTGATGAGTAGAGGGGAACCCTACCCTATACTTCCAAAGATGACACACCTGTTATCATGGCACATACCACACAGACAGATTACAGGTGTAGTGTGGCACTGTCTTCATCACAGTGGAGGCTACTGTCCACCTGTGTCCCATGTTCCCTTATCAGTTCCACTTTATATAACTGAATTACCATTTCATCGAATTGCAAATCATCGAGACCAAATAGTCAAAAACTCATATCATCAACTCTCAAATCATTGAAAACTATAAAGCAACTACAAATAACATCCCAGACACTGTTTACTATGTTTATGCAGGGAGCAACCCCCCTGCACCCCCCATGTGGGGGGCTCCACCTCCCACACCCCTGTAATAAAATATACCAACTCCAAGGTCGCACTACAGTGGGGTTAGGAAATAACCTCTTTTCCCCACCTTGGAGTTGGTATATTTATTTACAGGGGGGTGTGGGGGGCGGAGCTTGCCCCCCCTGCATAAACATAGTAAAAACTTTGTGGAATGTTATTTGTAGTTGCTTTGTAGTTTTCAATGATTTGAGATTTGATTATATGAGTTTTTGATGAAATGAGTTTTCGACAATTTGGTCTCGATGATTTGCAATTTGATGAAATGGTAATTCGATGATATGAAGTGGAACCCCCTTATCACACCTTCACTGTTAGGTAGATCTCTGCCTATGTGTTAGTTAATGGGTACACTGTTTTGGGAAGGTGGAATGGCACAGCAGTATCAACACTTGTCTACAGTCAATGCCTTGTTCACCACACACCTGTTGGGGTACATATGACCCCGTGTCTCGATGTCTCTCTCTCTCTCTCACTCTATATGTATATATATATATATATATCTATATATGTATATATATATATATATGTTTATATATATATATATATATATATATATATAGATAGATATAGATATATATCTATATATTATATATATGCATATCTATACACATACATGTACACATCCATTGCTGTACACATGGATGTACACATAGGCACATGTACAGTCCACCTTTCATGGTGGGGATCTCACTTATGCAACAGTTGTGGTATGTACAGGTATGTGATTACATTGCACAGTGTTGTGCAGAATGCATGTGGGTGTCCTCAGCCCTTGTAGCATTAGCAGGCCTCACTGTCTGTAACACATCAGATCTGACAAATCTGTCCCACAGCATTTAACCACCACATGACATTTATCACCACTACCATAGCTGGCCTTAGGCATAGGCCTACTGGGTGGCCACCTAGGGCATGTCTCTAGCAGGGGTGCTTTTCCACTATTTATGTGGACACAAGGATGGGGGCACCAGGATGTGTGGTAGGGGACGCCATGGGGCCCTTTTGCCTAGGGCACCAGTTGACCTAAGTCTACTCCAGTGCACTGCATGATGTCTTCTAGGCCACACACTACAACCTACATGGATATATGCACATATCAACATTCACTGACAGATAGCTATCCACCCATCACTAGCAGTTGCAGTATGTCCCTTGCCCTATGCACATGTGCAGATACGGATAGATACATACTGCTGCCACACATGGATGATTTGCAGTGTGTTGAGTACTCCTCTGGAACATCTACAACATGCCAACACATACATTTGAGTTACATACCTTACCTTTGTATTTACCTGCTCTGTGTGTTATGGTTTTGTATGTTTTTTTTTTTGCTGGTTTGATTTGGGTTTTTGCCCTCTATTTCACCTTCTGTCTCTGTTTCTGCCTCTCTTCTGTCTCTGCCTCACTCTGTGTGCGTGTCTCTCTCTCTCTCTCACTCTCTGTCTCATGACACCTACAATGATATAATTGCATGTGTGGACTGCAGGTACAGCCTGCTTTTCTAGGTATCTGCACTTGTGCATGTGGCAGCCCCTGCACCAATTGCTGCCCACCATTCAGTAATTGCATGCAGCCTGCTGTTTGGTGATTGCATTACTCATTGTGATTGCAGCCCACTGCTATAAAATGCTAGGTTAGGTAGGCATAGCCCTTTCAGATTTCAAAGGTGAGGCCCATTCTTGTATGCTCTGGACACCATTTTGTCAGTCTGAAGGTTGGTATATGTCTCTTATCTGATGCTAGGGTTGTAGCCAGTTATGTGCATGTTGTACTCATACCTGCATGTCGTTGCTTCCAGTACACACATCTCGGTGTAGACATGTACGCACCCCTCCAAATGCTAACACAGAATATATGGGAGTATGTACTTTTTTCTCACTTACACAATTAACCGCCATACAAATGTGGTTATTGCACTGTATTCCTGTGGCCAGTGTTTATCCTGGTCTGCTACTGTGTAGTGTTTGTAAGGTGCTACTGTAACATTATTCACTGCTAGGATGGCTGGTTCTCCTTTCACAGTCATGTCATGCAATTCCACAACCACTGCTGGTAAAGACACACAGAAAAGGGTTTGTGTTATACCATTCCTAATTTCCATTTACATTCCCTCATTGTAATGCATGATATATTTATTTCAGAACCAAGTTATTTGTATATCTGCTGTGGCTTAGTGGTAATTTATGCAGTCTATTGTGTCAATGGTCTGGGGTGCGAGACTGGCAGAAGTTTTTTATTTTGCTGCTCATCAGAACAAGGGCCCTGCCATAGAGTGACTAAGGCACTTTTAAGCAGTAGTAAGCAGGTTTGCGTGGGTTTGCGTGACGCTTAGCTACGCTTAGCTAAGCGCACACATGCACACACTCGCTTAATCCCACTTACTACTGCTTAAAAGTGCTTACTCCCGCTAACCCCCATGCTAATTTCTTTGAAAGAAAAGAAAATGGGGAGATAGGAAAGTGGTGAAAAAGGGGACACAAAGAGGGAAAGACAGTAGGAAAACAAGCTTGGGATGTGCAGGATGGGTGTAAGGAAGGTCCATAGCTGCCCATTTCTTTACCAGCAACAGCTGTGCATATGTTGCTAATTTGGAGTGAAATTTGGAACCTTCCACCCATGAGAGAGGTGTGAGGACAACAAAGTATGTTGTACTACCAATTCTAATTATCTGTTTACATGTCCAGTGAACAAGTGTGCAAATGGGCAGCTATGTATGGGGCGTAATTTTTTGTGGGAACAGATTACCTTTTTTTTTTTTTCAGGTGAGAGTGGAATGTGAGGTAGGTGAGTAGGTATATTTGGGGAGGTAGGTTGGGGAGGTAAACAGACAAGACAAACAAGATGCATACAGGGGTAGAGTATGACACATAGGGCGGGTGAACACAATTGACGAGGATGGATGTTTGGAAATCGCAAGCCCATGAGCCCACAGATGGTAACAGTGGGACTGAAATCCCCACCCATGGGCAGTCTCCACTGCACCTTCACAGACCTGAGGGTGGCTGTGCTGGGGGCTGCGTAGGAGGGGCAAGCTCACCCGTGATACGTGCCACTCTCGCCTTGAGTTGACATAGGGGATCAGCGACTAAATGCTGGATCTCCCTATGCACCACAACCTGGACCCTTCAGAGGGTAACAGGTGGCCCTTCTCCACCCACGCTTGCAGGGGGGGCAAGCCCCATCCCCTGCAGTGCTTCCACCTGAAGGTGGCACAGGACCAATGGAGGAGGGTGGCCCAGGCTGGGCACCAGACCTGCTGGTGCCAGGTGCACTCACCAACTGAGGAAGGAGAGGTGGGTCTGCTGGAACCGGCCTTCCCATACATTCTGTGATTAGGTGTGTTAAATTACAACATATACAACAGCATTCCAGATTAGTTGTAACAGCATGCAGTAATATTCCCATTAACCCAACACACCAGGGTTGCAACAGTTGAACAGCAAGCATAACGCATGCATATATTGAACAACAGTGGACATTACAACGGCAGGCAGGGATGATTGGTGGCAACAGGCCACCAGGATTGTGGTGTTTGAACAAGGCACATGCATCAAAGTAAATGCAGTTATTTATAGAACAACAGGACATATTTCCCAACAAATGTTTTCAGATTGCACATACCCATTGAGGTGTGGAATTGCATTATTTATGCGCATAGATTAGGGTGTAAAAAGAAACCTCCATTAACATCTTATAAGTACTTTTGCACTACACTACATTCCTATTGACTGCAGGTGTATATCCCCTACATGTATTATTTACACTAGGCGACACGCATTAGATTTTGTAATGGTTTTGGATAGTTCATTATATACCTGACCTATATCTGACATACTAACTGTCCAGGTTGCAGATGTTACTGCTACATAGTTATATATTTTATTTTTATTTCAGTATCTACATATATGGATGTGTTCACATGACATTTTCAGTTACATTTCTACTAAACCCTACATTTCATGTAGCGCACTCACATTTCTGGGGAACACCTTGACAAGCTACTCATGTGCCAGATTTACCTATGCATTCCAGCCTTTAACAACTGTTGAGGACTGTTATATGCTTCACAGCTACTGGCACTTCCTTCATCCACTTTATATGGGAGTGCACAACTGTGGGTTGACAGCACTTATTACAACAGTACTATTTATTTGATGCAAGGGTACAACAACATTTCAAAGTGAGTGACACAGACACACTCCAAGAGCTTGATTGGAAATGGCTGCTGTAATTAAGTGTTTTTTTAATTGTTTTATTAGAATAGTTTTTTACTATATAAAGGAATGAGAAATGAGTTTTGTTATACTCTGTTAAAAGGCTTATGCCGAGGCACTGGAGAACATCAATTGTTGGTACTATAAAATAAATTCTTTGGATATACTAGCTGAGTCGTTTCCTGGACTATTTTTCCTTCTTGGTGGTTTAATACACTCCAGGTATTATACCTTTATTAATTACATTGAACACTCATTTCTACAGGCTCTCTCCTTTATTTGTAATTACAGTGCATACGGAAGACCTTTTCAGGACATATTATACCTTTATTGATAAGTTACAACACTCTTTTTCAGCCTTGCTCACTTATTTTATATGACAGTACATGCAGAGATGGTATTTCAGACTTATTTCACCTTTATTAATGAGTTACTACACTGTATTCCTGGCTCTATGACTTATGTTATATAACAGTACATGCAGAGAATTTATTCAGGGAATAAATGTTATATGTGTCACAGCTACTAGCACTTCCTTCATCCACTTTATATGGGACTGTACAACTGTGAGTTGACAGCACTTAATACAACAGTACAATTCATTTAATGCAAGGGTACAACAACATTTCAAAGTGAGTGACACAGACACACTCCAAGTATTATACCTTTATTAATTAAATTGAACACTTTTCTACAGGCTCTCTCCTTTATTTGTAATTACAGTGCATACAGAAGACCTATTCAGAACATATTATACCTTTATTGATAGGTTACAACACTCTTTTTCAGGCTCACTGACTTATTTTATTTGACAGTACATGCAGAGATAGTATTCCAGACTTATTTTACCTTTATTAATGGGTTACTACACTCTATTCCTGGCTCTCTGACTTATGTTATGTAACAGTACATGCAGATAAATTATTCAGGGAATTTTATATCTGTATTATTAGGCTACAACACTGTTTTCATGCTTTCTGACATATATTATATAACAATACATGCATAATAATTACTAACCTGCTGGTGGCGCAGCCTTTGCAGCCTATCTGCATAGGCTTGCTGGTTTGTGGCATGAACACCTGCAGCTGTGAATTAAATGAAGGGATAGTGAGACATACCTATCCATTTAATAGACTATCTTAGCATGTCTGAATTACTGCATTCCATGGCTACCTACTCAGTAGTGGGGCATTGTGCATATGACGGGCCTCCTGGATCCATTGGTTCAGTAGGTCCTGCTTCCATTTCCTCAGGTCTGCATGGTGGTGACGGACCTTCTCACCAGTCCTTGGGATGCCTGTGGCACTGGTGAGGTCATGAGCCAACCAGTTCCAAGCCTCTGCCTTATACTCCATTCCTTGGAACTGACCCTGCAGGAGTCGAGACTCATGACGGTGGACGAGGAGCCAAACCATGTATTTTGACTCCTCGATGCCCCAGCGTTGCGCTTGAAAGCGACTACCCTCTCCAACACCAGACATTCTAACTGCAGATGTGAGCTACAATCAGATATGGTGAGTATTCCCGCCTATGGGGCTTAAATATGCCGCATTTCCCACACTTTTTTGTGATTGGCCGCTTTTGAAAATTCTCGGCTGACTACAGACCTGCGTAGCAATGGTTAATATACCATTTATAAGTATATGTATGTTAACAGTGGATGTTTATCCTAAGCTGTCATGGCTTAGTGGTTCAGTACTTTGATTATGGTGCACAGTGTCCTGGGGTCGAACCTTGTCATTGCTTTTTTTTTTTAATACTGTCCAGGCAGGCAAGGGGGTGTGGCTGTGTTTAGGCAGCTTTGCTCTACGTTGCTCCACGTTGCACCACGTTGCCCGACGTTGCTCCACGTTGCCCTATGGTGCACTGGTTAGCATGGTGCACAGCTCCACGCAAACTTATTGCACTGGGTATAGCACTGCTTAGCTGTGGGCAACTATATTGCACTGGGTTAAGTGCTGCTTAGCTGTGGGCAAATATATTGCGCTGGGTAAAGCGCTGCTTAGCTATGGGCATTTATATGTCAAGTTCCTTCTTACAGTTCTATATTTACATTTTGTTCACTGATACATAGGCCATTTCAATGCTTTTTACTAATATTTTAGTCATATATATGTCAGGTATTATTTCATGTGCTAATTTAAAACATAAAATAGAGAGGGGAGTGGTGGGATTCAAACCGTAAATGCCTCTTCTTTGTGCAAAGGCTCTACCACTAAGCTATTGCTATTTGGATTGATTTGCATAAACATTTGGTATTATGCTCTACAATGTCGGCATTGCTGACTCTAGCTAAGCTATGTGCACACCCGCGCAATCACGCGCAAATATGGGCAGCTATATCGGGAATTAAAACAAAACTTCTATTTTACATTTTATAACTCTACTGGGGGTTTGCAATGTGAGGGAGTGTAGTGTTGGGTGTGTTGACATTTGAGCAGACTCACTCATGTGTTTTCACTTTTCACAATTCAGATACTTGCAGGGGCGCGTACCTTAGGGCTGCTCAGCAGTCAGACATGCCCTGTGCCTCCCTCCACGGTCCGTGTTAGACTTGGACTGGTGTCAGCGTGCCCTCATGAATATGCATGGCACACTGACATCAGACCGTTCAACTGCAGTTTCCGAGTAAGACTTTTTTAGTCTTACACGGAGGTTTTGTGAATCCGGGGGTAGACATACATCACCTATTTTCTTTGGACATAAAAATGGTTCCAGTGTTATTATAAATACCACCCCCCAACACACACACACACCACACACAGGCCATTACTGATCTTTTTTTTTTTTTTTTTTTTTTTTTTTTTTTTCATCACTAATCTTTGATCACAATAACACTGAATACAAGCAGTCCCTGGGTTAAGGGTGAGATAGTCTGTCCTTAAGTTAAATTTGTATGTAAGTCAAAACATGTACATATGGTTCTTATTAAATGTGACTTAGTCAAATGTTTGCCTCAGTCTAGTATTTATTTTACTTTTCTTTGCATATAAAACACTTTAGAAACACTTCCAAATAAAAAAAAAATCTTAAACATAATACTGTATACTGTAGTTATGCTTCCTTACTTCCTATGAGTTATGCTTCCTTACTTCCTATCAACATAGCTGGTTTAAGGCATTTTGTTATTAAATGCAGTGTTTATGAGGACATTTTTACACACACACACACACACACACACACACACACACACACACACACACACACACACACACACAGCTCTCAACTGTATAGATTTTCACAGAATGTCCAGATTTTTGCCTCATATTTTTGGTCCATTTTTCATAAAATTGTGGTTGTCTAGCAAAAGTAGTGGCAAATCATTAATGACTGAAGTTAGAAAATAATGACAGACATTTGAGTTTCAGAATTCACACCCTTCACAAAATTCATGCTAATGTAAAACCTGTTATTCTATCAACTAAGTTTGTAACAGCAAAATTTATTAAAATTGAACATTTGTCCCACTTTTATTTATGGCTTTGACCAGATGTCTTGCTCTTAGAGGTTTAGAGGTATGACACACACACACACACACACACACACACACACACACACACACACACACACAAACACACACACTCTTAAACCTACTTTACCAATTCCATAACTAATCCCCTCCCCTTATGCAACCACCCACCTCTTAACTCAGTTATGGTGAAACTATGACACTCGTGTCAAAGGTGACATGCCACAACGTCCTGGGTGACACACCAGCATTCACCAACATCTGAGTTATCAAATAAACTGTTTTTGCATTTGTTGCTTGTGTGAAGTGGATTGAATTATTTTATGCCAGGAGCCAGTTCAACGACACTGCTGCAGATGTAAGGAAGTTATTAACCTCAAAGACTGTTTCAGTATACTGTCTCGACAGAGTCTGCAAAGGTAGTGCTGACATTGTTTTCTCTTCATGGTTTCACTTCTGCAAAGGACAAATAGTCTGTATTTCTAAACATGTGCTGTTTTACATTCCTCTCAACTGTTTCTCTTAATCCCTCCTAAAACTGGTGACCTTTTACACTTAATAGACTTATTTTACTTCAGAAAATGTATATTAATTCACATTCATTTTTTTTCTGAATGTGTCTCAAATTAAAAGTACCAGTAGTTTAAACTTGTCCACGTCTCTTATTTCTAGATTTGTCCCTGATTCTGTTGAGATTTATCCCTGATGTATTGAGAGCTATGCTTTTTTTTTTGTTGTTTGTTTATTTATTTATTTTATTTTGTTTTTCACTTATTTTTGTTTGGGGGGCGACACACCAACAGTCAAGTTAGGCATTTTTTGAATTTCTGACACTAGGAACCCAAAAGGTTCACCATCACTGTTCTTAACTGCTGCCAGGGGATCCCTCACTTGCTCTCACTCTTCAGTGTCTCTCTCTTTCACACACACAATCACTTCCTCATTCATACATGCATTCACTCACACATCGCTCTCACTCTCCCGATCTCCCTCACACACAGTCACTTTCTCATTCATACATGCATTCACACACACATCGCTCTCACTCTATCTCATCTCTCACACACACATTTGCGCAACTTTAAGGATTTTTTTTCATGTTATTTCCAACTTTGTGGCAGCCCATTCATATCTATGGGTTGTCCACATGTCGGATGTCCATAACCTGAGGGCTACTTGTACCTAGGAATTTAGCCAGACCCACTCCTTAATTTCAACCTACACATAGAAAATGCTAGGAAATATATTAACTCACTACTATTATGGGTCAGCAAACTCTCCTCCTTTCTCTCCACATACTGCAGAACAGCAAAAGGTAATGGTGTTCTACTAACCCAGGTAGAGTGTGGACTCCCACCAGTAACATATGCTGCAAAAAAAAAAAAAAAAAAAACAATGACTCATTCAGCAACAGAATCTGCAGGTTTATCATTGGGGTCCAAATTAGGGAAGATAAAATCAGCAACCAAAAGACAGTAGTATGGCTGGAATTGGATTCATCTTCAAGTCTTGATGAGTACCTTCAAGAGCCAGGCTAAGGGGAAGGATACCTCTCCCCCATCGTAGAAGGAAGTAGTGGTCTACAAAAAACACAAAAACTGACAGACCAAAAGAGAGCCATAAAGATGAAAGAGTGGAGTACTAAAGATAAGGTATTATGCAAGAAGCCCAGAATTTCCAGACAGATGATATTCAAAAAAGATTAAGACAGAAATTGGAGGAAAGAAAAATACGTGCACAAGGTAAACTGTCAAAAGCTTCAAATGCAATTTTGTGTTTATTAATACAATATTTGTTTGAAAAACATTGTACAGACCAAGAAACTTTGGAACATTTGGAAAAAGAAGTGACAGAGGTAGTGCAAAAATATAAAGAACAAAACCTAGAGATTTTTGAAAGCTATAAAAAAGAAACATGGACTGATATGGTGCAATATTTATGCAAAGGAGAAAGCTAAATTAATCAATACAAAAAAACAGCTCCAAAAATATTTGAAGAGAAAAACTGGAAAGGCACCCAGTTATGGAAAATTTTACAATGCAAAAAATAAGAAGACAAAAAGCGGAAAGTAGAAAAGAGGGTTAGTAATGGAGACGTTAAGGAAACAGAAACTGAAGTTATAGATACATGTGACAAGAAGAATTTAGTGTCGAAAATGCAAGTCTGGTAATGTCACAGCATGATGGTGCAATGAGTCCCCACATTAAGGAGAAACAGGTGGACCCAGAAGCATCTGATCACTTGTCACATGAAGATCTCCTGGAGCATTCAATAGGATACTGGTACTAAAGTTCAGTTGGAGTTGTACAGCAAGGGAAGGAAAAGGAAACAGTGGCAACTCTTACACTGTCAATGTTGTGGAGACATGCCTGTGAGTTCCTATATGAAAGCGCAATGGATGACCCAGATACAGCTGATGAAAATATGTCACAGGAAGATGTTCTGGAACTTCCTGTAGAATGCCCACATGAAACAGGGAACAAAAATGTGCCCTCAGTTTAGAAAAAGTGATCTAAGGGAAGAGTTACTTGATTTAATAGATATGGATAGACACATTAAGATTAATGAAAGAAATAGATTAATGAAAGTCAGTAAGACCCAAAATGTTAAAAGTCAGATAAAGCAAATGAACACAATAATCAAGATTAACAGAAATTCATGTGACATAACAGAAGTAAACAGGATATACTATTCTGCAGCTAAATTAATAACAGATAAAGTCTTACCCTAAAAAGAAAAAGCAATAATGGAAAGGAAGGGAAGAAATTGAATGCCATCATGGAAGCATCAAACAGAGAAGACTATAAAGCAATTTATTTATTTATTTATTTATTTACATTTGTTAACCGGGAGTGTCCGACTGGACACAGGCCCATTTTCAGCAGAGGCCCGGGGAGAAAAGCTCCACAGTTAAAATAAACAGACAGCAGTTACATTGGATTACATAGCGATTAACAATTTAACATAGCAATTACTTACAACATATTTACAGGTGAAGAACATAGTACATCAGTAGACAACTAGAATCTTTATCTGTGAAGTACATAACAGACATTAACAAATGTTACAATAAGAAGTTCCTGCTGTATAATAAGTACTTGGCTTATGAGCATCTGAGCTTGCTATAATCAAGGTAGTTAGTGGAGTGGAAAGAAAAGTAGTGGTTGGATGAGGTGGGTGATATTAGAGTGGGAGTTGCAAGGGCATAGCCAGCATGTTTTTAGGTGCACTTTTAGTAAAGTTTTGAAGTGGGTGCATGATGGTATGGAGGTAATTGTGGGTGGGAGGGAGTTCCATAATTTGGCTATGGTGCAAGAGAATAGTGCTTCACCAGCAGAGTTATTGGTTTTAGTGATGTGCAAGTGATTTTTGTTGCTGGATCTTAGTGGTCTGGTGGTGCGATAGGATTGGAGTAGATTCTGGAGGGATGGGACACTTAGTGGATGGTTTACTAGTTTGTGGGTGAGTGAGAGTTGATACCATTGAAGGAGGTGAGGTAGTTCAAGCCAGCCCAGTTCAGCAAGTGAGAGTCAGTGGTGACTACGGTAGGATACCCCTGTGGCGAATTTGGTGATTTTGTTGTAGCAGGTCTCTAGCTTGTTTAGATCACATTGCCTTAGGTTTGTATATATTGGAGAGGCATAAAGTAGGGTGGAGATAACGTGGGAATTTGCTATTGAAATCTTTGCTGCTTTGGTGAGAAGTTGCTTATTTCTGTATAATGCTCCTAGTTTTTTGTGGATTTTTTATGGTCATGGATATGTGAATGTCAAATTTTAGTTTATTGTCTATTTCCACTCCTAGCAATTTGGTGTGTTCAGTTGGGTATATAGTGGTGTTGTCTTTTGCTGTGATGTTAAAGTGAGAGTTGTTTTGAGTATGTTTATTAGATTAAAACTTTTAGTTATGTACTCACCATAACTTCAGATGTTTGGGATCCATCTCGCCTACATTCTGACTGATGGGTTCGGAGCCGATCCTCGGCTCCGACTCGGCACGCTTATGCCAAAGAGCGAAGTCTCTTATTGGCTGAGCTTACTATATCCCAGGATGCACCACTACCAGTCCCCCAGATCTAGTTTGTCCGCATACATGCACACACGCATGCACTGCTTATATAACATTGACAGATGATACAAGATAAAAAACAGTAGAACCCAAACCGTTCAATCTCTTCTGATCTCCAAGGCAGGGGGAAGGAGGGTGGGTATTAGGAATGTAGGTGAGATGGATCCCAAACATCTGAAGTTATGGTGAGTACATAACTAAAAGATGTTATGTGATCCTATCTCGCCTACATTCTGACTGATGGGACAGCGTCCTAGCACCTAAATCCTGGGTGGCTCACTGGAAAACACTCCTGAGTACCGTGGAACCAAATGATGCTCGTCCTTTAGATGCCACATCCAATTTATAGTGGGAAATGAAAGTGTGCGGGTTGGACCAAGTAGCCGCAGCACAAATTTCAGAAATAGCGAGCTTGGAATGGAATGCAATAGAGGTAGCCATAGCTCTAGTAGAGTGAGCTTTGACAGATGTTGTAAGTTGCTTATTTGAAGAGGAATAAGCTTGAGTTATGCAATCTCTGATCCATTTGGCAATAGTAGCTTTAGTGATGGTTTTACCCAGTTTATTATCTGAAAAGGACACAAACAATTGATCTGTTTTCCGAATTTGCTGAGTCCTATCTAGATAGAAGCGCAATTGCCTGTGAACATCCAACGTATGGAAGGTGTATTCTGCTTTGTTTGAAAATTTTGGAAAGAAAACTGGTAGCTCTAAAGATTGTTGGAGACAGAGATTAGAGCAAACTTTTGGGACAAAAGATGGATTAGGTCTAAGTGATACTCTATCCTTGTGAAAAATCAAGTACGGTGGTTTGATAGATAGGGCTTGAAGTTCTGAAACTCTTCTTGCAGAGGTAATTGCAATTAAGAAGGCAGTTTTCCAAGACAGATATTTCAACTCACATGTAGCAGCTGGTTCAAAGGGGGAAGATGTTAAGGCACGAAGTACCAAATCAAGATCCCACGGAGACGCAGGATGAAAAACTGGGGGTCTTAAAAGCACAGCACCTTTCATGAAAGTTTTACATAATCTGCTGCTCATCAACGGTGGGTCTATGGAATCATGAAATTTGGAGATAGCTGCTAGTTGGACTTTAATAGTAGAGACTGAAGATCCTTGATTAAACAAGGATGTTAAAAATTTCAAGACCTCTGGTATCGGGCAGTAATAGGGTCTAAGCCTCTGAGTTGAGCCCAGATAGCAAACCTCTTCCACTTACTGTGATACAATTTCTTAGTGGTGGGTTTGTGGGCTGAAGATAAAATGTGAATAACTTCCGGGTCCAAGGTGTGATTTCTGACTAAAGTCGGAAGTGGAGGAGCCAAGCTGTTAATTTCAAAGTGTGAAGGGACTGGTGCTGTTGTCCCAACTGATGAACCAGAAGGTCCGGAGTTAGATCCAAGAACCAAGGACCGTCCAGAGTATATTTCTGTAGGTAGGGGAACCATACCTGATGAGGCCAGTACGGAGCAATTAGAATCATTGTGGACCCCAATTGGGAAGCTTTCTGGATGACTTTGGGGAAGAGTGGAATTGGAGGGAAAGCATAAAGCAGTCCTGTTGGCCAAGGTTGGACTAGAGCATCCGTAGCTGCCTCCCCTTGATGCGGGGTCAAGGAAAAGAACCTTTTGCACTTCGTGTTTCGTGGTGTTGCAAACAGGTCGCAGCACAGAATCCCCCATCTTTTGAAAATCTGAGCTGCTACTGTTTCGTTCAGAGACCACTCGTGAGGAGAGAGAATAGTCCTGCTCAGTCTGTCTGCCAATACATTGGATTTTCCTGGAATGTGGGTCGCTACCAGGAAGCGCTTGGTAGCCACTGCCCATTCCCACACCCTCATGGCCTCTCTGCAAAGGGGATAAGATCTGGTCCCTCCTTGTTTGTTTAGATACCAGACCACCGACATGTTGTCTGTGTGGATGGCGATAATGCCTTGAGGGAGAAACTTGTGGAGGGCTTGTAGGGACAGAAGTACAGCCCTCATTTCCAACACATTGATATGGAGAAATGTTTCGTTTGGAAGCCAAGAACCCTGAACTGACCTGCCCAGACAATGCCCCCCCCCACCCCGTCTGGGAGGCATCCGTTGTCAAGGTGGCCACCCGAGCAGGTATAACAAAAGGTCTTCCCTGATTCAGATTGGATGGCAGAAGCCACCAGCGGAGGTCCCGTTTGCACGTTTCTGTAATCAGTATGTGATGATTGAGGGGGAGATCCTGAAAAGACCATTGTGTCAATAACAGCCACTGAAGAATCCTCATGTGCAATCTTGCCAGAGGAACTAGGAGAACCGTGGCAGACATTGAACCTAAAAGTTGCAGGACCATCCTGGCTGGGGCTTTGGATCTTAGAAGCAGGGCTCGGACTTGATCTTGTAATGTTTGTATCCTTTCGGTAGGAAGGAAGATTCGCATTAATTTTGAGTCTATCTCTGCTCCTATGAATCTTATGCGCTGAGAAGGCAGCAAGACAGACTTTGACCAGTTGAATGTAATTCCCAGGAAGCACCCAGGGAGATGGTGGCTTGTAGGTTCTCTAGTAGTAGATGCCTGGTGGTGGCAGTCAGGAGCCAGTCGTCCAGATAGGGAAACACTTGGAATCCGAGACTCCTCAGGTGAGCAGTCACTACTGCCAAACACTTGGTGAACACCCTGGGGGCTGTGGTGAGACCAAAGGGCAGAGCACAAAATTGGAAATGACTGTCTCCCAGGCTGAAGCGCAGATACCTTCTGGACGCCTGATGTATCGGTATGTGATAATAGGCGTCCTTGAGATCTATGGAGCACATCCAAACATCTTTCTCCAACAATGGGAGAATGGATTGTAAAGTGACCATTCGGAATTTGGACTTCATGACGGACTGGTTTAGTTTGCTGAGATCCAAAATGGGTCTCAGGTCTCCTGTCTTTTTTGGCACTAAAAAGAACCTTGAGTAATTTCCGGATCCGATCTGGTCTGTGGGGACCGGTTGGATAACTCCTTTTTCTAGCAGCTTTGAAGCTTCTACGGCTGCAATTTCCCTTTGACTGGGTGGTGGGTCCGGGATTTTTGGACGGTGGGGTGAGTGTGTGAAGGGAATGGTGTAACCTCCGGCAATAATCCGAAGCACCCATCTGTCCTGAGTAATAGACTCCCAGGCTTTTAGGTGCTTGGCAACGGCACCCGACTGGCTCGAGCAGCACAGCCGGGCAATCCCTCATGGAGTGTGGGAGGCTGAAGAGCCACGAAAGGACTCGCGGTCTCCAGTGTTGCGGGGGCCTCTGCCGCCTCTGGGACGGCGTCTCCCAGAAAAATTTCCCTGTCCTCTGCCTCTGGAAGTGGAATCTTCCTGCTGTTGAGGAAAGAATTTCTGTGATTTGCGGAACCAAATCTTCCCTCCTCTTTTAGCCTTGGGATAAGGCCGAAAGGGAGTGGAATAACATGCTCCTACGGCAGATAAAGTCTTTCCCTCCTGCTCACAGCGAGTAAGAGTGTCTTTTACCTTGGGTCCAAACAAAGAGGACCCATCAAAGGGAGCATCGGCAAAGGAAGACTTGAAGGCCTCCGCGAAATGACACAAACGGAGCCAGGCTTGTCTCCGTAGAGCCATGCCTGTGCCTGCCGCTCTGCCCGCCCCTTCGGCCGCATATGAAATGAGCCTCATGGACGAGTTAGAAATCGAGGTAAGGATAGCCAACTGAGAGCTAACCGACTGGGCTAGCTGCTCAGGTAGGTTACCTGAGAGGGAGTCTGAGAGCTCCTTGACCAGATCCCTCTGTAGTCTGGTGAAATGTGCCAAATAATTCAGGGACCTCAGAGTAAAGGCCACTGAAGTCAGGGTGCGCTTCCGTGCAGTCCATGCTCCTAGACTCCTTATTAGGAGGATGGACGGATGTTGAAGCCTCTGCCACGTCCTGCTGGGTAGCAGATGCCACCACCATGGCATCTACAGCCACGCCTTTCATTAAGAACTCCTTCTCGGGTGGGGCAGACAAAAATTTGTTAGGGCGAGAAGGCACTGGTTCCACAGTATCTGGATGTTCCCACGTCCTCCGACAAACCAAATCCAGGAGCTCGTCGAAGGGCGGAGACACCCAGGAGGCGGAGGGCTGAGCCCCGAAGGCCTTGAGGAACACCGACTCATCAGTGGAGGGGGGTTTGGAATTCCAGCCACCTCGTTGCTTGAGGATCTCTAGAATGTCTGCAAATGAGACATCATCCGAGGACGACTTTGGGGACCCCTCCGCATCATCAAGATCAGTGTCCGATGTAAGAGACTCATCGGGGGAGTCCACGTGCTTCCTCTTGCACGATCTCTTCCTTGGGGGCTCCTCCGAAGACAACTCCGAAAGACCCTCAGGAGGAGGGGAACCCCCAGTGGGGGTAACCTCAGGCCCCGGGGCTCCGCTGCCTAGAGATAGGGGAACTGCCAAAGACCCAGTCTCCATGCCCAGGGAAGGTGCCGGTAAAGCCGTAGAGATGGCCGAAGAAGACTTGGCCAAGGCACTCCTCATAGCTCTGAAGGCCGGACCCCCAGAATCCTGGGAGGGTCCAGTCTCCGGAGCCATGATAGCAGATGGAAGTCCTGCGGCTGAAGCACCGAGAGGGAGGCTTGGAACCGACAGCATTGGTCCCGAAATGTCACCCCCGGGTCCGGCCGAAGAAGTCCGTGTGCTAAACTCGGACCCGAAGGCCGGGGTTGGAGTAAGGGTCGGAGCCGACCCTAGGATCTCCACTGGCTCCATCAGCACCTGCTCCGACGGAGCCGAAGTGGTCGGAGGAGGAATGGCAATGGAATGGGCTATTGGCTCCGAAGCCAATTGGGTCAGAGCCGAAACAAATTTCTGAAAGACTGGGGACTGGAAAAGTCTTTGGAGCACCCTGTCTATGTCCGAATCTGACATCCTTGATGACCTGGAAGAGACCGAATGTGTCCGAGTAGGCCTCTTCAACGGCTCCAAGGGACTAGGGGACCGGCTCCGAATCGACTCGACAATTATCGGCGCCGAAGGAGTGTCCAAACCAATTTCCATCGGTGCCGAAGAGGGCTTCGGCGCTGAGGAGGGAGTGTCTGAGCGGACGACCTTCATCGGCTCTGAGATCAGTGGAGCCGATGAAGGTGACCCGCCTCTCGATGCCCCAGCCGTCGGCTCCGAACCCAGAGGAGTCGAGGCTGGAGGCATCGAGGCAGACGTTCCCTCGGCTCCGAAGTCCGTGGAGCCGAAGGAGAAGCCTGCCTATGTCTTTTGGCGGTCGGTTCCGACGGACTGGTCGGAGCCGACGCCCTTTTCTTTTTAGCAGGAGAAGGAGAGGAAGCTAATGCCTCTTCAAATGTGGGTTTAATAAGGCCTTTTAAAATAAGTTTATTTTTCCTCTCTTGGAGGACCCTCGAGGAAAACGCGTGACACACGCTACAGGACTCCTGCAAATGTTTGGCGCCCAAACAGTACACACAGAGAGAGTGGTCATCTGTAATAGACATTTTGAAGCTGCACTTAGTGCACTTCTTAAAACCTGAAGGCCTAGGAGCCTGTGACATTATGGCAACCAATCAAGTGTAACAGCCAAAAACAAAACACACTAACTATCACAGAGAAAAAACTTTTCTCTCTCTTTTTTTTTTTTTATAACCAAGAACTGTCACAAAGAAGAAAAACTAGAAAGGATCCAAGAACCCTTAAATAAAAACGGAACTTGAAGACAAAGTGACTGACAGGGGAAGGCCCTTCAACTGAAAGGGAACTTCTAGTCAGAAAAAAGGCGCAATCACCACACAAATACTTCACAAAAATATCCAGTCATACACAAAAAGACGAAATAGCCGTTAAAACAGCTTTTTGTTGAAATTCTAGGAAATCCCTGACAGGAAAGTAAGTGAAAAACACTACTTAGCTCAGCCAGCTCGAGACCACGTCTTTGCTTGATAGCGGCAAACGAGATCTGGGGGACTGGTAGTGGTGCATCCTGGGATATAGTAAGCTCAGCCAATAAGAGACTTCGCTCTTTGGCATAAGCGTGCCGAGTCAGAGCCGAGGATCGGCTCCGAACCCATCAGTCAGAATGTAGGCGAGATAGGATCACATAACATCAATAGGTTCCATTGTTAGAAGAGTATAGAAGAAGAAACACATCAACAAAAATACTTGAAAAGATAGATGTGATAAAAGCAATGCACAGTATCAGAACAGACTGGGATCTATTGTACACTATTGCAAATAATATAGTAAAGATATCAACACAGGCAGAAAAAATTAGAAGATACACAGAAAAATATAAAGGAAAAGTACAAAATAAGCAATTCATTGATGACCCCAAAAAAGTTTTATAGAGAATTAGGAAACAAAGAAAAAGAAAAAAAAACACCACCAAAAAGAAGAAATAGACACATTTTAGAAGAATAACTATGAAGACCCTGTGGAACATAACAAAGATGATGAATGGATAGAAGAAGTAAAAGAAACAATAAGAAGTTCAAATGTACAGGATATGAAATAGGATGAAGTAATGGCCATAGAAACTGAAACAAAATTAAGAAACTGGAAAACCCCAGGCCCAGATGCATTACCTATCTTTTGGTTAAAAGTATGAACAACTTTACATGAAGATTTAGCCCTGAGTAAGAACTACTTATATGTGCATCCCAAACAGACGCCAACCTGGTTAACAACAGGACAAATGATACTCCTCAACAGTGAACCTGCAATTTATCTTAAAAACTAGAGATCAATAGTTTACCTTCCAATGATGTATAAACTATATAATGGAACTTATGCCAAACAAATTTATAGTCAATCATGGCAATAGAAGGGTAACAAAAGAAAGTTATAAGGAGAAAAGAATCATTTGTTGTTAAATAAAGTCATAATTGAGAATTGTAAAAACAGGAAGAATTTAAGCATGAGATGGATAGATTATAAAAAAAAAACATTTGACAGCAATACAAATTTCTGGATAAAGGAGTACTTACAGATATTTAAGATACACCCTACATTGATCAAGTTCATTACAGTGACCATGAAACAGTAGCAAACTACTTTACATCTAAGCCATGATAATGAAAAAGAAAAAGAAGTTATGTACTTACCATAACATTCCATGTTAGTTGTTTTCATCTCGCCTTCTTTCTTGCTGGTTGGCTCCGACTCAGCCATCTTCTATAGCTTGAGAGTTGTTTACTGGCTCAAGGCTACCCCTTATCCCATCATGCCTAGCGCTAGCTATCCAGATCTCGTTTGTAATAGCTAACCCCAGACATAGCCAGAGAATCAACCTGTCCAAACAAACAAGTTGAGCATACCTGTCATACTCTCTCAGTCCTTAGAAGAAACAAACCAGAGAACACTCAGCCAGTGAAACCAAAACTCCTCTCGATCCAATAGGACAGGGGATGGAGGGTAGGATGCAAGAAAGAAGGTGAGATGAAGACAAGTAACATGGAACGTTATGGTAGGTACATAACTTCTTTATGTTAAGTTGTCTATCTCGCCTTCATTCTTGCTGGTTGGGACAGCGTCTCTAGCACCTACAATCCTGGGTGGCTCATTGGAACAGATTCTTCAGAACAGTGGAACCAAAGTCAGCTCTGCTCCTGGAGACCATATCTAGCTTGTAATGAGAAATAACAGTATGAGGATTTGCCCACGTAGCAGCTGCACAGATAGAATCCATGGGCAACCTAGATTGGAAGGCTACAGAGGTGGCCAAAGCCCTAGTAGAATGACCTTTTGGATTGATAGGCAACTCTTTGTTTCTCAATTGATAAATGAAAGTAATGGTGTGAGACAACCACCTGGATAAGGTCACTTTGGAAACTGGGAGACCTTGTTTGCCTAGAGCGTAGGAAAGGAATAGTTGGTCTGACTTCCTTATATCCTTAGTCCTATGCAAGTAAAAATGCAAATGTCTATGAACGTCCAATTGGTTTCATTTGTATTCTGCCTTGTTGGTGTGGTTAGGGAAAAACACAGGAAGGTCTATAGATTGGTTTAAGTTGTTTTCTGAGCAGACCTTTGGAAGGAATGAGGGATTAGTCCTCAGAGCAACCCTGTCCTTATCAAAGACCAAGTATGGAGGACAAACACATAGTGCCTGAAGTTCAGAGATGCATCTGGCTGAAGTAATAGCTACCAGAAAAAGTGTTTTTAAAGATAGAAACTTAATGGAGCATGATGCTGCAGGTTCAAAGGGGGGCATAATTAAGGAGGTTAGTACAAAATTAAGGTCCCAAGGAGGAGGGGGATCTCTCACTGGAGGTCTAAGGAGGGTAGTCCCTCTTAAAAAGGCTTCACAGAGCTTATGAGACATAATGTTTGAATTAGACAACCCAACATGAAAGTTAGAAATGGCCACCAATTGAACCCTGGTTGTAGCAAAAGCAGACCCAGAATGAAAAAGTTGTGCTAGGAACTCCAACATTTTGTGGACTGGGGCTGAAAAAGGATCTACGTTCCTAGCCTCTGCCCAACAAGAAAAACATTTCCATTTGCTGGCATAAGTCTTTCTAGTTGTGGACTTGTGAGAGGAGACAATAATCTTATGCACAGCCGGGGAAATGCTGGGAAGCCTGGCTAAGGTTGGAAGTGGAGCAACCAAGCTGTGAGCTGGAGTGTTTGGAGGGATTGATGCAGCCTGCCTGACTGATGAATCAATAAGTCTGGAATCGGATCCAAAGTTCAGGGCTGATCAAGAAGGTAATAGTGCAATAACGGAAACCATATCTATCGAGGCCAGTAGGGGGCAATGAGGATCATTTTTCAACCTAATGATATTGCTTTCTGTATGAATTTTTGGTATCAGGGTAAATGGAGGGAAGGCATAAAGTAGTCCCTGAGGCCAATTGTGGACTAAAGCATCTCTGAGTGTGTGACCTGGAAGCGGAAGAAGGGAGAAGTAGTTGCTGCATTTGCTGTTGAAGGGGGTGGCAAAAAGATCACAGCAAGGCTGTCCCCATTTGCAGAAGATCAGATCCGCAACTACCTGATTCAGAGACCACTCGTGAGGCATGAGAATAGCTCTGGTGAGCCTGTCCACTATGACGTTGGACCTCCCAGGGATGTGCGTCGCAATCAGAAATCGTTGTGAAGAAATTGCCCACTGCCAGAGTCTGAGTGCTTCTCGACATAGGGGGTAGGACTTGGTTCCACCCTGCTTGTTGATATACCAGACCACTGACATGTTGTCCGTTTGAATTGCAATGGTCCCAGAAGGGAGAGAGTCTTGAAGAGCTTGCAACACTAGGAGCACGCCTCTCATTTCTAGGACATTTATATGCAGGTGGTACTCGTGAGGCTGCCAAGTGCCTTGGACTGTTCTGCCCTGATAATGCCCCCCCACCCTATCAGGGAGGTGTCCGTGGTCACCGTGGCAACTGGAGGGGGCTGAATGAAGGGTCTGCCCTGAGTCACTAGTGGGGAGACTATCCACCAGGAAAGGTGCCTTTTGCATGCTTCTGTAATCATGATCTTGTGAGACATGGGCAGCTGTTGGAAAGACCACTGTGTGAACAGAAGCCACTGAAGGATCCTCATGTGAAAGCGGGCCAGTGGGATTAGAAGAATTGCCACTGCCATGGAACCCAGAGTTTGAAGGATGAACCTGACTTGGATCCTTTTGCTCTGCATTAGAATTTGTACTTGCTGGCGAACTGTAGACACCCTTTCTGGCGATAGCCTTGCGGACATGTTCTTTGTGTCTAAGTCTGCTCCTATATAGGTGATAGACTGACAGGGCAACAAGGCAGATTTTTTTGAAGTTTATTGTAATGCCTAACTGGGAGCAGATTGTGATAGTGTAGTCCCTGGCTTGCAGAAGTTGATGCCTGGTAATAGCAGTGAGGAGCCAGTCATCTAGATATGGAAACACCTGGAATCCTCGATGTCTCAGGTGAGCCGTGACCACTGCCATACATTTGGTGAACACCCTGGGGGCTGTGGTGAGACCAAATGGCAGAGCTCTAAACTGGTAATGACTGGCTCCCAGCCAGAAGTGAAGGAATCTCCTGGAGCACCTGTCCATTTTGATGTGGTAGTAGGCATCCTGAAGATCTATGGAGCACATGCAATTGTTTTGGCCCAGAAAGGGTAGAATGGACTGTAGCGTGACCATCCAAAACTTTGTTCTTTGAACAGACTTGTTTAGTCTGCTGAGATCCAGAATCGGTCTCCAGTCCCCTGTCTTTTTTGGTACCAAAAAGAACCTTGAGTAAGTTCCGGATCCATGTTGGTCTGCTGGGACTTCCTGGATGACTCTTTTTTTCTAGCAGTCTTGAAACTTCTATGACAGCTTGGTCCCTCAGATTGGGTGGAACATCTGGAAGGGATTTGCTTGACAGTAAGGGGGGTTGAAAGAAGGGAATTTTGTAACCTCCAGATATAACTGACCGTACCCATTTGTCTTGCATTAAATTTTGCCAGGCTTTTGAAAGTCTTCCCCCGACTGCCTCCAGAGGTGGGCAAGCTGGGCAACCCTTCGGGGATGCTGAAAGGGCTTCTCAGAGAAGGATTCTCTGTTGCCCTGGTTCTGCGGACCCCCTCTGCCATGAGGGCAGTGTCTATTGTTGTTATTTCCCCCTCTGCCCTGGAGGAAAAATCGCTACGTGTGTCAGGTGAGGCTCCCTGGGATTTTTGGAACCACATTTTACCACTCTTCTGACCCTTGGGGTATGGTCTGGAAGGAGTGGAAAAACGGACTCCCACTGCAGAGAGAGTCTTGCCTTCTTGCTCACACCTAGTCAAATTGTCTTTCACCTGTGGTCCAAAAAGAAAGGAAGCATTAAAGGGGGTGTTGGTGAATAAAGGGTTCCGCAAAGTTACACAGCCGCATCCATGCATGTCTCCTAAGGGCAACGCCCGTACCTGTGGCTCTACTCGCACCATCGGCTGCATAAGAAATGAGCGTCATGGAGGAGTTGACTACAGAATTAAGGGATGCCAGCTGGGAAGCCACTTTAGCTTGAGTCCCCTCAGCTGATGGATCTTGAAGGGTATCTCCAAGCTCTTTAAGGAGATCCCTCTGAAGTCAGGTAAAATGGCATAAGTAGTTCAGTGACCTCATAGAAAAGGTCGCTGAAGGAAACATTCACTTCCCGTATCTGTCCATGGTCCTAGACTCCTTGTTAGGAGGATGGACAGATGAAGAGGTTTCCGCTAACTCTTTTTTGGTGACTGCTGCTACCACCATGGCATCAACAGGATGGGGTGCTGTGATGAACTTGCCAGGTCTCCTCAGAGTTGGTTCCACTGTATCCGGGGCTGACCAAGCCTTTCGAGCCACCATGGACATAAGTGGATCGAAAGGTGGAGAAACACAGGAGGTGGAAGGTCGGGAACTGAATGCATCCAGGAATACAGACTCATCCTCAGTAGGGGCTATGGGATTCCAGTTCCCCCTCTGCTTAAGCATTTTGAGGATGTCTGAAAAAGAAACATCTTCAGAGGAGGATCTCTGGGACCCTTCCGAATCATCTAAGTCTGTATCCGAAGTGACCAACTCAGGGGAGTCAATGTGCTTCCTCTTGCACTTCTTCTTACAAGGGGGCTCCTCTGAATGTTCAGTGGAGGCCTTGGAAGAAGAGGAAACACCAAATGGGGTGCCCTGGAGCACCAGTTCCCCACGCTTGGGGTCTGGAGGAGGAGCAGAGGTTGGCACAGGCACTACAGGGGACAGAGCCGGTGGGGCCGATAGTGGAGCTGACTCAGTGGCCAGCACACTCCTCAGGGACTGGAAGGAAGCTACAAATACACACTTAGCTAACACAACAAATATAAGACTAAAAACTAACAAAAAACCCTAGGAAAAAGACTATTTCTAGTAAAAAAGTTCTATAAAAAAACTTTATACAAACCTGAGCCAGAAAAATGATACCTCGCAGCTGAAGCGGCAAACGAGATCTAGGTACCTAGCGCTAGGCATCATGGGATAAGGGGTAGCCTTGAGCCAGTAAACAGCTCTCAAGCTATAGAAGATGGCCGAGTCAGAGCCGAGGATCGGCTCCAATTCCAACCAGCAAGAACAAAGGCGAGATAGACAACTTAACATGTTATGTACTTACCATAACGTTCCATCTGTGTTTTCCATTTTCATTTATCCTTGACATACAGGTTCATAGGTAGGTACTAGGCTATCTGCCCGAGGGCATTTATAAGCCTAGCCAGAGTGTATGGGTTTGATTACGTCATTGGAACTGACTCTGTCATTACTACAGTTTGCGCAAGCCAAAAAACTCTTGAGCTTCACCTCTACTCACAATCCCTCTCTCTGTTACCTTAGATTGAGTTTGCAGGTTAGAAAGAAAATGTATAGATTAGGAAGCCTTAATGGAGACCATATCTGCTATCCCCTAAAAATTACAATAAACTAAGAATACATAGTACATTCCACCAAAATGTCTTCAAAGGCTGGGGAATGGAGGGAGGGGAGTCAAGGATAAATGAAAATGGACAATACAGAACATTATAGTAAGTGCATAACTTCTTCAACTGATGTTGTCAATTTTCATTTTATCCTTGACATATGGGGCAGAGCCCCAGCTACCTTAGATCCAGGAAGGATTCACAGAAGGATATTTTTGAGCAGTATTGAACCAAAGGATGCTCTTCCCCTAGAGACCAAATCCAATTTGTAATGGGTAATAAAGGTATGAGGAGAAGCCTAAGTTGCTGCTGCACATATATCATCCATAGAAGCTATTGACTGGAAAACTGCTGAAGTGGCCACAGACCTTGTAGAATGTGTTTTAACAGATCTTGGCAAATCAATTTTCTTTTTGCTATAGATGAGGTATATATAATCCTTGAGCCATCTGGCTAAGGTCACTTTGCTGACTGGTTTACCAAACCTTGCACTGGAAAAGGAAGCAAATAATTGGTCAGATTTTCTTATGTCTTTTGCTCTGTAAAGATAAAAGCATAATTGTCTGTAAACATCCAATAAATGGAAACAGTATTCACCTTTGTTAGAAAAATTGGGAAATAATACTGGTAAATTAATAGCCTGATTGATATTAGACTCTGACACTACCTTTGGTAGAAAGGTGAGGTTTGTCCATAAGGAAACTCTGTCTTTATGAAAAATCAGATAAGGTGGTCTACATAATAAGGCTTGGAGTTCTAAAATCCTTCTAGCAGAGGTTATTGCAACCAAAAATAATGTTTTCCATGACAAACACTTCAGATCATAGTCTGCAGATGGTTCAAAGGGAGAATGCACAATTGATTGTAACATTAGGTTAGGATCCCAAGGAGTAGGACCTTTAAAAGGAGGTTTCAACAATAGTGTTCCTTTAAAGAATGACTTACATCTATGATAAGCTAAGGAATGTTCTTCTAAACCATTATGGAAATTTGAAATTTCTGCAAATTGTATTCTGATGGTAGATGGGGAAGCTCCTGCATTGAAAAGAGAGCTACAAAATAAAAAAAAAAATTAAATAGATGCAGAAAAGGAGTCAATATCCCTGTCATAAGCCCAAATGGTAAATTTCTTACATTTACTAGTTTATAGTTTATAGGTGGAAGGCTTATGAGAAGCTAAAAGAATTTGGCGTACATGAGAAGAAAGGTTAACTTGCCCAGCAATCAATGGAACTGAAGGAACCATGCTGTCAGCTTGAGGGTCAGAATGTCTGGATGAACTAGTCCATCTGGATATGATAGAAGCTCTGGAGGCTGTCCAGAGTCCAAGGTCATTGAATCAGATATGGCCAAAGAAAGGGGAACCATATTTGTCAAGGCCAATAATGTGCAATGAGAATTACTTTACTCTTCAGCCTGAGTGCTTTCTTTATGAATTTTGGAGTTAAAGGTACCGGGGGAAAGGCATATAGTAGTCAGGGGGCCAAGTGTGGAGAAGAGCATCTGTTGATGACTTCCCTGCAGGGGGAATCAGGGCAAAGTAGTTGCTGCACTTGTTGTTTAGGGGAGAGACAAACAGGTTGCAGCAAGGCAGGCCCCATTGATGAAAAATCCTTTCCATCACTTTTGGATTAGGAGACCACTTGTGAGGCTGGAGAATACATCTGCTCAGTTTGTCTGCTATCACATTGGAACTCCCCGGAATGTGCATTACTGTCAGAAAGTGGTTGGAAGAGATCTTCCACTGCCACACTCTGAGTGCTTCTTGACAAAGAGGGTATGATTTGGATCCTCCCTGTTTGATGATGTACCAAACTACTGACATATTGTCTGCTTGTATCACAATTGCTCCCACAGGAAGAGCATTTTGAAACACTTGCAATGCTAAAAGCCCTGCTCTTAGCTCCAGAACACTGATATGCAAGCTGGCCTCTAAGGGGGACCAAGTGCCTTGGACAGTCTTGCTCAGAAAATGCCCTGCTCACCCCATCTGTGAAGTGTCCATGGTCACTATGGCCTGGGGTTCTTGAAGGATGAAGGGGTGGCCCATGAGAATTTCTTTGGATTGAATTCACCAAGCTAGGTCTTTTCTGCAATGGTTGGTGATCAATATCTGGTCCGACATTGGTTGGTATAGAATAGTCTACTGTGATGCCAGTAGCAATTGTAGAATTCTTGAGATATCTTGCAAGGGGAGCTAGCCATGGAACCTAGGACCTGTAAAATTAGATGAGCAGGTACCTTCCTTTCGTGGATTATTTTCTGAACCTGTGTTCTGATTTTTTGAAGTCTCATGGGATGAAGGGATGCTACAGTTGTCATTTTTATTATTGCCCATATAAACTCTAAACTATGAATTGGAGTCATTTGAGATTTTTTGCAATTTTCAGTTATCCCTAAGTACGCACAGGTCTGGAGAACATAATCCCTTGTCTCTATCAATCTATGCTGGTGGGAGTGGTAATGATCCAGTCATTCAAGTACAAAAACACTCAGAATCCTCGCAGTCTCAAGTGAGCTAGTACTACTGCCATACATTTGGTGAACACCTTGGGGGCTGTGGTGAGACCAAAGGACAGAGCCCTGAATTGATAATGACTGGCTCCCAGCCAGAAGTGGAGGAACTTTCTGGAGTGTTTGTCCATTTTTATGTGGTAATACACATACTGAAGATCTACAGAGCACATTCAGTCATCCTTTTCCAAAAATCGAAGAAAGCACTGTCCCATGACCATCCAGAATTTTCCTTGTCGAACTGATTTGTTTAACACACTGAGATCCAAAATTGGTCTCCAGTCCCCTGTCTTTTTTAGCACTAAAGAGAATCTTGAGTAAATTCCAGATCCTGTCTGGTCTGGTTGAAATTTTTGGATGACTCTTTTCACTAGCAGTTTTTGAATTTCTAGAACTGCTGGTTCCCTATAATTGGTATCGGGGATTTTATTGCATATGGGTGGATGAAGAGAAAGGGGAATGGTATAACCTCTGGAAATAATCCATTGCACCCAAGAATCTGTTGTTATATTTAACTAGGCATTTTGGTGCAAGGATTAGCGTCCTCAACTACCTCCAGACGAAGACAAGCAGGACTCCCTTCAGGAACAATGAAAGGGCTTACCCAGGAAGGAGTCCCTGAAGCCATGGTTCTGTGGGCCACCTCTGCCACGTGGGTGACATCTTCCATTTTGGTTCCCCCTCTGCCCTTGGAGGAACTGACTCCACATGTGTCCTGGAAAGGCCCTTGGGACTTTTTTAACCACATTTTTCCATCTCTCCTCTGATTCCTGGAAAAGGATCTTTGCAGAGTGGAAAATTGAATGCCCATGACAGAAAGGGTCTTACAATCCTTCTCACACCTGGATAATGTCTCTGTAACTGTTGGGACAAATAGAGAGGATCCGTCAAATGCAGTATTGATGAATGAAGACTTAAATGGCTCTGCAAGGTCACAAAAGTACATCCAGGCATGTCTCCTTATGGCTACTCCTGAACCTGACACTCTGGTGGTCCCTTCGGCTGTATGAGCAATGAGTCTCCAGGATGGCCAACTGGGAAGCAACCTTTTCTTGCATTCCCTCAGTAACAGCTCCTGCTAGGGTATCTGACAGCTCCTTGATCAGATCCCTTTGGAGTCTGGCAAAATGTGCTAAGAAGCTCAAAGACCATAGAGTGAAGGTCATTGAAGTAAAATCCCACTTCCCAAACCTATCCATCTCATGACAGTCTCTTTTGGGGGGGATGGATAGATGAACTCTTCTCTGTGAGTTCCTTTTTATTGGCAGCCATTATGACCATGGCATCAACCACTAAACCTTTATCCCAAAATTGTTTGTCCTCAGGGGCTGATAAAATTTTGTCCAGTCTCTTGAGGATGGGTTCAGTGGTGTCAGGTGCCTTCCACACCCACTGAGAGATCAACTGAATGAGCTCATCAGCAGAAGGAATCATCCAAGAGGTAGACTGGTGAGTACCAAAAGTCTGCAGGTAATCTGATTTCTCCAAGGAAGGATTTTGGGACTTCCAATCATCCCCTCTGTTTCAATATTTCTAGGATATCACCAAAGGAGATATCATCAGGGGGTGACCTTGGGGACACTTCCCCTTCTTCAAAATCATTGTCTTCCATGACCAATTCCTGTGGTGAATCTAAGTGCTTCCTCTTGCTCTTCTTCTTCTGAGGAACCTCCTCAGGAGAATAGTCTGGTGATGTATCAGATGACAGAATTTGTATCTGAGGTTCCTGCGAAATCAGTACTCGCTGCTCCAGTGGAGATTTGAGCTGAATAATGGAACAAGAGGTAAGTATTTGCTCTGAGGAGGAAGAGACTGACTGAGTGACTGCAATAGAGAAAGCCCTCTCCATTGCCTCGAAGGCTGGTTCCCCTGAAGAGGGAAGGGAGCCTGGAACCGAGAAAGACTCCCTCAGAATTGTGATCACTCCTCGCTCCAACAAGACAGCCCCTGAGTCAGAAGCTGGTGCTGAGCTAAACCATGCCAATGCTCCAAGGCTCAGGGATGGCTCCAAATAAAATTGTAGCCATTTCTTGCCCCTCAGAGCCAACAGGGTGGATATGAACTTGGGTGGTTTCCGGATCCAAAGGAACCGAAGAACTCAGGGTAATCACTGGTTCCAAAGGAATGGAGATCTCTGGAACCAGTGCAATTGGCATGAGACAACTCGAAGCTTGGAACTCTGAAACCTCAGAGGAGGTCAGAGAAGGAGTAATTATAGGTGTATAAGGTGGCTTGGCACCCAAATCTGCAAAGGTTGGAGCTGAACGAAGTCCTGTTAAACCTGTCACTCACAGAACTTTATTCACCAGTCTCTCCGCATCCAGTTCTGTAAGGCTTTTGGTAGAACGGACTGACATTACAGATGGCAATTTTGACCCTTACAGGAAAACTTCAGGCAATTCACCTATGAAGGGATCAACAGAGGGGGAGTAGGTTGTCTTGGGCAAACTCTCTTTTTGTACTGCATCATTACTCGGTGCCTAAATAGTTGGTGCCGATGAAGGGCCATAAGGTACTATGTCTTGTGTGGAAAGTTTCGGCATCAATGGTTTGTAGTCAGGAAAGGATGTCTGTACTGAAGATTTTTCCAGTACTGAAGGTTTAGATCCTGAGTCCATCAGTTCTGACAGACTTTTAGGAACAGAGGATCTTGGTTTCTTAGGTGTTGGTGCCAACAGGGAAGTTGGTACTGACAGGCTCCTCTTTTTGGCCTTCTCCACAGAGGACAAGGATGAAGGCAAAGAAATATTTGTCTTACTCTTTTCATGAGTAGATGTAGCTTCTCCAAAAGCAGTAGGAATCAAGCCTTTCAGAATTAACTTATTTTTTTCTTTCTACCAGGGCCCAATGACTAAAGCCATGGAAATTGCTAAAATCCTCTGTAAGTTGACAGGACCCAAACAATAAATGCACAAGTGCAAATCCAAAAGAGAAATTTTGTGGCTGCACGTCTGACATTTTTTGAAGCCAGAGAGAACCTTAGACTTTTCAGCCATGATAACAAAAAAAAAAAAAAAAGACATACACCACAGTCACACTAAAGAAGATAGCTAGGAATTTTTATTTTATTTTATTTTTTTTTAATGAAAGAAATGAATCAACAATGATAGTAAAGGTACACAAAGTGTATTGAAAGAGACTATCAGTAATGATAGTGGGAGGTACACAAAAGTGTACAGAAAGGAGAAAAAAATAGCTTTGAAGGGGTAGAGAAAAAGGCAAAAAGAGTGTATATGCCGATAACACAGTAAAGGTGTAGAAATATATAATAGGATTATGAAAAAAATTAGAAAATTATCAAGAATGTTTATTTAGCTCGAGAGGTATTGGCGAATGTGTCTGTCTTAAAAAGCGGCAACCGAGATCTGAGGTAACTGAGAGAGCGGGATTGTGGGTAGAGGTGACGCTTGGGAGTTTTTTGGCTTGTGCGAGATGTAGTAACGGCCGAGTCGGTTCCAATTTCAGAACTGAACTCATATGTCAAGGATAAAATAAAAATTGACAACATCAGATCATATTATTATCCCAGAAGTAAAAATTCATAGGGGGATATTCCAGGCAGACTCTTTGTCACCGCTACTCTTTTGTCTTGCCCTTAGCCCATTATGCTGTCTGGTGTCTATTTAGCAGATTAGGACATGGCTACAATTTGGCTCCCAGAAAAAAACAGTGTAAACACTTCTAATCTTCTTTTTGTAGATTATTTAAAACTGTATAGTTCATTAGATGAGGGTCGGAAAGCACAACTGTAAGTGATTCAAACTTTCTCTGATTACATATAAATATCATTTGGCCTTGATAAATGTGCAAAATCAACATTTAAAGCAGGAAAGCTGCAGTGCTAAGAAAATATCAACCTGGGACAGGAATGTGGTGTAAAGGAACTTGAGAATAAATGAGTTTATAAATATTTGTTATTTGATGAAGGATTGACAAAACATGAACAAATGCAAACAAAATCAGTAAGAACATTTTAGAAGACTGAAATTAGTACTGAAAACAGCCTGACATCTAGAAACAAAATCCAAGCTATAAGCCAATTTGCTCTTCCTGTTCTAACTTACAGTTTTGGGAAAATTGACTAACTCCAAAAGGTACTGGATCAGTTGGACAGTAAAACAAGAAAATGCTTCTTGCTTATCAAATGATATATAAAATCAGTTTATACTAGGGCTATGTATTCCTCATTCTGAAGGCTGTATGGGCCTCATTGAAATTGATTAAATGTATATATCTGCAATTTTAGGACTGCATACATTTCTGTTGACTTCACCAGATACAAACATAGTGAAAATTAATGTTTTTGTTTCTTTGCTTTTCTTGCTTACGGGTTTGTGTTGACCAGTTAACCAAGCTATTATCTCTTTCAAAAACTGCTACTGTTTCCCAGCCAAGCAACCCATGTTTGTTCTACAAAAGCAGCTTTTCTCTTACTGGTCAGTCTTTAGTATTGCTTTCCTGCAGATGATAGCTTTGGTAGCCATCTGCTGAATTGCTACTTTTGTAAATATCATGCTGTTTTATAAGCTTGCTTTAATTTTGGTGTGATCCATGCTGCAGAATTGCCCTTGACATAGTAGGTATTCTGCGATGGTATGAAGGTATTATGAAAATATTTTATGGTTTTGCAGTCAGATTGTTCAGCTACACAGGACCAGCCATTATTGGACAGTACATTCCCTAAACACATTAGTTGCTCTTGTTTAATACCTGGTGGTAGCACTTTAGGTTTTTGTTTGCCTTTGCAGGGTAGGCAGCATATATACTGCAGTGATCACAAAGAATGGGTAGGCTCACATTAGGTGTAGCATATCTCTCAAAGCAGATAGTAGAGATCCAGTCCAAGATTGCATGATTCCTAGTAACTGCATTAAGCCTGGTAGGTTTAGAAAAGAGTAATCTGTGAATATGTTGTAATATACATACCTTTAAACTTGTCTTCCAGTGCAGGTTGAAATTGCCTATAACCAAAGCTGTTTTACAAAGTAAATAAGGCATTATTGTGCCAACATTTTTGTGCTAGTAATTTAGAGGATGTAGGTCTAGCAGGCCAACCTTGACTTTAACTTTACTGCCTATCAGACCCTTACATACCAAACACAATGGATCATGACTGACAATACTTGGAAAGCACTTAATAACAGTAATGTTGAATTGTTTATAAATTATTCAGCTCTACTGCCTATTCTTGAATGTTTATTTATAAGTGGTAGAATTGCACCACCTGTTCTATTACCAAGTCTTTAATGATTAAAAACAATATAATTCTACATCACTTTTTGTGGAATACTGAATTCTGTTTCTAGCCAGGATTCACTAAACTCCTAAAATAGTTAGGCTGTACAATACAAACCAAACTTTTCATTATCATCATCATCATCAATCCCCTTTCTCCCTGTTTTCAACATGGGGTCAGGGTGTCATGTTAACTGTCGCCATCTCTCTTGATTCAGTGCCACACTCCTCCCTTCTTTGACACTCATGCCCGAGTGTCACAGATCTTCTTTCACACAATCCATCCACCTCTTTGCTGGATGCCCTCATTTCCTCTTACCTTCTTCCTGTCTGTCCCAAATGTTCTTCACCAGATTGTCTTCTGTTTTTCTACATATACCCAAACCACTTTAATCTGTTCTGTTTGATCTTTTCTGCAAGTGGAGTGACTTTGGCTTCTGCGGTTATGTCCTCATTTCTTTGTCTGTCCTACAGTATGCATCCTACCACCTATCTCTGGCACTTCATCTCCATCACTTCTAGCTTCCTCATTTGCTCTGCCTTTACTGCCCAGGTTTCTGTACTGACCTCTTCATTCAGACTTCCCTTCTCCTAAACCACCCCTCCCAGACACTTAAAGCTATTAACCCATTCCATCTTTCCTTCTATCTCAATTCTCAACATGTTCTGAGTTCCCCAATTTGCTGCCATTACTACTGTCTTATCTGTACTTAGTTTCATTTCATGTGCCTTCCGTTTTGTATTCCATTCCCATATACTTTGCCGAAGTTCTTACTCAGAGTCTGCCTGTAATGCCGCATCGTCTGCATACAGCAACTTTGTTGATCTGTTCTGTCTGACCTATTTTCTAATGTAGTCCATCACCAGAATGAACAGCAGTGGGCTCAGAGCTGAACCCTGGTGCACACCCACTTCCACTGGGAACCTCTCCGTGAGACTGAATACAGTTCGCACTTGAGTCATGTTTCTGGGACTTCAGACCACAGCAGTACTGCCCAAATTAGCTTTCTTGAGACTTTGTCATAGACTAGTTGACATAATGGTTATGGCCTTCACCTTCCATGCACAAGGTACCAGGTTCAATCCTGACCTCTAGTCAATACCTGTTTGAAATTTGCATGTTCTCCCTGTTTCTCTGTGGGATTCCTCTCACCTCTGAAAAACATGCTGAGTGTTTCCATCTCAAACTCACCAATGAATGGAGTTGTGGGCAGCAACACAGACTCTACATGATGCCCAATAGGGGGAAGAGTTGTACAGACCAACCGCTCTGGGCATCTACTGTGGTGCGCAGTATCCTCAAGATAGGAGAACACAGATCACAGACTGGGTGCTATGGTAAGGCTAGCCACTCAGTGGTGTAAAATATAACTCTAGGTGATTTGGTCAAGCTTCTCGTTGTGTGTTTATTCCTAATTTTGACAGTGTTCATAGTTCCAGTTGCCTGACCTCTTCTTATATTTAGTTTGCCAGCAGTACTGCTATCCTTATGAAATCCCTAAAAGAAGCAGCAACAATGGGACTGGCTGTATGTGCTGAAGTTTATTATGACTTATAGTGGCTGGGTACTTAGTACAGCAATTAATTCCATAACAGATTTAACAGAGGTAAAAGTAACAGTTTTTTTTTTTTTTAAGAAATGATGGACTCTCTGCATCTATAGCTATACTTGTTTTGTATGAGGGGAATGAAACCTGCAGGAAAATGTCACTTTTCATGTTACTGCCTTTGTATGTAAACCATGGTCTGCTGTAGAAGTAAAGTGACTTTGTAAAATGTGCTATGTAACTGGTACCTCCCCAGAGGTAGGTAGGTATGGAGGTGGCAAAGATGGGCCCACCAACTATATTTCTGCCATGTCCCTGCAGCCATCATGTCTCTGAAAAAAAATCACCAGTTGGATCTTCTCTGTAGTATCAAAGTGTACCTGAACAAACAAAATAGAAAATGCATTTTCTTTGATAGCTGACACACGTGCATCCATGTTTCATTAAATGGAACAAGCAAAATTTCTGTGACATATTTACCCCCCACCCCCTGCATAAAGGAAAAAGGAAGACGGTGAAATGCAACATTTAAACTCCCAAGGTGTCCTTGAGGAAAATCAATGTTTTATAAAGTACAGTTTTGTAAGTAAATTCTCCATAACAGTAGATGTTCTAATAGATCACTGCTGCAGTACCCTCAGCTATATGGGTCCTACCTGACTGCTACTGGCCAACTTTTCAAAGTTAGATGGAGCTCTAGCTGTTAGGAGTTTGATAGCAGCATCACATAAAGGGCAGTGAGTCTGACAGCAGCACCACATAAAGGGCAGTGAGTTTGACAGGAGTACCACATAAAGGACAGCTAGAGCTAAAAAAGCTCAGAGTGTTCTTGCCCCAAAAAGGGAGGCCTTAGTCCTGAAAGAAAAATGCAAGGAACCATAATCAAAAAGGGGAAATATATACACAAGGGTGTATATATAAACATCCTCTTGCTGTTTATTGTGTTTCTACGTAGTGTATACACCCTGGCAACACAAAAAACAGCAAAAAACAGAGGGTTGATGGAAGTTAGGGTATGGCTACTGCAACATCGATCTATTAGAACATCTACTGTTTTGGTAAAGTACAGCTGTGTAAGTAAACTTGCCACAACAGAAGATGTTCATATGATTACTTCTGCAGTAGCCATAGCAATATGGGTTATATTCACATTCATAGGTTGTTACTAGGCTAATGACCACTAGTGTCTTTATAAGCCTAGTCATGCACCCCAACCCAATTTTGTCCCTGAGTACTTTGGGTATTTATTAGGAGGGGGAGAATGTTAATAAGGAGGTAGCTAAGGGACTTGTCAGGGGGATGTTAATTGGAAAAATATTATACTTACTGATGGCCTCTGTCCATCAGAGACATGGGAGCCAGATTGGGGTGGGGGTGAATTTGCAATTTTCTTGTTCAGACATGCTCAAACCATTAGGCAGCTTGAGCTGAGCTGCCTAAAACCACAGGTCTGAATGTCACATCCTTTACAGCTGAACCCTGAAAGGATGTAGCTAGGAGTGAAAAAAAATATGTGTGTGTGTGTGTGTGTGTGTGTATATACATATATATATATATATATACACACACACACACACACACACACACACATATATATATATATATATATATATATATATATATATATATACTTATATCTAAACACGCATGCACAATATATCTATAGCTATACAGTGGATATAAAAAGTTTACACACCCCTGTTAAAATTACAGGTTTTTGTGATATAAAAATGAGACCACAATAAATGATTTCAAAACTTTTCCCACCTTTAATGTGATGTATAACCTGTACAATTCAATTGAAAATGAAAAACAAACAAATGTATTAGGGGGAAAGTATAAAAAATAAAAAAAATGTACAATAAGCTGGTTGTATAAGTGTGCACACCCTTAAACTAATACTTTGTTGAAGCATCTTTTGATCTAATTACAGCAGTCAGTCTTCTTGGGTACACACCTGCCATCAATTAAAGAGACTCTGATTAACCACAAATAAAGTTCAGCTGTCCTAGTAGGATTTTCTTGAAATGTATTCAGTTGCCTGCTACAGCAAAAGCCATAGTTTGCAGAGAGCTTACAAAGCATCAAAGGGATCTCACTGTTGAAAGGTGTCAGCCAGGAGAAGGGTACAAAAAATGTCCACAGTATTGGGTATACCATGGAACATAGTGAAGACAGTCATCAAAAAGTGGAGAAAATATGGGACAACATTGATGGTGCAAAGAATTGGACGTCACTCCAAAATTGATTAAAAGACTAGACAAAAACTGGTCAGGGAGGCTGCCAAGAGATCTATAGCATCATTGAAGGAGCTGCAGGAATTTTTGGCAAATACTGGTTGTGTACTACATGTGACAACAATCTCCCGTATTATCCATATGTCTGGGCTATGGGGTAGGGTTGCAAGACGGAAGCCTTTTCTTACACAGAAAAGCATACAGGCCTGGCTAAAATTTGCAAAACAATACATCAAGTCTCCCAAAAGCATGTGGGAAAATGTGTTATGGTCTGAGGAGACCAATGTTGAACTTTTTGGCCTCAATTCCAAAAGGTACGTTTGGTGCAAAAACAACACTTCGCGTCACCAAAATAACACAATCCCCACGGTGAAGCATGGTAGTGGCAGTATCATGCTTTGGAGTTGCTTTTCTTCAGCTGGAACTGGGGCTTTAGTCGAGGTGGAGGGAATTATGAACAGTTCCAAATACCAGTGACTCTTGGCCCAAAACATTCAGGTGTCTGCTAGAAAGCTGAAGATGAAGAGGAATGTCACCTTTCAACACAACAATGACCTCAAGCATACATACAAATGAACAAAAGAATGGCTTCACCAGAAGAAAATTAAAGTTTTGGAATGGCCCAGCCAGAGCCCAGACCTAATCCAATAGAAAATCTATGGGGTGACCTGAAGAAGGCTTTACACAAGAGATGACCTTGCAATCTGACAGATTTGGAGTGCTTTTGCAAGGAAGAGTGGGCAAATATTGTCAAGTCAAGATGTGCCATGCTGATAGACTCCTACCCAAAAAAACTGAATTCTGTAATTAAATCAAAAGGTGCTTCAACAAAGTATTAGTTTAGGGATGTGCACACTTATGCAACCAGCTTATTGTACATTTTTTATTTTTTATATTTTCCTCCTAACAGATGTGTTTGTTTATCAATTGAATTGTACAGGTTATAGGTCACATTAAAGCTGGGAAAAAGTTTTGAAATGATTTATTGTCATCTCATTTTTTTATATCAGAAAAACCTGGCATTTTAACAGGGGTGTCTAAACGTTTTATATCCACTGCATATATTGTATACACACACACACACACACACACACGCACACACACACACACACACACACACACACACACACACACTGGCATAATCAAAGGGGAGGATGGAGGAAAGGAGGGAGTGTCTACTGCTGAAGTGATCATTCAAAAATCTCCTGTTATGGTAAGATTAGTTACACAACTGTATTATGTTCCTCATACTGATCACTGCTGGACAGGGGTGGCTGCAGCTCGTCCTATCGGACTGCAGCCCTCCCACCTAGAAAACAAACAAAAAAAAATCTGTAAAACAAAAAATTCACGAGTCCCGTCCCAATCCTCTATGCATGCACGGACAACTCAGACTGCCTTTATCAGCAGTCCGGATATGGAGAAAGAGGTACCCAGCAATCATTGCTGTGAGATACCAGGAATCTGTGCGGTGACGAACGCACAGAACAGAGGAGCTCCAGACTGCTTCAGCCGCAGTCAGAATGAGGAGGACTGAGCTGCTCTCACAGGACTGTTAGTGCGCTGGCTTCGTGAAAAAAGGCTTCAGGTAGGTGTTTGGATAGTGGGCTTGTTTCAGATTGCCGGGTAGGTGAAGGCTTTATATTGCTTTGGACTTTTATACAGCAGAACAAAGGGTGTGTGTGTGTGTGTGTGAAATGCCCCAGTTACTATATACTGGTGGCTAGAGATACTCAGGCTTGAACCCTGTACCTTGTATGCAGGTGTTAAGGACCTGAATTCCCTACCCACCACCATTTGTAAAAAAAAAAAAAATGCAGATGTTGGCCTCATATTTGATCTGATCTGTTCCTCATAATATCTGTGGTTTCTAAATATTGCAATGCTTGATATTTGATGATGCAGTGGTAGCATTGTTGCCTCATAGCTACAGGTTTTCAGGTTTGAATCTTGGCTGGGGTGCCTTCTGTGTGGGGTCTGCATCTTCTCCCTGTGTTTGTGTGGGTTTGCTTTTGTGTCCTCCGATGTTACAAAGACATGTCTGCATTATTTCTTCCTGGGCCTGTGCTGAAAATTGTTTTTTTTTTGTTCCAAGTCAGATTGTCCTGATTAACAAATGTTAAATAAAATTGACAGGCATTTGAATTTCAGACTTCAGGGTTCTGAATGTTTAATTCCTTACATATTTAGTGGTGTAGTGGTAGCATTATTGCTTCACAACTATAGGTTTTCTGGTTTGATTCTTGGCTGGGGTGCCTTCTGTGTGGAGTCTGCATCTCATCTCTGTGTTTGTGTGGATTTGCTCTGATATCCTGCCATTTTACAAAGACATGTGTCTGCAGTATTTCTCCCTGGGCCTCTGCTGAAAATTGTTTTTGTTCCATCAGAAGTAAAATTGACAGGCATTTGAATTTCAGACTTCATATTCTTAAGAAAATACATAGTAACACAACCTTTTATTCTAGCAATTTTCTAAGTTTATAAGATGAATATTTGAAATCTGTCCTTATTTTTGGGACTGTAGTACCCCATTATTGGCTTTGTCCAGGTTTTTTGTGCCAAGGTTGACAGCTATGTCAAGAACTTAATTCACTGAATATGTTTGAGGGCTGTACTCCCTCATTACTGGGTTTGTCCAGGTGTTTTGTGCTAAGAGGTTGACAGCTATGGTGAGAACTGAATTCATTAAATGATAGCCATTTAAGTTTCAGTCTTCCTCTCATTCACAAAGCAGCTGATTTGGCGTAGTGGTATGTTGCTCTGACTGTTTTGCACAGGGACCTTGGCAGTAAAATGTATGGTGGTAACAGCATTTTTCTTTCACAAAGCAGGTGATTTGGCATAGTGGTATGTTGCTCTGACTGTTTTGCACAGGGACATTGGTAGTAAAATGTATGGTGGTAACACAGCATTTTATTCTAGCAACTTTCCAAGATTATACAATCAATGTTTAATGTGCCCCTGGTTTTTTGGCCTTTTGAACCCCCCCCCCCAATAAATTTGGCTTTTTCCAGATTTCTTGTGCTGCGAAGTTGAGATGCAGTTGAGTATTGAGTAGATTTTACAAGGAGCTGAGAGCTGAAGGGGAAGAGAAGTTTAGTGCTGCTTATGCTAAGGCAGCTTGCATTGTTAATAGCACAACAGGTTGTGTACTTGCTTTTGATGCAGAAGGTTGTTGGTTCTACTCCAACAAGCGGTGAATGCTGCCCTACTGAAAAAGCTAAGATATTAACAATGAGCCTGCTATCAGTTTGCCATCCATTTCCTATTTCAATATTACTAGCTTATCATTTTTAATGTAATATAGGCAATTTATTCCTCAGGGGTATCAGACACTTTATTTTTTGATGAAACCATGAAATATAAAGGTGTTTGCTAGCAGCAGCCTCTTCATTAGTTACAGATGTATTTAATGTGGAATTATTTAGATGACTTTTTTACTTCTTCAGAGATTGTGCATATTTACTGATAATGGTGGACTGTAGAATTGTGCATATTTACTGATAATGGTGGACTGTAGAACTGTGCATATTTACTGATAATGGTGGACTGTAGAAGTTTGAGTAGACTTTTATGATGGAAATGTTCTGAACTGGGCAGTTTTGTCATTATGGGTGCATGCGTTTTGTTTCATTGTTTACTGGAAAAAATGTTCAAAACTATAGGAAGGTGTATCAAAGAGCACATGTATGTTTCATATGCAAGGGGCCTAGGATTTGAAAACAGCCCAGAATTAATCTTTATCTGCCACTGGTAAAATGTATTTTCTTTGAATGTGGGTTTCAATGCTGTTTCAATGAATGTGAGTTTCAAGGGCTGAGAAGTTATAATACTAAGTTTGTTTAGCAGATGTCTTAGTGTTTGTGCTGTAAAATACAAAATAAAATTTTCAAATGAAGTCCAAATCATCATAGAAGTAAATCAGTATGCACATTAGTGTTTGTGGTAAATGGAGTGAAATAGCCAAGTAATGGGTCATTGAAATGGCTGCAGGGGGAGGCTCCATTCGACCATGATTTTTGTGAGGGGGAAGGGCGGCAAACTTAAAGACAGCCCCAGCTGAACTATACCTCCAAACTGTCCAGATTTTCAAAGAATGAATAGATTTTTGCTTCTTATTTTTGTTTTGTTCCTCATAAAATTTGTGGTTTTCTGGCAAATCATTTAGGAATTAAGTCACTAAATAATGACACACTGAGTTTCAGACTTCATAACCTTCAGAAAAATGCATGCTAAAGTAAGACCTGTTCTATCAACTGTCTCAGTTTATACAAGAGCAATTTTTAGTACTGTTTATATGTTCCTCCAATATATTTGGCCTTGTCCAGATTTATTGCATTAACAGGTTGAGAGGTACATGCAAATAAATTGCTTTATAGAATTAGGCATAGCCAAACCTCTCAACTGTCCCTGATTTTGGCTCAAAATGTTGCTCTTCCCCTAATAATCCCTCCACAAAATAGCAATTTTGGAAGAAAACATGGAGGGTTTACAATTAAGAAATAACTGTAATAATCAGAGTTATAGATTACTTTTATTTCAGAAATGCATGTAGATTCTTTTATTTTGTCAGCTGCTCAAGTTAGCAGTACTAATATTAAACAGTCCCTTCTTTGACAGGTTCCCAGCTGTATTGTGTGGCTATTTTATATTTTTACATCACATTTTTGGTCCATTTTTCATAAAATTGTGTTTTTTTGGCAAATTAGTGACAAATCATTAAAGGCTGAAGTTAGAAAATAATGGCAGACATTTGAGTTTCAGATTTCTTACCATTCAGAAAATTCATACTAATGCAAGACCTATTCTATTATCTTTCTAAGTTTATAAGAACAATATTTTAAAAATTGTCCTTATTTTTGGGCCTTTGTCCTACTTCTTTGTATGGCTTTGTCCAGATTTCTTGCTCTGAGGTTGAGAGGTATGACAAATGTGTCAGGGCCATCATAGTCAGCCAGAGACATTTCAAATTGTGACATACTTGTTGCACCCCACTCCCACATGTAGTGACTCTGGATGTGTCGAAGCAAGGCAAGGAGTAGTTATGCAGTGTAAATGTGCAGAGTATCCCCCCCCCTCCAAGATAGACACAAGTACTAGAGTGGCTTTTCATCTGTCCTTGCTTTTTGCAGAATGGTCTGGTTTCTGCCATATTTTTTGTACTGTTGATTTACGCTTATTACTCAAAGTGCCTGTTGCTCTGTGTTTAAGTAGCAATACTTTAATGACCATCAGGTAAGCTTGGCTGAGATCATAAGATACAAGTAAGCTTTAATAAGCATACTGTTAAAGAATTGCCAACATTGAAAGCCTTTCTGTTGTTGCCATGTAGAGAATACTTAACTAGATAATGTATAAACCTTGGGTATTGAAATGCATATGACAGTATTTGTAATAAAGGACAGGATTACATTATTTTAAGAAGCTCATTACACTTGGAGACTTCCAGTCATCTCTGCAGGCTTTAACCGTAAACTAAACAGAATGCCAATTGTGTGGTCCATAACCTGTACAGTAATCCTTTTAAGCAATGTATCTTGAGCTTATTTCTTGTTTGCTTTTCATTTTTTACTTTGATCATGTTTTCCCCATGAAACAAGTAGATAGTTGTCAGGCAGCAGGTCTTTTTTTGGATTAGAAACATCTTTACAAGCGGGGGCATCAGAGATTTTTACTTTCAGCATGTTACTTGGTACTTTAATAAAGCTGAATATAAATTATAATTAGAACTGCAGTGCAAGAAGTGGTTTGAGTTAAGTGCTGCTTGTTTTTCTTATACTTGATTTTGACTGGCATTCCATTAATGTATTTAAAAAGTAATTTATTTTTTCATGCCTCACAACCTTCTTGTTTCCATCTAGATATTAAGTAAGCTGTCATGCAGCCAATGCATTGAATATTTTTATTCTTCTACACTTCATTTTGTCTTGATTGGACTCTCATAATGATGGTTTGGCACCCAGGGCAGTGTATTTAGTTAGTTTTTGTGGTTTTGAGCATAGCTCCTCCCCTTTCTAGTTGGTCACACCCCATTCCCACTGACCCCACCCATTCAGCTGTCTCCTGCAGCCCCCCTTTGATTCGAAGTCACCAGCCGCCACTGCTGCTGGAACAGGCTTAGCTGTATGTGTAGATTACCATAGCTTACATTTGGAAGGTGGAAGGGAAAAGCTCATGGAGATCTGAAGAATTGCTATGGCAAAGCCTTGATCTAGACCTAAAGAAGGAATCAAACAACCAACAGAATCAAGGAATTGATCAATAAACATAACACTCTTAATAATCTTCTAATTACAACACACCACCCTCTTGTTGCTCACAAATTAAAGGATTGATCACTATAGATATGCAATTTTCTAACTTCTCTGTAGCCAACTTGGTGGATATGGGCATCTTAAGGCAATGTAGCAATTGTCCCATGTTTACTGACAACCACTTAATATTTAAAGAATCAGACACAGTATGCGAGAGGTAAAATTAAACAATGATGCTGGAGGTTAAACTCTTGCATACGAATCTATATCAGGTTGTTGAAACCACACACACACACACACACACACACACACACACACACACACACACACACACACACACACACACACACACACACACATACACACACTCACACACAAAACATCCACCTCACATAGTGCATAACACACACATATAGACTAACATATGCTGTGGCACTTAAAAACAATCTTCCTAAACAACAAAGATCGAGTAGACCGCCAGTTGTCAAAGCTGTGCCTCAGCTAGCCCAAAACACACTCAGAAAAAATAATATCTAACACCACATATACTGTCAGTCTCGGTGAAGCCTCAAACACTAAGCCTCTAAGGCAAGCAAATACACTTCCCAGGTCTCTCATCACAGGGGACTCCATTACAGGATATACTGATGCCCCTCTAAACAGGGTGAACAAGGAGAAGATAACTGTTAGTTGCTTATCTGGAGCCAGGAGCCACCAAATCATGCATGCACTCAAGCCATTACGCCACATGTACCAGTATGATTCCATCATATTCCATGTAGGTGTAAATGACCTGAAATGTACCTCCCTAGACTATATGAAGAGAGACATTATGGAGCTTTCAGACTATGTCTCTCAGGCTGGTATGAGACTGGCACTGAGCAACATATTATCATCACCAAGGATGATGCCACGGTATGAGCAAAATATGATTGATGTTAACAACTAGCTGTCTTTCTGGTGACATTCTAAGAAGATCCAATATTTGTCAGCTTGGGAGGACATGGTCAACAGACTATGTTAGTTCGCTAAGGGTGGTCTGCACCTTTTCTATCTAAGAACTGGAATACTGGCTAAAGCTTTGTCTGCCACCATAATTACTTTTTTAGGCAATGCCAACTTGGCAAACCTATCCACATATCAAAATCAACTCAATTGGAACTTCAAGGTGTTACTACTTAATGCCAGACAGCCTAAAAAAAAAAACTCTCCCTCCAAGCTGTCCTCACACTCAAGAATATAGATATATGTGTACTTACCAAGACATGGTTTAAAGCGCCAGAGAGAACCTCGACAGTGCAATGTTTCAGTGCCTTCCACACTTTAAGACCATTAACTGCACAGACAAGGGCTAAAGGTGAAGGTGCTTCAATATACATCAATAACAAGCATACTTCTAGGATGGTCAAACACCATGACATGATGGAGTTTCTCCACATGCAGATCACAACAGACAAAATCCTGTACCATATCCTAGCCAGCTATAGGTCACCCTCCATTTTCCAAGAAGCTTACAATGCATACTTGGACCTACTGGAGAGACTTACTATAGAACCTAACATGCTACTCATGGTAGACTTTAATTACACCTCTATAAATTGGGATTCCTAGACTTTGTAAATATAAATGAACTTGACCAAATAGTGACTACACCCATTAGAGGCTCCAACATATTGGACCTTGTGATCATAAATATGGGAGAATGCTGCACCCCCTCCCCCAGTGTCTTATCCTCCTTGGTAAGTTCTGGCCATAAAGCTGTGTAGTTCAGAATCAAAATCAACTCCTAATCCCATTAAAATCAGTAACAGTAACTATTTAAGACAAATTACCTGTTATTAAGTGATGGTTTGTCAATATCCAATACCCCTCCAAACCTCATGAACACAATAGTCTAGCTGAATTGCTCTCAGAAACTCTGTACAACCATATCAGTGGCTACATAGAGGCTGCTGTATCAACCAGAAGTAAACTCAGAAGCAGCACTAGAAACAAACTGCCCTGGTGACATCACAAATTAAACAGGATATACAAAAGAAAAAAAGAAAAACACTATGGCAAAAATGAGGAAGGGTAATTCCCATAAAGATAAAAACTCTCTCATCAAAGTAAATAAATAGCTATGAGGACTAATTAGGTCAAGAAAAGTAAACTTTGAGGTTAAGATATCCTTCCAGGTGAAAGATAGGCATAAGGCCTTCTACAGTTATGTCAGAATCCTCAAGGGCAGCACACAGCAATGTGCTGAACTGGTGGTTAGTGGTGCCACATTCACTGAGCTTGGCGATATAGTAAATCTGTTTGCAGATAAATTCATTTCCAACTTTAGCCTCCTCAACCCCACCCATCTCCCCAATAATACATTCAAATATAACCCCTCTTACTATAACTAGGGAGCATGTACTGGCTGCACTCACTAAAGCCAAGAATATGGCTTCAGTGGGTCCTGATAACATCACAGGGTGCCTCCTGAATAGTTTAAAACATGACTTATCAGGACCTCTGAGTCATTATTTACCTATAATCTCAAAACAGGCTTTGTGCCAGGTAAATGGAGGACTGTGAAAGTCACCCCCCCCCCCCCCATTCATAAGAGAGGACTTTCAAAAGATCCTGGAAACTCCAGACCCATTAGTATTTCTAGTCTTATTTTCAAAGCCATGGTAAGAATTATAATGGAAATTATCAGCAAGGACATAGGAGACCTCTAAAAACTGGATCCATCCCAGTTTGGCTTTGTCAAAGGAAGGTCGTACTTACTAAGTCTGGTGGACTTATCTGAAAAGGTCACTAAGGCAATGGATGAGGGGAAAACTGTACATACTGCCTATCTAGATCTGACTAACACATTTGATACAATACTGCACTCGAGCATTGTCAACAAACTTGCAGAATTAGGTATAAACCCCTATATAATACATTGGATAGCTAAGTGGCTCACTGATACTACCCAGGAGGTTAGAATTGGTGAGGCTACCTCCACAAACAGGTCGGTCACCAGTGGAGTCCCCCAGGGCTCTGTGTTAGTCACACTCCTCTTTGGCATCTACTTCTCAGATGGCAAAGTCAATGTCAAAGGCCTCTGGCAAACCAAGTTTGCAGATGATTGCAAACCAGCATCAGTCATTCAACACCCTTCCAGAAGGTCTAATACATACAAATGCTTGCTGCCAAATCCATGGTTTAAAACTTGATACCAAAAAATACATTATAGTACCTTTTCGGATGTCTGCCACTCCAGGTAACTACATCATTGATGAGGGGTCTATATTAGATGAGCGACTGTTCCGATGTTCGAATCATAGATGGTCGACATCATGTGATCGAACGTCGGAAAGATTGAAGGTAAAAGTCAACAGCTTTTCATGCACAGAATGGGAAATTTTCCCTTTCTACACTGAAGTGCGTTCTCAGAGATGGTATATTTAAGTAGGGGGGTGTGGGGGTGCAGGGGGGCTTGCCCCCCTGCTCAGAGGGGTAAGGTAAGTTTTTTTTTTTTTTTAATTTTATTCTATAGTCGATGTTTCGAACTTCGCTCGTATGAGTTCACTCATGTGAAGTTCAAAGTTTTGAAACTTCGACTATATAATATAAACCCTTAATAAAGTACCCTCAAAAATCGATTCGCTAGTCAGGGATCTAGGAACTCATGTAGATAGCATCCTAGCCTTTGACCTACATGTGTCCAAGGTAGTAAGAAAATCCTTTTATGTTGCTCAACTTGTAAGCAAGGACATGGCATCTATGTTCAAAGAGGTCGTTATACTACTGTACTCGGCCCACATTAGGCCCATCATAGAGTATACTGGCCCCTTCTGTATGTACTTGAACAGATGCATTCAGCAACTGGGACATCCACAAAGGTTCTTTACAAAAAGAATGCAGGGAGTACACATAATGTCTTATGCTGATCACCTCAAAGCCTTCTCTCTTTACTCAGTATCATACAGACTTCTGAGAGGTGATCTTTGCTTGGCATACGAGGCATCCCTGGACAATGTTCTGATGATTCTTTTGCACATCCACAAAACAAACATCATTAGAACTACTAAATTAAAAAAAATAATAATTTTGCTTGCAGAATAGATAGCATACAGTGGAGAGAAAGATATGTTTCTCAGAGAATATCCATTCTGTGGAACAGGCTTCCCATCCATTGCAGCAAAGCTCCTCCCTATCCCTATTTAAGTGTAACTTGGATCTATGGATGGGTAATAAGAAATTCACCCCTGACCTGGCTCCTGTGTTTCTCATGGGCAGAGGTAGTCAGTAAATCACTTCCTTATCTGATTTGTGGGCCACATTTGGGTTACACAGCTAGGCTTTTAAGGGCCCTAGTGGTCATTAGCCTAGCATACACCTATGAACCAATGTAGTAATTTGTAAAAGTAGGTACAGAGGACCAAATTGCTGATTCTAGAATACTTCTAGAATCCAACCCTTTTCTAAAAGTCATAGATGAAGCCAATGCTCTGGTAGAGTAGGCCTTGACCCTGCCTGGAATAGTTTTGTTATGGTGAGAATAACAAAAGGTAATAATCTGAAACAGCCATTTAGAAATAGTCTATTTTGAAACAGGTTGTTCCTTCTTATCTTCATAAGATATGAACACCTGATATAAAGATCTGAAAGATTTTGTTCTGTCAAGATGGTACCTGAATTGTCTGTTGTCGTCCAAGGTACAGAGTATCCTTTCTCCCTCAGTTTTAAGGTCAGGAATGAAAATTGGGAGATGGATAGTTTGGCTTAGAGTAAATTTGGACACCACTTTAGGAATAAAAAAAAGGATGAATTCTCAAAAGAAACCCTATTTATGTGGAAATGTGATAGGATTGACTCACCACAAGAACTTGCAACTCAGATACTATTTTTGCAGAGGTCAGAGCAATCACTAAAACAGTTTTCCATGTTAAAACCTTAAGTTAACCAGGTGAGCTAGTTCAAATGGAGCAAGAGATAGTTTCTCTAACACAAAATCAAGATCACAAGGTTAAGTCACCTGATTTGGAGGTCACTTATGTAAAACCCCTTTTAGAAACCTACTGACATGAGAGTGCATTGAAAGAGGAGGATCTACTGGTACAGAAGCTGAGATGGCCGATAAATAATCATTGATGGAGGAAGAAAAGCCAAGTGATAATTCATACAAACACTGTAAAATAGAGAACCACTAGCCCTGAATGGGTGCTGGTAATAGTGTTGACACCAACTAGAAAACCATTTCCATTTACTAATTTATGATTTTCTAGTAGAGTTCCTATTAGTAAAGGCTGCACTTCCTCATTAAACATGTGCGTAAAGGGACCCTATCGTATAGGCAGTCAGTTGAAGTTGATTGGGGTCAGGGTGTATCACATATCCCTGTTCTTGTTTGAGTAGAACTTGTGGTAATCGTCCCTTGCCATTTTCAAAAGAAAGCAGAAATCCAAAATGAAGACAAACTTACCACAAAAGCAACACAAAGGCAGCAGAATGGATCCAAACACAGCCCTTTTGTAAACCAACACAAGGCAGTAGGATAAATCCAAACATAGTTTTATTCCAAGAAGTAACTGGATTAGCACTTTTGTTTTAATATTTTAAAACATCATCAGATAAAATAACTTTTCCTAGCCAAAGCTTTATATACAAAGTTCAAACACACAGTAAATAGTCACATGACAGCTGAGCCTTTCTTAAAGCTTAGGCACGTTCTTTAAATCACAGCCTTATAACAAGTACTTTTTTCTAAAGACATAGTGTAACAGCATTATAAATCTATATGCACACATACATAGCAATCCCATCCAAAAACTTAAAAAAGTAATAAAACATATGAAAAACATGTATATATATATATATATATATATATATATATATATATATATATATATATATATATATATAGGTCCACTATGTAATCTCGAAATACTGAAATCCCAAAATTCAGTATTTCGAAATTACATAGCAGAAAACCCAAGCACAACTCACAATTCCAAAAACACACAACCGCAAAATTCAAAATGCCGAAACTACGCTACACATATAGTACACACATAAACAAATACAAAACTCCCCCCCACAATCAAATAAAGGCATCTACACTACAGATAAGCAGGGGGGAAAGCCCCTCTGCACCCCCCCCATGTGGGAGGCAAGCCCCCCACACCCCCCGACTTATATATTCTAACTCCGAGATCGCTCAAGCAGAAACACAAACAAAACTCACAGACACACATCTTACAGTCCCTCACACACACACATCACAGTCACAACACACACTTACACACACTAAAGCCCCTAACCAACAGATTTACACACACAAATTTACCTAAATTCAACTGATACATCAACACACCGCACCAGCGGAAGCGGAAATTCAACACCTCCGTGCTTCGGGATTTTGAATTTCGCACTTCTGCAGGTTTTGGAACTTTGAGTTTTCGGCTATGTAATTTTGAAATACTGAATTTCAGGATTTCAGTATTTCGAAATTACATAGTGGACCCATATGTATATATATATATATATATATATATATATATATATATATATATATATATATATATATATATATATGTGTGTGTGTGTGTGTGTGTGAGTGTGTGTGTGTGTAAATAGATGTGAAAAAAACTTTGTTGACAAATAGGGACAGATTTTAAGTATTGCCCTTACAAACTTAGAAAGTTGATAGACTTTAAGCATCAGCTATTTGCCAGAAAGGTGTAGATTTTGGGAGGAACACACCAAAAAAATGAGGCAAAAATCTGGACAATCTGTGAAAATCTGTACAGTTGTGAGGTATTAAGGACCAATGCCCCCACCCCCCCACCCCTGGGTCACTTTTTCAAATATACTGAACTTAAACTGGAATTATTACACTTGTTTTGAAAGTGCACTAGTTTCTTTATTTTTCTTGATGTCATATAGGTGTTCATACACTCTTTCCTTCAATTTTCTTTCAGTTTTGACTACGTAGAACCCTGGACACCTTTGACAGAAAGCAAAATAAACCACATCTGTGGTATCACAATTAAAGTTTTCTGCTATTTTGAATATATATGAATTAGTAGAAAACTGTTTACCCTCAAATATATGTTTACAATATAAGCATCTTCTACATTTCCCCATATATGCCTTTTTAAGATTTTAAGATTTTACCTCTTTTGTAAACCACAATCTGTTTCTCACTAATCTTGGGTATAATATATCTTCCTTCATTATGGACCAATTCTTTTCAAGAATCCATCTTATAAATTTACTGTTAGTACTATGCATGGTAATGAAGACATTCCTATAACCTTTGCTGTTGTTGTATCTATTTAAACTTCCATTATTATTAACAGGGCTGTTTTCCTGTAGCAAGAGAATATTATCACCACACTGGGAATGTAAAATAGGAATAAAAGGACCACTCTCACTTTTATTAATAACCTCATACATCAGGTTATCTATAAAATAGCTAGGGTACCCTCTAGAAGAAAACATTTCCTTAAAATGTAGGAATTCACCCCAAAATTCATCCTCAAGTGTGATCATTCAAGCAGCTCTCACTAACTGCCCTTTTACTACTCCTTTGTCTGTGTACTAGGGTGAGCACTTATATAGTGAAAGAAGGCATTAGAGTAGGTGGGCTTTCTAAAAATACGAGCTGTAAACCTGTCATTCATCAAATCCTTACTTAACCATATATCTAAATATAATATAGATATAAAACATATTCCATAACATTCACACATTTATATAAATTTAACTGAGGTTTTTATCATATTTATTTATTTATTCGATTTAACAAAGAAATTATTTATTGAAGCACAATTTGACTAACTAATTTTAAAGTTTTTAAATGTTAGAACAAATTTTAGAACAGATTTTAATTGAGTTTTATGATATTTATTCATTACATACAGTTTTCTTATTATAATGAGCCCTTTTTGTCTTTCATGTCTGCCATTGGTTTAAATAGAATGCAAATGTTTTAATTGGTCTTTTTTCTTTGAATTTTATTATATAATGGTTAATTAATTAAAACTTAATTGTCTGATGAAGTCATAACACTAAGCTGACGAAAACGCATTGATTTGCTCCAAAGCGTTTACCTTGTGGATTATTTTGTGGATTTCAGTGAATTTTGTGAAGTTCAATAAAGTGCGGTTTTGGTGCGCTGTTTCCAGCTCTTCTCTTTTCTAAATATAATATGCTGACATTATTGGTTTCGTGGATAAATTGTAAAAAAACAGTTGTAGAACTGATATATTCTATAAACAATGGCATTGTCTCTTTTTCATCGTTCTATACGACAAAGATGTCATCCAGGCAAATGATAAATAGTTTACATATGGTCATGAAACTGTTTGTAAATAAAAATCTTCTTTTCCACATAATCATTGTGATGCTGGCAAAAAGGGCCCCAGAGGCAGAGCCCATTGCTACTCCTTTACTTTGCAGATAATACTGCCCTTCAAACATAACAAAGTTATTCTTTAATACAGTTTCCATCAGGCTCTCATGTAAGTTGATTCTTTCTTGCAGAAGACCTTTCTCTAATAAAAAATCAACAAGCCATTCTAGTCCAGCAGTATGTGGGATGATAGTATAAAGCTCCTTTACATCAACAGTGATAAAAGTGTAATTTAGTCAGTTTTATAAAATGCCATAAGTCTTTACAAACATGCCCCCAGATTCAGAAATCCTCTGTGTAAGACTTAATAAGTCTTACTCGGAGGCTGCAGTTGAACGGTATGATGTCAGCATGCCATGAATATGCATGAGGGCATGCTGACTCAACCGTAAGTCCTACACGGACCGTGTAAGAAAGCAGGGGGAGTGTCCGACTGCTGAGCAGTCCAAATATCCACGCCCCTGCAAGTGTTTAAAAATAAAGCAAATAAACAAGAGCGAGCCCGCTCAAATATCCCTGCACCCAACACCTCACTGCCTGATAATGTAAACCCCCATCACACATCTAAAGCGCATAACCATAATTTTTTTTAAATACCCAAAATAGCTGCCCATATTTGCACGTGTGTGCGCGTGTGTGCCCATTGCTTAGCTACAGTCAGCAATTCTCACATGGAAGAGCATAAGAAAGAATGTTTATGCAAATCACACGAAATAGCAATAGCGTAATGGTAGAGCGTTCGCACAAAGAAGAGGCATTCACGGTTCGAGTCCCACCAGTCTCTTTCGTATTTATTTTTTAAATCAGTATATGGAATAATACCCAACATATATGTTCAAACATAACTAAAATGCAGTGAAATGGCCAATGTATCAGTGAATAAAATAAATATTTTAAAGGATCCCAATATAAAATTGCCCACAGTTAAGCAGCACTTCACCCAGCGCAATGTAGTTGCCCATAGCTAAATCGCGCTTTACCCAGTGCAATGTAGTTGCCCATAGCTAAATCGCGCTTTACCCAGCGCAATGCAGATGCCCATAGCTAAATCGCGCCTAACCCAGCGCAATGTAGTTGCCCATAGCTAAATAGCACTATACCCAGCATAATCAGTTTGTGCGGAGGTGCGCGCCGCGCCAATCCGCATACCGTCGGGCAACGCGGAGCAACGTAGAGCAAAGTTGCTTAAACACAGTCACACCCCCCCAACCTGTCTGGACAGTATTAAAATAAAAAGCAATGATAAGGTTTGAACCCAGGACACTGTGCACCATAATCAAAGAATTGAACCACTAAGCCATGGCAGCTTAAGATAAACATCCCCTGTTAACATATATATAGTAATAAAAGGTGGATTAACCATTGCTAAGCAGGGCTGCAGTCAGCCGAGAATATTCAAAAATGGCCAATCACAGAAAAGTGTGGGAAATGCGGCATATTTAAGCCGCATAGGTGGGAATACTCGCCATTACTGATTGTAGCTGTCAACTGCAGTTAGAATGTCTGGTGTTGGAGAGGGAATACACTTTAGAGTGCAACGTTGGGGCATCGAGAAGTCAAGATACAAGGTTTGGCTCCTAGTCCATCGGCATGAGACTCGACTCCTGCAGGGCCAGTTCCAAGGAACGGAGTATAAGGCAGAGGCTTGGAACCGGTTGGCTCATGAACTCACCAGTGCCACTGGCGTCCCAAGGACTGGTGAGCAGGTCCGTCACCACCATGCAGACCTGAAGAGATGCAAGCAGGACCTTCTGAACCAGTGGATCCAGGAGGCCCGTCAGATGCATGATGCCCCACTACTAAGTAGGTAGCCATGGAATGCAGTATGTAAGACAAGCTAATATAGTCTTAATAATGGATAGATATGTTTCAATATCCCTTTATTTACTCCACAGCTGCAGGTGTTCATGCTATGAATCAGCAAGTCTATGCTGATAGGCTGCTAAGGCTGCACCACCAGGCAGGTTAGTAAATATTCAGCATGTATTGTTATATAAATATGTGAGAGAGCATGACAAAAGTGTCGCAATAGAGTGTAGTAACCCATTAATAAAGGTAAAAGAAGTGTGGAATACTATCTCTGCATGTACTGTCAGATAATATAAGTGAGCAATCCTGAAAAAGGGTATTGTAACCTATCGATAAAGGTATAATATGTCCTGAATAGTTCTCCCGTATGCACTGTAATATCAAATAAAGGAGACAGCCTGTGTAAAAGAGTGTTCAATGTAATTAATAAAGGTATAATATTTGGAGTGTGTCTGTGTCAGTTACCTAGAAATGTTGTTGTACCCTTGCATCCAAAGAATAGTACTGTTGTATAAAGTGTGTTCAACCTACAGTTCTGCAGTCCCATATAAAGTGGATGAAGGAGGTGCCAGTAGCTGTGAAGCATATAACATTAATTCCCTGAATAAATTCTCTGCATGTACTGTAATAAAACAAAAGTCAGAGAGCCAGGAATAGAGTGTAGTAACCCATTAATAAAGGTAAAACAGGTCTGGAATATTATCTCTGCATGTACTGTCACATAAAATAAGTGAGCAAGCCTGGAAAAGAGTGTTGTAACTTATCAATAAAGGTATAAAATGTCCTGAATATGTCTTCTGTATGCAGTGATATATAAAATTAAGGGTAGAGCCTGTAGAAAAGAGTGTTTAATGTGAATAATAAAGGTCTAATACTTGGAGTGTGTCTGTGTCAGTTACTAAGAAATGTTGTTGTACACTTGCATTCAATAAATAGTACTGTTGTAATAAGGGCTGTCAACCCACAGTCCTGCAGTCACATATAAAGTGGATGAAGGAAGTGCCAGTAGCTGTGAAGCATATAACAGTCCTCAACAGTTGTTAAATGGCTGTCATGCATAGGTAAATCTGGCACACAAGTAGCTTGTCAAGGTGTTCACCAGAAATGTGAGTGTGCTACATGAAATGTAGGGTGCTGTAGTAAATTAAGTGAAAATGTCACGTGAATACATCCAGCTGTGTAGATCCATCAATATCCAAATAAAATACAAGTATGTAGCAGTAACATCTGCAGCCTGGACAGTCACATATTCAGATATATTCCAGGTATATAATGAACTAGCCAAACCCATTACACAATCTAATGCTTATTGTCTAGTATAATAATACATGTAGGGGATATACACCTGCAGTCCATAGGAATGTAGTGTAGAGTAAAGGTACTAATAATATGTTAATGTATGTTTTTTTACCCCCTACACTTCAATGGGTATGTGTATTCTCATAACATTTGTTGGGACATATGTCTTATTGTTCAATTAACTTATTTCTTATTTTGATGCATGTGCCCTGTTCAAACACCACAATCTTGGTGGCCTGTTGCCACCAATCATCCCTGCATGCTGTTGTAATGTCCACTGTTGTTCAATATATGCATGTGCTATGCTTGCTGTTTAACTGTTGTAGCCCTGGTGCGTTGGGTTAATGGGAATATTACTGCATGCTGTTACAACTAATCTGGAATGCTGTTGTCTATGTTGTAATTAAACACACCTAATCACAGAACGTATGGGAAGGCCGGTCCCAGCGGACCCACCTGTCCATCCTCAGCTGGTGATTGCACCTGGCACCAGCATGTCCGGTGCCCAGCCCAGGCTACCCTCTTCCATTGGTCCTGTGCCACCTTGCAAGCGTGGGTGGAGAAGGGCCACCTGTCACCCTCCGAAGGGTCCGGGTTGTCGTGCATAGGGAGATCCATTGTTTAGTCGCTGATCCCCTACGCCAGCTCAAGGCGAGAGTGGCATGACTCACGGGTGAGCCTGCCCCTCCTACGCAGCCCCCAGCACAACCACCCTCAGGTCTGTGAAGGTTCAGTGGAGACTGCCCATGGGTGGGGATCTCAGTCCCACTGTTACCATCTGTGGGCTCATGGGCTTGCGATTTCCACACATCCGTCCCCGTCAATTGTGTTCACCCACCCCATGTGTCAAACACCACCACTGTATGCATCTTGTTTGTCTTGTCTGTTTACCTCCCCAACCTACCTCCCCACAAATACCTACACCCCCTACCTCACTTCCCACACTCACCTGAAAAAAAAAAAAGGGCAATCTGTACCCATAAAAAATTATGCCCCATACATAGCTGCCCATTTCGCACACATGTCTGCTGGACATGTAAACTGATAATTCTAATTGGCACTACAACATACTTTGTTGTCGCCACCCCACTCCCAGGGGTGGAAGGAGTCAAAATCATGTGAAAATGCATTGCATATGCACAGCTGTTGCTGTTAGAGAAATGGGCAGCTATGGACCTTCCCTACACCCTTCCTGCACATCCCAAGCCTGTTTTCCTACTGTCTTTCCCTCTTTGTGCCCCCTTTTTCACCACTTTCCTATCTCCCCATTTTCTTTTCTTTAAAAGAAATTAGCGCAGGGGTTAGCGGGAGTAAGCACTTTTAAGCAGTAGAAAGCGGGATTAAGCGAGTGTGCGCATGTGTGCACTTAGCTAAGCGTAGCTAAGCGTCGCGCAAACCCGCTTACAACTGCTTAAAAGTGCTTTAGTCACTCTATGGCAGCGCCCTTGTTCTGCTGAGCAGCAAAATAAAAAACCTCTACCAGTCTCAAACCCCCAGACCATTGACACAATAGACTGCATGAAGCCACAGCAGATATACAAATAACCTGGTTCTGAAATAAATATATCATGCATTACAATAAGGGAAAGTAAATGGAAATTAAGAATGGTATAACACAAACCCTTCTCTACCAGCAGTGGATGTGGAATTGCATGACATGACTGTGAAAAGGGAACCAGCCATCCTAGCAGGGAAAAATGTTACAGTAGCACCTTACAAACACCACACAGTAGCAGACCAGGATAAACACTGGCCACAGGAATACAGTGCAATAACCACATTTGTATGGCAGTTAATTATGTAAGTGAGAAAAATGTACATACTCCCATGTATCCCATGTTAGCATTTGGAGGGGTGCGTACATGTCCATACTGAGATGTGTGTACTGGAAGCAGCAACATGCAGGTATGAGTATAACATGCACATAACTGGCTACAACCCTAGCATCAGATAAGAGACAAATACCAACCTTCAGACTGACACAACGGTGTCCAGAGCAAAAAAGAATGGGCCCCACCTTTGAAATCTGATAGAGCTACGCCTACCTAACCTAGCATTTTATAGCAGTGGGCTGCAATCACAGTGAGTAATGCAATCACCAAACAGCAGGCTGCATGCAATTACTGAATGGTGGGCAGCAACTGGTGCAGAGGCTGTCACATGCACAGGTGCAGATACCTAGAAATGCAGGCTGTACCTGCAGTCCATACATGCAATTATTTCATTGCAGGTGTCATGAGACAGAGACTGAGAGAGAGAGAGACAGAAACAGACACTGAATCTGAAGTAGAGGGCAAAAACCCAAAGAAATCTAGCCAAAAAATAAAAGACCGAAGGTGGAATTGAGGGCAAATACCCAAATCAAACCAGCCCAAAAAAAAAAGATACAAAACCGTAACACACAGAGCAGGTAAATACAAAGGTAAGATATGTAACTGAAATGTATGTGTTGGCATGTTGTAGAGTACCCGAAGAGTACTCCACACACTGCAAATCATCCATGTGTGGCAGCAGTATGTATCTATATGTATCTGCACATTTGCATAGGGCAAGGGACATACTGCAACTGTTAGTGAAGGGTGGACAGCTATCTGTCAGTGAATGTTGATATGTGCATATATCCATGTAGGTTGTAGTGTGTGGCCTAGAAGACAGCATGCAGTGCGATGTAGTGGCCTTAGGTCAACTGCAGCCCTAAGCAAAAGGGCCCCACTGTACCCCCCACCACACTTCCTGCTGCCCCCACCCTTGTGTCCACATAAACAGTGGAAAAGCACCCCTGCTAGAGCGGCGACCTAGGTGGCCACCCAGTAGGCCTATGCCTAAGGCCAGCTATGGTAGTGTAGATATATGTCATGTGGTGGTTAAATGCTGTGGGGCAGAGTTGTCAGATCAGATGTGTTACAGACAGTGAGGCCTGCTAATGCTGCAAGGGCTGAGGACACCCACATGCATTCTGCACAACACTGTGCAATGTAATCACATACCAGTACATCCCACAACTGTCACATATGTGAGATCCCCACCATGAAAGGTGGACTGTACATGTGCCTATATGTACATCCATGTGTACATCAATGGATGTGTACATGTATGTGTACGGATAGGCATATACATAATATATAGATATATAAATATCTATATATATATATATATATATATATATATATATATATATATACAGATATATATATATATATATATATATATATATATATATATATATAGAGTGAGAGAGAGACACACACAGAGACATGGGGTCATATGTACCGCAACAGGTCTGTGGTGAACAAGGCATCGACTGTAGACAAGTGTTGATACTGCAGTGCCATTCCACCTTCCCAAAACAGTGTACCCATTAACTAACACATAGGCAGAGATCTACCTAACAGTGAAGGTGTGATAAGGGAACATGGGACACAGATGGACAGTAGCCTCCACTGTGATAAAGACAGTGCCACACTACACCTGTAATCTGTCTGTGTGGTATGTGTCATGACAACAGGTGAGTCATCTATGGAAGTATAGGGTAGGGTTCCCATCTACTCATCACAATGCCCTGTGTGGTATGTACCTCCCATGACAACTACACCAGGTGAACAGGCCGCAGACAGACCTTGCAAAGGGTAATACTGTCTGCAAACAGATGCCCTATGCAGACTGACTCACAAAACCATAACTACACTGTATTCCATACCGGCCACACAGAGGTGACCTCTGCTGAACATACAGAGGTATGTCACACCCATAGCTGAGTGACAACCACCATGGCAACATATCACAACCCCTCGGGGTACACGCTCTAGGGCCCTAAACCTTGTCAGCTCACTAAACAGCACATGCTAGAGGGATAGGCATATACCATACACTGGAATAGACCACATAGCAATAGCAAACAAGGCTCCTCCTTAGCAGTTGGTATAAATACCCCTGATGATTGTGTGGGAGATTGTTAATACACCCCAGGAAACACCTTTGTGGTCCGGGTTGGCAGGGGCAAGTGAAATCAAAGTACATGTGTGTCAAAGGCCAGGGGAGCATATGTCTAGGCTGCTGTACGGCCTAGAGCCAATAGCATATCACCTACCTATGACACTATGCACTCACACATGTACTTAATGCAATAGCTGCTATGTGAGGTTGAATGAGTGTAACGCTGAATGTGTGCAAGGTGTGTAAATGCATGATAGCTTAGTGTGATGTTGTATCTGACATGGTAGTGCCTAACCTAGCTGTGAGGACAGCAACTGATGTGTAATGTACTGTTAGGCAGACATAGTAGTACGGCATATGATGTGACATAGTTCTCTGTTGATGAATGTGGTGTCTCATTGTAGGCTCAAGCAAAACATGTATGCTTAGTGAGTGATACTGCAGGTGAATACATCACCAATATGAACTGTAGTACTACCTGAAGCTGTAGGGCTAAACAGCACAGTATGGTGTGCGTTCACATTGCTTGGAAACACTGCCATGTGTGTTTCCTGTAGTCTGCACAGAGGACAGACTGCAGGCATAAGGGTATGTAAGTAGTGGTACACAGCACCATGTGGTACACAGGTAATGCTCATCTGTGTTGGCATACAGTGGTGCAATGTATGTTTGCCTGATGTGTGTGTGATTATGCCTGTACAATGGCTGCAAATGTATGTGTGTTACAGGGTTGACATG